>NC_133171.1:14710714-15035357 GCF_040802235.1 Manis javanica
GGAGGGGACAAAAGAGTCTGTAGCGGTGTGTTGTCTAGGGGGTTTTATAGGTAGTTGAGGATTTTTTGAGAACATGAAAAAACTTAGGGGTGGGGACTTGTTAAGTGGGTCCTGAATATTAAAAATTAACTTAACTGTAAGGAATTTCCTGCCTTGATTTCTCTCTGGGACACCGGCACCTGGGTCTGGGAGCATATCAAAAGGCTGCCTGCCCAGCTCCCAAGGTGGGCTGAGGTATTGTCTACTTGCTAAAGAATTTTGCCTCTTGAACTTCCTGGTTCTTAAAATACAATCATATCTTTAAAATGGAATGCTTCTTGCCTTTTACTATGCCGTCTACAGTGGGGTCTGCATGCTAAGTTAGTTGCTCAGTTTGCAAAATGACCTTGTCAGATCCGAAGGAGGAAAGACAGCACATAGGCCTGGGCCTTTTAGCATGCTAAAGTGAACCTTACACATGGTTACAGATGATTAGCATAATAAAACATGTGCTACTCTTCTTTATCTGGGGAACATTAACTGATTTCACTGAAGATCATGATTCTAGAGCTCAATGTTTAACATAAGAATTTTAGCAGGGGGGGTTTCCTTGCATGTAGTTAGATTGCTGTGACTGCAGATATCCCACCCTGCCCCCTCTGGAGGTCCACATTCTATTCTGACTACATCTATGGTCCCTGTCTCATTAGGACTTTCTTAGATAGTTACTTGGAGTGCAAAGTCTGTTTGACTGGTAAGAGGCCTGGGTACGCATATACAGAAGGGACAAGCAGTTAGCTTGGCCACAGAGCGCTTTGGATGTGCTGGGCATTGGTGGGGCGCCAGACATAGGTGAATAATTCACGGCTCTTTCTCTCCAGGAGTTTAGGATCTAGGGGAGGAGATGGGAAATACCATTTTCCAGGGCACATGGACTGGGCCAGAGGTATGCTTGGAGGTCTGAGGAACTGCAGAAGGGGTTAGAGTTGTGGGTCAGCCAGTTTAAAATGATTTTAAATATAATAGAATATTTTATTTTTGGCCTCTTTCTCCGTGATTAGGGTTTTGAGAATGTCCCTTTCTACAACTTAATTAAGGTGGATTATTTAATACTTAACTCTCTGTAAGAGCCACAGACAGTGAAAATCAGCTTGGATGGAGAAGGCAGAGGCAGCCCCGCCGTGAGTCGGGCGTAGAGCTCACAAAGAGCCATGCCTCTCCCAGCCCAGCAGCTGTCACGGGCCGTAGGGCACCTCTTCAGTGATTGTCACTTTCTTCCCGCAGAGACCCAGACCTGCTTTGCTGTTCCCTTATTTTACTAAACTGCCCTCACCTCAGAACAAGCCTTAGATAATCCCCATTTACTCTCCTAATCTCATTTCAAATTTCAGGCAATCCAGAACTGAACCTGCTTCTCTTAGCCCCTCCTCGGAATCCTTCAGAGAGAACCCAAACCTTCCAAACAACGAGTCCCTCTTCCCTCGTTTTCAGCAGGCGTCACCTTGCTGCAGCCAAGCCAGTACCTCTGCTTTTGTTGGACTCCAGGATTGTTCCAGGTCCTGGTAGCCTTCGGCCGATGGGGCTTAACATGTGCAGCAGAGCGGTCTCACACCACGAGTCTCCAGGAGGCCTGCTAATTCTAGCATTAGCAGACTGCTAATAGTTGTAATTCTCTGCCATTTTGAATGTTCCTTACCGACAGTTGAGGGAGAAGTCTGTTTGCCTCATGCATGCCTGGTTATTCTACATTTCACATTTGTCTCAAATAAACGTCTTCATGGCCACTGCCTATTTAAGTTTTGTTTCAGGGATAAAATTAGTTGTGGTTAAACCTTTGTGTGATACATTTATTGTGCGTCTAGGATAGTTTGGAGCCTTATTAGATGGATGTTTTCACTCACAGGGACTTATTATGTGCCCGCTCCGGGCCAGACATCGTGCCGCCACCCGAGAACCGCACAGCATGGCCCTGTCCTCGTGGAGTCACTGTCCCTCAGCCTGCCCGGCATCTGTGCCTTTGTATTGACTCTGTGAACATTGATCTTTGTGTAGAATATGTAGATTTCTGAGTTTAAGAGCCATCCTATTGAGGGCTAAACAGTTTTTGAACTTTAGTATCGATAATGGGTCAGAGAACAATGGGACTGATTTTTGAGGAGAATAAACACCTAATTCCTGGAAAAATTAGTTCCATTTCCTGGAGTTATGAACACCTTATCCATTTCTTTATGATTAGGATATTTGGCTTGAACTCTATTGCTTTCCCTTTTTAATATCCACCTTCTTCCCAAGATGTCTGTGAATTCCTGCAGCGACTATCGTCTCATGCTCACTTCTGAGCTTCTGCTTCCAAAGTATTAGGTGTGTTATCAATTGTCTTATTCTACAGGCTGTGTCTAAGACCCCGTCAATTCTGGGGTGAAATCCTTTCACTGATGTCCTCCCAAATACTCCATTCACATACGTGTGTGTGGTGAAGTTCACCCATGATCTGTAACGTGGAGCACACTTTGTAGGTTGTGTTCGAGGTTCAGCAGCCTAGAACTTGCCGCCAGACGCCGCGGCCTGGGATGCCCGTTCAGGCCCAGCCTCTGGCCTCGCTTCTTGCCTCCCTTCTCCTTTTCCCCATCAGGCACAGTTCTACCTCTGCCAGAAGATTGCATTGATTTCTAACACAGAACAGTTCAGAGCTTTATTTTGTTCCTTGTCTCTTGCTAACCTGTGTTCTCAGGGTCATCAGAAAAGGTAATGTTTACCCCCTCCCTTCCATTTATACCTTAAAAAGTCAAGCGTCTGTTTGGTTCCCCCCCTTTCCTATCTGCCCCCCACGTGCCTGCTGGGGCGCTGGACGCGAGTGCGACGGCCCGTGGGGGATGGGCGGCGGGCCAGGCCTGCCCTCCTTAGGTCCTGCAGAGCCCGCCGGTCGGCCCCTTCCCGGGCAGCGGGGCCCTCCGGCTGGCCAGGCTGTCGCGCTGAGCGCTCGCCAGTACGCCTTCCTCACTTCGTGGGTTCGTGTAGGAGGATTCGGATGAACCGGGGTACCTCGTAGTGGGGGCCCAGCAGGAGCGCCCTGGGAGAGGGGAGACAGCAAGGGGGCTTTTGAAACCCCCCGTGTCTCCGCATCTGTAGAGCCTGCGGGAGCGTGGGTGGTGCCCGGGTCAGTGACTCTGGCGAGTGGCCTTATGGTTTTCAGTATCGTGATAAAGATTCACATTTCAGCTTAATCATCAGGCATGGTCTCGAATGAAACATACCATGGGATTTGCTGCCTAAAGGCTTTTGGTTGGGAATGGGATTCTGGACTTGAAATTGGGTGTAATTATTAACCTTCCTGCAGGAAGGCATGGGGCTGTGTGGTTTGACTCACTAACTTTAGCCTGGGAATTCTGGGCTCAAAGGGGGAACTACTTAAATAGCTGAACTCCTGAATACTTCTTTCTTTAATTTAAGCGAAGATTACCAGATTATGTTAGTCAGTTTTACTAATTTATTTAAGAACGGAAGAAAATAAAACAACTTTTGTGAATTCTTCCAATTGAAGATCATTCCTAATCTTTTATTATCTACTTTTCCCCCTTCTCTCTAAAGTAACTGCTGAGTAAGAAGCATTCTTTTAAGGACAGCCAGTTCACAGCGGTGGTCGTGGTGGGTCCCACACGAGTGTGGCCCTGCCCAAGCCCTGTGAAGACAGGGCTTCCTGTTAGAGAACAGCTGGATGTATTTCATTTCTCACTCACACGTTCTAATTTGACCTATTTCTCAGTATTGAGCTGTGTGTGTGTGTGTGTATTTGAAGAAGAATGAGATACAAGTATTTATGTTAGCCTGGGAAATACTGGTGTAATAAAGAATATCCATTGATAATCCTAATCAGCTCTGATCAAAAGCAAAAAGGTTGATTTTAGTTTGTCCATTAACATGTGCCATGGCATTTGTTCTAAACATCTTGTATTCTTTATTTGGCATTTCAACATGAATTTAGGAAATTGAACATTTATAAAATTATAAGACATATGTATTAGATTTTTATAGTAAAAAGCTGTTCTAAGCAAACATAGAAATTTAATAAACATTTAGAAAAAACCTTTTAAGAAAAAAATAGAAAAAAGTATCTACTAAAACAAGTTGCTAACTAAATTTGTATGATTAAGCATCCTACTTAAATGAAGTATCAAACCATTCTCACTAGGAAGTTTCACTAAAGTACCCACTAAAATAATGTCCTTTGGCAACTCAAACAGCAAAATCTATGAAGAGAGAAGATCTTGTTCTCATACTGCGTGGGATTTGAAATATAAAAGATGAAATTTTAAGAATGAAACATGATTTGAAATTCTGCCAAGGTGTAGCAAGGTTTTGGTTGATGGATATTTGTGTAGCTACTATAATAAAGTAAATACATATTTAGGATAATCATTAGCATGAGCTTATTGAGTTTTCTGGTGAAGTCAAAGGGACTGTTCATGACGGAAATATAATTATTTCCACATAGTAGGAATAGTAGGAAAATATGCTAAATAAATAGCAAAGTGTAGCCAATGAAGACATAAATTATGCTCAACCATTTATTGAATGATGCTCATCTATGATTTCACATTTTCTCAAGAATATTTCTCATGAGCCTGCTGGTTGCCAGGCAGTGGGCTAGATTCTAGCCATACAGATATAAAAAGATACCATGTGTCTATCAGAAATGACAACAAGGTACTTGCAGGAGGACTCTGGAAAGGGGTTTGAGTGATAAGATAGACAAAGAAGAATAAGAAGATTGATAAACAGAGATTATTAGTCCAAGGGAAGAAAATTATAGACTTAATTAATAATTGGCTTCAGTGCTTATAAAGAAAGTGGGAACTAGCTCTTCTCTGTCAGAGCTGGGTACCAAAGAGGGGGAAAAACATTAAGCTGTGGTGTGAAGGTTGAAGAATTTAGGTCAGATTGAAAAAAAAAACTTTTTAAATGGGTGGAACTACTAAACATTTATTGAAAGAGTGCCACGCCTCCTTTCTATTTCTAAACATAGATTCTTCTGACATGCATATTTCAGTTGTATACCAAGATGGTGGAGCTGAACTGAGATGGGCTTGAATCCCAAGGCGCCCGGCAGTCCAAGGCTCTGAGGGTCGGACTGCTGCTGCAAGAGCCTCCCGCGGAGCCCGAGGGCTGGTGCCAGGTCCCACCTTCCCTCAGAGAGGCAGCGAGTGGGGCAAACCAGCTGGGGTCCCCCCTGCAGTCCCTGTGTGGCACCTCCTGCTGTGATTTTCTCCAGTTTCAGAGTTCCTCAGTGTAAATGAGTGGTGCGGCTGTGATTTGCTGGCATTTCCAGGCAGAATTTTTAAAGAGCAACAATTGAAGCAACACCATGAAAGTGGCGAGTTTGGAGGCCCTTCCTGTTTTGGAGGGTGGCTCTTGCATCTGGAGCTTTTGGCAGCCCAGCCCCAGCACACATCTGGCAGCCGTTCGAAGAGCTGTGGCAGTTTTTCTCATCATTGTAAATCCAGAAAAAGAAAACCCAAGAGGGGCAATACCTTGAAGGAATAAGGAAAGTGAGACTCAGAGGAGTTTCAGTAATAAGAAATAAGCATATAAAGTCATCTGTAATAACATTATCATTTTTTATCAGGATGTAAAAGCTTGTCTGTCAGTTTAGGCACTTTCACTTTTATTTCTCTTTAATTTAGAACAAATTCTGTGTGTGTGTGTGTGTGTTTGTTCAATGCTATTTCCTGGGAAAGCATGGTAAGAACACCCTGCCAAGGAAGGAGGATCTGGGCTCACCCTGCGGGCCTCTTGGTCCTGCTGGGACGCAGACCCCAGCCGTCTGGCTGTCCTCTCAAGTGTGGTGGTGGCTAAGTCACTGGCTGGCCAGACTGTTTGTGTAATTTAGCTTACATCTGTCAGCACCCTGGAAAAACAACAGTGGTCTCTGTGTACAGGTAGCAGGTCAGCAGTCTTACCTGATGTACTAAATAAAATGAATTTCAGTGCGCTTAAAATGGACGGGTGGAGGTCCTTTTAAGGTAGGGCTGTATTGGCGTTTGGTTGGTCTCAGCCTGGCCTACGCAGACTGAGCCTAGCGTCTGGCCTGGTCAGCAGTGACAATTCCTATGTATCATTATAAAAGACTCCTTTATAAGCAGCCGGACAGATCAAGCTCAGAAGTTACCCCATGATTACATAGTTTGGATGTTTGAATTTTTGAAATAAGGTCAGTTTCAGCCCACCTGTTAGTGGGGGGCAAAACTAAGTGGCGAAGGATTGTGGGAGAGGGGACACCAAGCTGCCTGGGTGTATTTGCAGTGTCTAATGTTTAACCCAGAACATTTCTCTCCAGGGAATTTCTGATGGCAGCTTAGGCGGCTTTGTTGTTTTCCTCTCGCCTTCTAGCAGTAAATGCAAACTTTCTGAGGTTCAGAGATTTATGAGCCTCCTTGTCCATCTTTGCTATTTCAAATATACACCCTATGTAACTGAGCTGCCAACTCTTAGAAAATTTTATAAAACAAGCCATTAATATTATCCAAGTTGCACTTTATAAACTAAATGTTAACTGATAAAATTCTGTATACACAGACTGTTTTCCTAGAAGTGAAAAAATTAACTCAATTTCCAGCACTACAAGTTTTGCATTAGCTAATATGGAAACTTCAACAGCTGGTTTTTAAAAGCTAGATTTTAAAAAGTGGTTTGAAATATCAATCTTTAAGTCATAGATATAGCAAAGAGATTCTTTTAGTATGTCTTTTGCAAATATATGCAAATATATAGCTTATTTCTCACAAATGCTCAGTTGGCTAATATTTAATTTAGTCAAATCGGGTACAGAAATTGGATTAAATTACCTTTCTTCTAGCTGGCACTTCTAATCAAATTGCTATTCCCTTGTGTTATTCCTGTTTTAATTATTTCATCAATTATATTGATTACCTTGGTTCTTCTCACCTATCAGTCCATCTAAACGCATTTGCGTGGGTGTATATGCATGTGATGAAGTATGGGCAATGTGATCTGCCCTTCAGGATTTTCAGCATTATTACTTAGTGACTCTTACTTATTTCTAAACTCCCTTCCCTTCTTCCACTCCCCTAATTCAATTGCTTATATATAACCATGTTCAAATTGTGGTTCCCCATCAGTTTGGGAATTTTCTGTGCTCTGTGTCACGCGAGTCAAGTCAGCCGAGTGGTGTGCCCTGGACTGGGTGTCAGGAGTTCCTGTCTAATGGTTATCGTAAATATGTTCATTCCTGGAAATAACAGCCTTCATTAGAGTATAGCTTGTGTGTCCCAGGCACCATGTGATTACTCTGAGCATATGGACAGAATTAGAAATCACAATGGCATTTTTCCTCTACCATTTAGGTGCTCCTAAACGATTACAGTAGATGGCTTTGTTTGCGGAATCTGGGAAAGGGGAGTCTGGAGGTGAATTGCTCTGTCTCTGCTCTTATTTTAGGCATGTTTTCATGTGGGAGGGTTTGGAGCTCAAGGAAATGTCACTAATCACAAATTTATGGCTCTTTTTGGTAAGAAAATATTAATATCATGCATTTTTTTCATCAAAAAAGTTTTGAACTCGGATTTATCTGCCAGGCTTCATGATAATTGGGTTTACGGTGGTGGGGAAGCCAGACAAGGTCACAGCCTTCGTGAAGCTTGTGGTCTAGTGGGAAGGCAGGTGAACAAACAAGCCATCATAATGAAGCACGCTGTATGCGGGCAGTACAGTGGCACAGGTGCCCAAGGGGCAGCTCCCACAGCCTAGGGGAATCCCCAGAAGCTTCCTGGAAGAAGTGGCATTTGAGTGGAGACCTAGCGGGGATGAGTAGATTTCAGCCAGTCAGATGGGGGGGAAGAGGGTTCCAGGCAATGGCAGCAGCATGTGTGCATGTCTGCAGATGAGGGAGCGCATGGCACATTCACAGCCTTGCACAGGTCCTGTTTGGCTGAAGCGTGGGAAAGCATTGGGATGCGAGGGGAGGATGGAGGCATCAGAAAGGGACCAAGGCTTTTAGGCGTTTTGACTTTCTCTGAAACCGATTGGAAGTTATGGAAGGGGTTTCAGCAGGGAATTGATATTATCACTCTTGCTGCTGCAGCAAGTTTGACCGCCAGAAGACCACGTGATGGGCATGACTCTGGTACTTGTGATGGGAGAGGCTGTGGAAATGGTAGAAGGATCAGCTTTGAGAGGCAGGACTTAGTGACCAGTGGTTTGGGAATAATGAAGAGAGATTCACTGGACAATTCTTGAATTTCTGTCTTGGGCAGCTGGATTCACTGAGACAGGGAAAATGTTTGTTCTTAGATAACAGTGGCAGAAATATTTGAAGTTTTAACTGTCTGAACATCGAATCAATCCAAATGCTGGAAGATGTCTGAAACCAAACCTCACCATGAGTGTGTGACTGTGAGTGTGTGTGAGTGTGCACGAGTGTGTATTTCTTTACTGTGTGCTTAGTAGGGTTTAGGCATTTTATAAATACTACCTGATTTAATCTTCACAACAACCTTATGAAGTAGGGATTGTTTTCATCCCATTTTACAGAGGAGGAAATTGGTGACTAAGTCATGGTCTTGCAAACCTCAGTCAGGACAGACTGTGTGTTAGTATATTGTGAGTTAGTGCAGAGAGAAGCGTTTTCTACTGAGCTGACAGAATTAAATGGAGGTGATCATCAGATGTCTTCTTGTTCTTGAAAGGGCATTTTGAGGGTGAAGTGTTTTATTTATTTATGCTTTGATTTAATGATGATAGGAAGGAGAAGATATATAAGGGAAGACTAAAATTAGGAATTGAATCCAAAAAGGGGGCACAGTTTTCTTTCATTTTCCTTAATGTTCTTCTTTAGCAAGCTGTTCTTGCCTAGACTTATTTTAGTTATATTTTCTAAAAACCTTCTTTTTGCTTTTGCTAAAATTCCCCATAGGAGAGGATATTTCTGTTGAATGTTTCCAATACAGCACTTGAAGTGGCTTTTACGTGTCTGCTTATAAAAGGATTCTCACAGGAAACTTAAGACATTTTTACATGGAAATTTACTACAGAGTGCAAAGAGATTAGAGAGAGAGATATTGAGCCAAGAATCATGAATTATTTATTTTTATTTTCATGACGTTTACTGTCAAAAGGCCATTTTATTTCTTTAGCATTTCTGACCAGATGGCTTGAGTAACATCTACCAAGTTACTAGGCAAACAGAGCAACTTTGTAGGATTGGAGGAAGGGAAGAGGGCATGCACCGTGTGTTGGAGACCAACTGCAAACTGCATTGCCCCTCCCGCCCCGCAAGTATCTCAGGGTATAAGTCACTTGATCTCTATGGACTTCACATTCTTCATCTGCAATATGAAAATAATAATACCTTCTTAAAAGAACTGTTGTGAAGATTAAAAACGTAGATGTATACTAAGTTCCTGGCACTGTGCCACTTATATTGGTGGAACTCAATGAATGGAAGTTGTACCACATTGCTTCTGTTGGTAATAAGGCTCATATGAATCGAGTAGCTGGTGAATGGAATAGGACATCATACCGGCTGCTTTTGCAGACCGTGGCCGAAAGGAGAGGATGCACACATTTAAGTGCCCCATTGACTGTAAAGCCCTCTGCAGATGCTAGGTGATACTTATCAATCCTTCCCCCTGGAGTGACCGTAGAGTAGGTGTTTTATAAATGGTTGAGATCATCGTTACATAAATACATGGAAAAGGAACTATATCAGTAAGTAAAAATAGCATAACATGAACTTTTTTTGTGTTATTAAATCTTTGAGTTGTTCTTCAAATATTAAGGTTTTAAAATCTTCAGTGACTTCCTATTTGTCTTGACATAGAGATAAATGCCTTAACATAGCCCCTAATGCCAATAGGTTGGTGTTTTCCAAACATCAGGTCATGATGCTTTAGTATGTTGAAAGTCAATTTAGTTGTGACAGATATATACAAAAATAAAATAGACAATATTAGATTGCCATTTGGTAGCAAGGGCTATGTCCTGTTTTGTGAAATGGTGATTTTGAATAAGTGTGTGTGTGTGTATGTGTGCGTGAATCAGGTTGCAGCGTAAGGTGTAGTCCTTGCTTCGGTGGTGGTCAGTAAAATCTGAACGGTGCCGTCCTGTGCCTCATACCCTTCCAGACCCACTCTTCCACCGCCTCCTTCGCTTTATGTTCTCTGCCATTACCGCTCCCGCAGTAAGAGGTGGAGTCTGTTTTTCTCTCACCTGAACCTGGAGAAGACTTTGGACTGCCTGGAAGAAAAGAATGCAGCGGACACGGTGCTGTGGGACTGCCGGCCTTTGGCTCACGGTGCGCCTCTTGGAGCTCTTATCTTGGGGCTTTTGCCTTTGGCTGTTCACTGCATTTGGCCCATCCTTCCCCATTCCTCCCTCTGCCTCTTTCGCTCACACTTACCCCAGCCAAACGCCACTTCCGCAGGCACGCCCTCTCTGACCGTCCTGACTGGACCTCGTCCCCAACTGTTGGTGCACATGGGGCCTTTCTCTTTTCTAGCACTTGCTATGAATGAACTCACCTTTGTGAGGTGGAGCAGTGGATTGAAATGTATCTCTCCCCTTAGACTGTGAACTCTAGGATGTCAGGTGTCGTGCCTGCTTATACTCCTCAGGGAACCACGCCAGGCATCAAACACAGTGCCTGGCACACAGAATTATTTATTTAGTGAATAGTAATCATGCTACTTTCTTGGTATATGAAAATGGCTGTAGTCAGTTTTTGCTTTAAATACTTCTGTTTCCTTCATGTTCAACTTCTTATGATTGTTTTTTAAACAAGGCATTCCAGTTATTCAGGGTGCACAATAAATTACCCCAAATCTAGTAGCATAAGGCAATGATTTGTTTTGCTTATGGACACTGTGTGTCAGACATTCAGGGAGGGCGTAGCAGGGATGGTTTTTCTCTGCTCCGTGATGCCCGGAGCCCAAGATGCAGCTTTGAGAGCTGCAGGATGGGATCTGTTGAGGGCTTGTTCGCTCACGTGGGTGCTGGTGGCTGACGCGTACTGTCAGCTGTGCCTCAGTTCCTCCTCCGCTTCTCTACCCCGTGGGGTCTCTCCCTGTGGGGAGCCAGATTTGGCTTCTTCACAGAATGGTGGTGGCTTCCCAGGATGAGTGCTGAGTGAGTGAAAGAGAGGGTGGGAGAGGAGGGAGGGGGGGCAGGTGGCAAGACTCAGGAGAAGGAAGTGGGTCAGAAACGCTGCTGTGGCCATTTTTAGGAAATGCAGTCTTCTACACCAGGAATTTGTTTCACTTCCAGCGTTTAGACACACTTTTGCACACCTTCAGGTGTGGGTGTGTTTGATGATGACTTTTTGGTTTAGCACAGAGGCTCTCCTTCTTTCCGTATCTTGTCCTGTAGCATCCCAAAGTGAAGAACGGGTTTTTCGCTTAATTGCTTTCAGGTTTAACCTCACTATATAATTAATTGGTTCATTCTAATCCATACACACTTTCTCATTCTTGGTTTTCTGGTTGCTGAGGAAGCACCACTCTGCTCTGGGACCTTTTTCCTGTCCTGTAGAATATTGCCAATACAAGGGAAAGAACCAGAAGGAGCCATTTAATTGAGATTCTGCATTATAATTTGTCACTTGGACCCAATAGAAACATATTACTAACATGTAACACTTAGTCTTGATAAAATTGAACATTCAAGATGCAGATAATCTAAAAGAAACACTTCATATAATTATGACAAAAATACTGAAAAGCATTTAGATATGTCCAGATATGGCTAAAAATTTTACAACTAGATATTTCTAGATATGTCTAAATATTATATACAAATATATGTATTTAGATTTAATATAGAAAGGTTAATTCTAAATACAATTGTTTAATAACTTGCTTAATTTTTTTTTGTATCATTAATATACAATTACATGAGCAGCATTATGGTTACTAGACTCCCCCCATTATCAAGTCCCCACCACACCCTCCATCAGCATAGTAAGATGCTATAGAGTCACCACTTGTCTTCTCTGTGCTCTACTGCCTTCCCCGTGCCCCCCCCAACATTATGTGCGCTAATCATAATGCCCCCTTTCCCCCCTTATCCCTCCCTTCACACCCATCCTTCCCAGTTCCTTTCCCTTTTGTAACTGTTAGTCATTTTTTGGGTTCTGTGAGTCTGCTGCTGTTTTGTTTCCTCAGTTTTTACTTTGTTCTTATGCTCCACAGATGACTGAAATCATTTGGTACTTGTCCTTCTCCGCCTGGCTTATTTCACTGATCATAACACCCTCTAGCTCCATCCATGTTGTTGCAAATGGTAGGATTTGCTTTCTTCTTATGGCTGAATAATATTCCATTGTGTATATGTACCACCTCTTCTTTATCCATTCATCTACTGATGGACACTTAGGTTGCTTCCATTTCTTGGCTTTTATAAATAGTGCTGTGATAAACATAGGGGTGCATATGTCTCTTTCAAACTGGGGCAGGTCTGCTGTTTTCTTTTGTTATAAGGTCATCGTGCTACTGTGCCAGGTTGCTCATCAGAGGAGGCATGTAATGTGTGACATGTGGTGCTGTAAAGGCGCAAGACAAGTTGGAAACCATTAAACTAAGGCTTGGATTTATTAACATTGCATACAAGCTTGTTATAAGGCTGCGAGGGAAGGGAGAGCCCTGAGAATTACATGTTACCAGAGAGAACGCTCTTCCTGTCCTCAGGTGGGAAAGATTTTATAGAATGGGTGAGACCACAGTAGTGATTTGAGTAAAAGAAGGGGAGACGTCAAAAGAGCTGGGCTCACAAGAAGGTGAGCCGGTGTTTGCCGATGCATGTCTGTGTCGTACCAGAAACAACAAGGAAGGTCCAGTGTTTGCCATCTGTGTCAGCATTCCTATGTCTCCAAATACTGCATTTGCAGAGAGAGTGCCTCAATTGCTTTTCATTGTAATTCATTTTAATGATAAATACCTAGTTTATAAATCTGCATTTTAAGCTTTTTGGGAACACAACCAGGCACCTTTGTGCTGGGAACGGGTTCATCCTGGGTAGAAAAGTAAGATTAACGCACAGCCTCGCTTTCTTTTATCCACACTGACCTGTCACCATTTGAAACATCTTTTCTTGTGGATCCTGTTTCCTTTCCCTTCAGCGGCTGTGGCGCTCTGATGTTTCGCGGGATCCTGTCTGCCCACAGTGATCTGGAAGGAGGTGGACCAGTGTTGAAATCAAGTAAAAAGGCCGCCTTGCACACTAGCAAAGCCAGTTTATGAGATAATTTGTAGTGGTCCATTTTAAAAGGCAAATTTTCAGGTACTTGAGGATGTCAAATTCCTCCTCCTTTGAAGCTTAGAAAGTGTGACTTTTTAGGTCAAGTTTCCCCAGACAATACTGTTTATACAGGATGGCCTTTTATTTTGATTTATTATTGTACACTCTATGGGTGTGAAGATTTCAATTTACCTTTTGATTCGTAGGGCAGGTTTTAGAGGCTTTGGAACAGTGTGTCTAGAAATTACATTCGGCCCAGTGTTGTTTGGTAGTTGGTAACCTGGAAACCTAATTGCAGCAGCCAGCTGCACAAACACTGTCGCTCTTCTGAGTGCTGGTAGTGGAAGTGGTGCCACGAGGGCTCAGCCCAGAACTGGCTTGACAGCCGTACGGACAGAATGGGCCTCCAGCGCATGGTCATTGCTGACTGTGGTGCAGGCATTCTGAAGACGCTTAGTGGAATTTAGAAAGAATAATGATTTTAGTCCTTGAGTCCTTGGCAGTGTGTTCACTAAGGCTTTAGTTGGGAGGGACTAACACAAGATGAAGTGTCCTTCTTTTCTATTTGAAGGTTAAAGTAGCCGTTTTTTCCACCATATCCGGGAGACTGTAAGAGACTTGCTTTCTTAAATAAATTTGCTTTTTTTCCTTCTGTATTTTATGTTATGTGAGCACTACAATTACTTGGGAAGCAGCAGCATGGAAATGTGAACATGAACAAGCTCCCATACATTTTATTAATTCACATCTTCATTCTGGCATTGTAAATGCAGGTAGAAAAGAACACAGTGCAGGAAGACTCAGCATGGGATTGGTTTTGTGTCATCTTATGGATTTTGCAATATTTGTATTGAATGTAATTAAGGCACAAAGTAATTAAGCTAGGCCACTTGTAATAAAACCTAGATTAATCATGGAAATGGGTTGGTTCCAATTTGGGGGTGATAGAAGGGCTCTCTCCCATTTCCCATTCTGTTTGGAACAGTAGATGACTAGTGACAGGTTTTGCCTAGCTTGTCTGTCTGTCTGTCTCCATCCAGTGTGTCCTTAGTTCCAGGTTATCACATTCTTTTTACCTTGCCTTTATAATTCGGAGATGACAGGGTAGAAATGAGGAGTTGAAATGAAGTTGAAATGCAGTGGTATTTTTTCCAACTGATTTTTCAACAAACCTAAGTCAATACAAGATTTCATTTAACTTGTTTTTCTTCTTAATATGATACTTCATGCTGAGAAAAACAAATGAACTTGATAAAGGCTTTCCAAGAAGCCTATCTTACATGCAGAGGGAATGATGGTAAACTTTTTCCTTAAATTGTGTTATTATTCTGTATATGTTTCCCTGCTTACTACACATCTACATACATCCTGGGTAACTAAGCCTATTTAGCCTGAATTATCTCTTCAAACCTTAATTTATATACTTCCATCAGTAGGGAATGCCCCTCTGGTTTTATTTGAATTCCTGTGTTTAGCATTGTTTACCAAGGAGAGACATCATGACATACTGGGAAGAATATGGATTTTAGAGCTTAAATAGGCCTGGTTTTAATCCTGCTTCTAGGACCTAAAGTACATTGGAAACTGGAAAAAGTTGTATCTGTCTTGGTGCTGTAGTTATCAAGAAATAGAAAGTGAGTATCTACCATGTGTCAGATGGTGAACTGGCTGATTGGGGTGAAAAATAAGAAATGTGTAGCCCTTACCTATCTAGGAATTAGCTTGTTGTCTAGCAAGAATGATAGATGATGCACATACAAATAGTGGTAAAATATGGTAGGTGTGCCAGAGTGTTTAAGCCCAGTGTTAATGACTGTCCCAAGGGGAATGCCACTAATATTACATGACAAGGAAAGCAGAGAAAGGGCACTTCAGAGCAGAGCTGGGTCTTGAGAAATTGGTCAGTCAGTAGACATGTTGGGGACAAGATGAGAATGCCATGAACAAGGACATACCAGCATCAGATGTCATAGCTGTGGCGGCCACTAGATCGGGCAGCTGACCTCTTGGCTGTGAGAGGCTGTGGGCCCCAAACTCAACAGAAATTCCCTTTGGCTGAATCAAGACCTCAGAGCAGGGATTCTCAATTCTTGGAACGTTCAAACTATACAGATTCCCTCTCTGCCCAAAGATAATTCAGATTCGAGTTAAGGCCTTAGTTAGTTGAATTCAGAACGTTGCATGATCAGATGTCCAAAGCACAGCCAAGTTTAATATCGTGTATAGTGTATTTTACAGGAATCTAAACTCTTTATTACCTTGAGATCTAATAACTGTGAAGGTGAATCTACACAGGGGAATCCATCTTAAAACCCTCAGTTGTTGACAGCTCAGTACCAATAGGCAAGGGATTTAGAGTCACCCTGTGACCTGAGCAGGAAAGCTTGCCCAGTTTCCGTAGATATGGGGATGTCTGCTCTGGGAGAAATGTTCCTCTTTGGTTCTTGAACAAATAACATTTATCACACGTCTTTAGACACACAAACTATTCTTGCTCATCATCTGGTAATTTATACTTCACTCAGAAAGTAGTCTTTATTTGTTCCTTGGAAAGGGAAGCTCATTAATCTGGAGTAGACCCCATTTCCTTTGTGTGCCACTTTAGCCATCTGTTGGAGACTAACAAATGTTGGGCATTAAAGTGTGAAAATAAGCTAAATATATATTAAGCAGAGACCAATACATGCAAAGGGAAAGAAAAATGAACACTTTTGCTAGGCTTTAAAAAATGATTTTATTTAAAGTATGTTAATTTTGTTAGTAACACCCCATTTCTTCATTATAAGTTTATGTTAAGAGATTAATTAAAAGTGGATTGCAGCAGTGGAAACTGATTATATATATTAAAATTCAGACACATCACATACTGTCAGTTGCTAAAGACTGAGGCTATTAGAAGTGATGAGTTGTACATAGATAGGTTAGTACAGAAAGTGTCAATAGAAGTTAAAATAAAATGTTTATGTACAATAGAAAGAAAGATCTCAGAATTTATAGTCCAAAGTCCTGGGCTATGTTTCCTGTGGCCTCAGTTTCACCAGCTGTGAATTGGGGATGACAATAATACCTTATCCCATGCCATTGGAGTCCAATGCCATTCATCTCAGCTCATCAGACTCCAGCTACTTGCAAGCTCTGATAGTCCAGGAGCCCTGGCTGACTTGCTCATGGCCGATGGGGGGCTCCACACACGTGTTGTGGTCGTGTGCAGTGTGCCAGGCCCTGGGCTGCTCTGGGGGAATGGGGCAGGCTGCAACACAGCCTGGGCTCACAGAGCGAGCCATCTATCTGGGGAGCCAGCAGTCACCAAATACTAAAACCCAAGGACAGCAAGGCGTGGCTTAATTGAGTCTGTAGGTGAAAGTGCTTCATACATTCTTGGTTTCTTTGTTTTTTTCTCATTCTTAGTTTTTATTGAAATGAATAATAATGGGGCTTTTTTTCCCCTACTGGATAAATTTTGGCTTCTTTTCTGTATCTTCTGTTTCCTGTATAGGTAAGATACATGCCAGCCAGCTCATAATCTTTGTGTAATTTCTAATTTTATGGATCATCTAGTAAATTTTAAAATTTGGGCTGATTTTCTGCTATCCTGGGAGCAACGAGGGGATGTCTTTTTGTTGTTTGATGTGTTCTAAAGATGAACACCTGTTTTAACATTAGCTTGAGTTGAAAAGGAAGATAGTAAATATATTGACAAAATGCTGCTTTAATGAATTTTGACTTTAAATGACTTTTGGATTAGCCAGTGTGTTTTGATTATCCTTATCCTTTCCCTTCTCCATCAACAGGGAGACTTGGAGATTTCTGTAGATGTACATACTAACAAAATTGCAGTTATGCATAGGTAAATATGCGTCTTCAACTCCTTTAGGTGACCAGAGCAAAAATTTTCCTTCCTTCCTTTCTTCCTTCCTTCCCTCCCTTCCTCTCTCCCTCCTCTCCCCGACACCCCCCTTTTTTTCCCTGGTTTTAGAACTTTATGTGAAATTAGACCAAAAATACTGGTATGTGGTCTGTGATTCAACATGGGAGGGAGAAGGGAGGTCTGGAATAATGACAGGTAAATATTATGGAAGTAGGTATAAGGAGCTTCTGAGACTGAAAGACAGTTTTCAGTTCACTCAATTTTGTTTAAAAATCAGACACATGGCACAGTAAGTGTGCCTCATCCGTCACTGGCTGTGGGCATTTGGTTTTTGTAAATAGGTCTTGCTATTATGATGCTAAGGGGTAAATCCTACCACAGGCTGAGATGTGAATGCTGTGACGAAGAAAAAACAGTGAGAAAAATTCCCTGAATTTTCTCTAGTAACTTATTTTAAAAAATAATAAAAATCCACTCCACTTGCTAAATGTACTTTGGAGTTATAGAGAAAATTTTGCAGAGCACATGTGTTGAGAACTCCTGTCCTGGAACATGGCGCTGATGTGAACGACACCTGTGGCTCATTCTCTGCGAAGTCATCTTGTAGAAGTGGGAACGACAGTCTCCCTTGTGATTCTTCAGGGCGTGGGGCACGTCCAGCCTCAGCACAGGGCAGGATCTCACTGTGTCTGCGAGTGGGGGCCAAGGCCTGCTGGCCTTCCGAGGTGGATGGTTGGTTGAGGCCTCAGAGCTTCAGAATTCTCCCACAGGGCGCCACGCTGCTTTTGCCATTGCCGGGAGGGCTTCATAATCTGCCTATTTACCGTGATGCAGAAAGGTTCATGGCTAATTAAGGACGGTGGCCTGCAAGTGCGTGCCCTCATTTGAAAGGAAAAGGGGTCTTACGTGAAGAAGTGTTCGTTCCTCTTGCTCCCAGACTGTTTGAGTTTGAACCAGGCGGCTCTGGGGATTCTGGTTTTGGGTTATTCCAAGAGGGGAGATTGTCTTAAGGGTCCTCCTAATTCCGAGACTTTCCCTGTGAAAGGTAGATGGGGAGCAAAATGAACCGCATTCGATGTGAAATTCCAGCATTTGATGTGTCTTCTTTGGTTTAGTCTAAACCCTTGAGATGCGAAAGTGTCAAGGCTCTTTCATGAGCTGCTCTGACCCAAGTAACCCAGATAGTGAAGGAATAGAAATAGGAAGAAGTGGGACTAAGAGGAAACAAACTTTGATTTTCCTGGTAACAGTTGTTTACAAATTAGAGACGAAATGTTGTAAGGTGTTTGTTTTTGCAGCTGTTTGGCCTTAGTGGGCTGAACAGGAACAGGTTTCATTTCTTCGTGTGTTTTCCTTACAGGGCGGTACTCCCGTCGCATTCGCTGTTCTCAGGTGTGTGCATTTCACGCAGGTAGGCTGGAGATCAGCGCACAGTAGGCCAGTGACTTAAGGCAGGTGGGAGTGTGGGTCACTGTGCTGTCCAGTCTTGGACTGTTACTTTTTGAGGTTTTCTTATGCTTCTAAGTAATGGAAAAAACCTCACTGAGCTTTGAACATTCTTCTCTATCTACATCATGTGCTTTGACCTCCTGGATGGTGTAGTCTTGGTATGAAGGTGGTTTTTTTTTGGACCTAGTTCTACCCTAAGGGAATGCAAATATTTTCCCAATTAGGCTAGGTTCACTGGTTAACAAAAAAACCATTGTTTCTCATTATTCTGAGCTAGTAAGCCTGGCATGTGAAAAAAGACTCCCTGCTTTGTGTATTAGTGATAAAACCCATGACTGAGCTTGGAGAGGGAACTGTTTTCTTCTCTGTTTTAGTGGTACAAGTAATAATTTAGGGTCAAATTCAGCTGGACGATCTTTTTTTCAGCTTGTCTCTTGGCTTGACAGTAATAGAGGGTCAAGTTTCTTTGAAACTGAACAAACAAAAATGCAGTCACGTGATACAGCACTTAAGCTCGATCTGTTTACAGATGAGGACTTGTTGGTTTTCTCAGGAAGCATGTTTTTTTCTTCTTTATTACATTTTAAGTTGTGGCTTATTATTGGGAGAAGACAGGGCAAGGAAGACCAGGCAGGGGGGGCCTGTGTGTCACTATTTTTAGTTGTTATGAGCAACTTTTTATTTTGACGTAATTTTAGACAAACGTTGCCAAATAATAGAATTCCTTGTATACTTTACTTCCTCCAGTTTCGTGTTCACATCTAACATGACCGTGGTGTAGTAACCGAAAACAGAAAATCAAAATTGATGTGATCACCTAAGTTACAGGTCTTACCCAAATTTTGTTGGTTTTCCCACTAATGTCTTTTTTCTGCTTCCAGATCCAGTAGAGGGTCTCCTACTGCATTCACTTGTCATGGCTCCTTAGTTTCTACTAACCTGCTACCATGCCTCAGATTTTCATGAGCTTGACAATTTTGGAGCTGAATCATTTTGTAAAATGCTTCCACTTGGGTTTTCCTGATGCCATCTTGTGATTGGGTTGAGGTTATTTACCTTTTTGTCAGGACTGTCAGGAGATGATGTCGTGCCTTGCACAGCGCACCGTGCGGGAAGGCTCTGTGGCAGAAATGTAATAGAAAATGCAATCTTCTCCCCTTCCACAAATCTCCACGAAGGCAGTAGATAGAAAGCACTTTTATTATTGAATAAACATTAAACAAGAATATGATGCACATTACAGGCAGTCCACTAAGAGACCGCAAAGACAGAAATTTACCTCTTTTATATAGCCAGGAAGTTGCAGCCACTACATACTCGTTGCCAAGATAAAAAGTAGCTAGTCTTCAGGTAGGACTTGAAAGCACCATTTATCACACATAATTCATCCCAAATTCAGTTGGTAATTGGGTAACCATTCTGTTAGCTCATTGGCTTTATCCAGAAGGTACATGAACTATGACAGGAAGTAGTTTTGCCACTTGGAGGAGCACGCCCACAGAGGTCAGGCTCCCATCTCCCACAGAAACTGAAGAGGAGGGGTCCTGTCTCCCCTGTTATTTATATTCTAGGTCCTTGGAAAAAGACATTCATTGTAAAGTTAACAAGAGGGTATCTGATTTTCAAAAACACTTTACATATATTTCAAAGAGAGGAGGAATTACTTGCAATGAAAGTTTTTTGTTTTTTTTTAAGTAAATGTTCTAATTAAAGGGTGGGGAGGAAAATCTCTTAATTTCATCAGGGAGAATGAGTCCTTTTAACTTGTGTTTTTCCCTCGAGGACATGGTGTTGATATGTTTTCTTACTGTGATACTAGCTTTGGCCACTTTTGTTGCTGCCACATTTCTCCACTGGGAAGTCACTGGTTTTTTTCTTTGTAATTAACTATGTTGTGGGGAGATACTTTGAGACTGCAAATATACTGTTTCTCATCATTCGAGGTTTCACCCACAAATCTTATCATCCGTGGGTGGTTCTTGACTGTAACAGCTACTTACTATGGTGTTTGCCTAATGATCTGTTTCCATTCTTCCTTCTACATGATTAATTGGAATTCTCCTGTATAGAATAGTTACCTTTTCTCTTCCATCCATCCATACATTCATTCATTTAATCATTTTTTTGTATCAGTATAGACTCATAGAGGATATTCTCTGGGTTAAAATCAATACCATCATTATTCATTGAATTTTCCCCGTTTTGGCCACTGGGGACTCTTTCAAGTAGATTTTGTATCCTTTTGACATGCTGTTGCCATTTTTTGAGCATTTCATTACTTTCTAGCACCACAAGATGTTCTAGTCTCATTTTTTCCTTCTCTAGCATTTTGATCGATTGTTTCTCCAATGAATGCTAATCCCTTTTACTGGAGAATGGTATGCAGAAACCAACATCTGGGCATTAGAGGTGCTCTTTGCTGCTGAGATCTCATGGCTCTCAGGCCCTCTCAGTAGATAAAGGTTGAAAGCATATGTATGTATGCAAATATACCCATCTATATTTATTTCTTAATCGATCCATCTGTATATATGTTCAAATGTATATGTAAACAACCGAATTCATACTGATACCTCCAGTTGCATGTGAGCACCACAGAGTTCATTCTAGCCTTCCCCATTCCTTAGTGTAACTTCTTTCTCTAACAGTGAGCATCCCCACTGTCTTTATTTACAGTGTGCTTGTGTGTTTGTTCAATTTTATTGTAAGCATAAAATAGTTTTAGAATTGCTAACCCATACTCCTATGAGACAATGAAATAGAGTCAGTATTTGTGTAGCTCTTTTTATCCTTATTCATCCAGTATGGAGTAAAAATATTATATTTCAAGTTACTTACTATTTTCCTTCTTCACCCCTACAGGGTGGTTGTGTTAGGTATTTGTGATACAGTTAGACTTAAGTGTTGCTGTTTGTGGTCTATTTTGGGTTCCCCCATATCAGGGTTGGTTTCAGTAATATGCCATAGCCCTAGAAGTTGTAAGCTGTACAGAAATGTCTACTGAGAGAAGTGTCCCGCCACCTCCTTCCCTACTATTTAGTTTCTAGTCCTTCATTCTTTCCACTCAGTTACTCTCCATTCCCTAATAAGAAACCATTCTTTCTAGCTTGTGGTTTATCTTTCCTCTTCTTTTCTTACCCTTTTCTATAAATGACCAGATACACACACACGTTTTTATTTATTAATTAAGTAATTAATTTATTCATCTATCTATCTATCTATTTATTTATTTATTTTTTACTTTGGTATCATTAACCTACAATTACATGAGGAACATTATGTTTGCTAGACTCCCACCTTCACTAAGTCCCCCCCACATACTCCATTAGTCACTGTCCATCAGTGTAGTAAGATGCTGTAAAATCACTACTTGTCTTCTCTGTGTTGCACAGCCCTCCCCATGCCCCCCCAACATTATACATGCTAATCATAAGGCCCCCTTTCTTCTTCCCCGCCCTTCTCCCTCCCTTCCCACCCATCCTCCCCAGTCCCTTTCCCTTTGGTAACCGTTAGTCCTTTCTTGGGTTCTGTGATTCTGCTGCTGTTTTGTTCCTTCGGTTTTTCCTTTGTTCTTATACTCCACAGATGAGGGAAATCATTTGGTACTTGTGTTTCTCTGCCTGGCTTATTTCACTGAGCATAATACCCTCTAGCTCCATCCATGTTGTTGCAAATGGTAGGATTTGTTTTCTTCTTATGGCTGAATAATATTCCATTGTGTATATGCACCACATCTTCTTGATCTACTGATGGACATTTAGGTTGCTTCCATTTCTTCGCTATTGTAAATAGTGCTGCGATAAACATAGGTGTTGTTTGTCTTTTGGATGGTGGCGATCTTTACCGGACGCACACATTTTTTATTCCTTTCTTTCCTACATGAAGGGTTTGCACTATATTCTTTGTCACTTTGCTATTTTTCACTTTGTCACTTTGCTATATGTCCTGGGAATCTCTCCATATTGGTAATGATCTTTCTCATTCTTTATTTCAGCTTCACAGCACTTCATGGTATGGCTGCATCATACTTTCCTCAAGCATTCTCCCACACGTGGTTCATTCAGGCTGTCGCTAATAATTTGCAATTACAAACAATACTACAGTGAATAACCTTGTACATATGAGTTTCTGTATTGTTGGAAGCATATGTTCAGAGTAGATTCTTAGAAGTAGAACTTCTCTGTCAAAAGATAAGGGAGTGTTTAGGTTTGTTAGATACTGCCAGATTCCCTTCTGGAAGTTCTGGGTCAGCTTGCATTCCATCATCACTGTATGCGAGGACCTGGCTCCACAGCCTGGGAAACAAAATGTATTGTCATGCTTTTAAATTTTCTCATGATCTAGTAGGTGAGAAATCGTATCTTGTTGTTTACTTTGCATTTGTCTAATTATAACTTTGAACATTTTTCATATGTTCAAGCTTTATTTTTAGGTTTTTTGTTTGTTTTTGTGAATTCCCTGTTCATGTCTTTTCTCCATTTTTCTTTCAGGTTTGTGGTCCTGTTTTTAATTTTTTTATAGTTCTTTACATATTAAAGATAGTGCTTTGTCTGTAGTATATGTTACAAATATTTTCTCCTAGTTTGTTGTCTTTTGACTTTGCTTATGGAAAATGATTTTTTAAGTTTTTATCTAGTCAAGCTTAACAGTTTTTATTGGAATTATTATATAATTACACACCACTTTTTCTACACCAAGGTTTAAAAGGAATTTACCCATGTTTTCTTTTAGTACTTGTATGATTCATTTTCACTTTTGTATTTTTGTATCACTTTTCTGTTTGGAGTTTACTCTTTCTTGTCTGTGGTATGAGATACAGATCTAATTTTATCTTTTTCCAAAGATACTGAGGCTATCCAGTTGTCTCAGCATCATTTGCTGCAGTTATTTGAGATCATATATTAAATCGCCCATCGTCTTACTTTTGACTATTTCTGGGCTTTATAGCCTGTGCACTGGTCTACTTGTTTATTTATGAGCAAAACCACCCTGCTAAAATTAGTTCTTAAAATTATAGTTTAAAAACTAATTATCAACATAATAGTTTAGAATAAGAAAAAAAAAACAACTATTTTGTGCCTAAGTCCATCATTCAAGCAATCATATTGCATTTTTATCATTTCTGCAAACTCTCTTCCACTTTTTCTCCATCTATATGTTTGTCTATATTTGTGTGTGTATGTATGTGGTATTTTTGCTATAGAAAAAGGACTTTTTATTTTTTTATTTAGTCAAGTTTTGTATATATACATGTATACAGAGTTATAATCATAGAAGACATATTTTATACAAAGTTTTTTCATTGTTTCACTTGTTTCTCTTATTTACTTTTTTTACATTTCCATAGTCTTTGTGATCATTTTTGATAGTAAATACATGCTGTTTTATTTAGTTGATGCCATACATTATTTAATACATTTGTATTTGGGTAATTTCCATCATTTTGACATGTATTATTCTAGTCAAAATCTTTAGGTATATAGCTTTTTTCTACTTTTGAATTAATTTGCCAGGATAAATTGGTGAGAGATTCTGTGTCAAAGGACCTACATGGCACATTTTATGCCTCTGTATACATAATTCTACAGGGTTTTGAATAAAATACTGATTTAAAATGATATCAGTAATGTAGTTTGGCTCCAAAGTTCCTAGATTGGAAGAAAGTGTTTTTAATATTCTCAAGAAAATGTGGAAGTTGAGCTTTCCTTAAGGCACTCTGCATTGGGCACTGCTTTGGTGTGTGCTTCTCCTGTTTGTTGGAGTGGTTCAAGCAGCCTCTCTGGAAACAAGAGCGGGGTGGTCACTGGATACAGGTTTTGCAGGTCACCACGCACACCGGATGCCCCGGCCTGATGCGCTGCTGCAGATGAGGTGCTTTGCTTTCTTTGGGCCCATTCTTCCCCCTCCTTTGCCCCATTGACCTACTCTGTGCCCCTCCTGGCCCACAGAGTCCCATGGGAGTCCTCTCGTGGTTAGGGTCCAGCCCCTCCTAATTGACCATGTGCTTGTTTGACCTTGGAGGTCTGTCCTTGCTTAGAGTCTTGAGTTTAGCTTCTTCTCTCCTGCACGGGAGGCTGGAAATCCTCATCCCTGTCCTAAATGCCTTGCATGTCCTGCTGTAGCATATGTGGTAAGGGGCTTGTCCTGAACTGATTGTGGGTTTCCTACAGAGATGAATAATACTAAGCAGAAAGAGCCCTCTCCATCTCTGTACCTCCTTTTCCAGTCCGTGACTCCCGTCCAGAGGGCCCCCCCCGTTCCCCTCACAGTGCTCTCCTCACGCTCTCCAAGGGTGTCCGTGTCGACTGATCCACCAGGGATTTTCCTGCCCTCGCCTGGATCCGTTTCCTAGCAGCTGGTCCTTCTCTCTCAGCTTCTGGAACACAGCAGTCTCTTGGTTCACCTCTTACTTCTCTGTCCTGTTTTCTCCTATCATGTCTGGAATTTTTTCTCCTCCATTACTCAACCCCAAGGGTTGGTCCTGAGCCGTTCTCTTTGCTTTCTGCTCCCTTCTTTTGTGTGCTCATTCAGTCTCAGGCTTTATGTAGCATCACTAGCGCTGACTTCTCCCAAGAGCTGCAGCCTGCCTGCTTGGATGACAGCTCTACCTGGAGGTCCACAGCTAAACTCTTGATTGTACAGCCAGTGCAAGCTTCTCTTTTCTTCTCTTCTCACAAGTAGCACTGCCCTTTGCCCGACTCCTTGAGCTCTTTCTTCTAGTGAGTTCTAATTTCTGTCTCTAGTATACATCTCAGCTCTATCTGCTTTTCTCTCTCTCCTCTTTCATCCCCTAGGAAGAGCCACAGACATCTCTCACTCGGGTAACTTAGTCGCCTCCAGGCTTGCTTTCTCCAATCTATTCTCCATCGAGCAGCCAGAATGATCTTTGCAAAAATCTGCAGTGGAGTTTAATTATACTTAGGCTCAATCCAGCCTTCGTTTCCTGGTTTATGAGGTCCCTGCACCATGCCTGCCAGCTAGTTCTTGCCTCTCACCTGCTGCCTGCAGCTGTCCCGCCGTCCTTTCCAGTCTGAGGCATGTCTGGCTCGCTCTTTCTTTATAGGTTTTACTCATTGGTCTTATCTCACAACTGGTTCAGTTTCTTCAGAGCACTTTTCATAATTTGTAATTATATATTTTGGAGGATTGATTTCTTAATTTGACTCTCTCTCCTTTTCTCTGGGCTTTGTGAGGGCAGAGATCTTGACTTGTTTGCCAACAAACATTCAACACTTACTCCAGTGCCTGGCACATAGTAGATGAATGACAACTGATAGATTGTCATTGAATGAGTGGACCCTCTGTGCTCAACGTGAACAATCCCTGAAATGTGTATAGGATTTTACTGCAGAAAGCTTTGTATTTCAGAATGTGGGGTGCCTCTTAGGACCTGCCTTTACCTTTGGAGGAGGAGTGTCACCTGTGAAAGTCTTGCTTTCTTCTCTGCATTGGGATACATGTGTGTGTCCTCAACTGCTGCAGTGATTGCTGGTGACTCAATTCCTGGGAAATTCCTTTATTCCAAAGTACTTTACTAAGGAACTACAAAAACATCTGGAATGATTCGTGGGGTTGGGTATTTAGAAAAAGCATAGATAGATATGTACCATTTTATCTTTTGAAACCCTGGCCTTAAAGTGTATTTCACCAGTATTTCTATCGGAGTAGTATAGTTGTTATACAAAAATGGGCAAAGAGAACATGAGCTTTTGATCCTGGGTTAATTTGAGAGGGAAACATGCCTGAATTTTTAAATTTAGCTTTTAGTTCTACTACAAGAAAAAACAAAAATTTTTTTTGGGAAGCTCTCAAGCACTGTGCACTAGCATGCCCAGTAGTTCTGGTTTAGGCTGCCGTATGTGGGAACTGCCTGTAAGCCCTTCAGGACAGTGTGAGTCAGCATGAGCAGTGTGAAGTGTTGTAACCATGTCAGGGAGCCTTTCTGGTCTATGGGGCTTTTTAAGAACATCGGCTCTTGTTAATCAAATTTAATTACTATCGTATTTGCCTCATGAAGCGTGTGGTTGCAGATGTGGCACCTAGTAAGCACTTGATACTGAAGTTTATATCTGATTTTTATAAAAAACCTAGTTGACCGTCAATTTTATATTATTTTTCTAACAGTTATGAGAGGATTCCTGTACTGGATCCCATTTGATGTACTTAATGATGTTGTGTTTCAAATGATAAAGATTCCAGTTGCCTTAGCAATTCTTTGACATTTAGGGTTAGCAAGATCATAATTTTAGGGTTAGCAAGATTATAATTTTAGTCATTTTAAAAGCTTTTATTTTTGTTCAAGTTGAACTTTAAAAACACTTCACTACTTTTGGAGAATGTGAAATTTTGAAGGGAGTTGGGAGATTATAAAAATTCAGTTCTCTTACCCTGTGGTGGAGTATATGAGGCTGCCCAGGTACGTGAAGTGACCTGCCTCAGGTAAGTCAGTGAGGAGGCGAGCTTCTAGGGCTTGGAGCTGACTCGCAATCCAGTGCTTCTGAGTAATGCTGTGGTGCTGTATTCCTCCCTTTTCTCTTTACTGCCTCTCACCCCTGCATTCCACCCACACCTAAGCTCACTGGGCATGGAGGCCCCCATCTGTCTTCTTCAGCACAGAATCCTCAGCATGGAGCACGGAGCCAGTGAGTGTGGGTGCCAACTAGCAGTCACTCAAAATATCAGTGGCCCTTACCTTGCCAACTCTAAGTGGGCTCATAGCGTCCTAGTATTTATGAAAGACTGAATGTAGATCACGTACTTGCTGACGCATCCCTCAGTGGGAGTCCTGGGGAGTAAACCACTTGTTTAAATGCTGGCGGAAGCTGCCCTCTGCCCACATGGACTGCCCCTGCATACTCAGGATTGCTGACTTTCATCTTGCATTAGTATGCACACACTTCGAGCTGTTCTGCATTCTTACTGGAAATTTTACATTCCATTGCCTGG
The DNA here is from genome assembly GCF_040802235.1 of Manis javanica. NCBI lineage: Eukaryota > Metazoa > Chordata > Mammalia > Pholidota > Manidae > Manis > Manis javanica. Next base: position 14,738,202 of record NC_133171.1, read on the forward strand.
ATTAGTTTGGTAACTAAAACCCATTTTGGAAAACTAAATGAATAAAAATGACAATAATGAAATAGTAAGCATGGTATATTTAAAGTTAACAAGGAATACAGAAGGAAGACAAACAAATTAAAAAAAATTTTTTTCAAAGCTTGGTTAATGGTCATTCCTGTAATTTCTAAGAGTAATCTTGGCTTTGGTTAATTGGTTATTTTTTAACTCCGTGTGGCTCATATTATTCTCTTTAGCATAGCATCAGGGAAACACATGCAGGCTTACTCATGAATGCTTTTAAAATGACTCAAGTCTTGTTCAGCCTTTAAGATAAAGGGTCCTTTGCAAATAATTATTTCAGAATAAAGTTAAGAACTGTGAAGTTTAACATTATATGTTCAGAATTTTTAGGATTGTCTAATTTTTAGAAACATTCTACAAGTACAATAAAGAGAAAATTAAACCAGAATGCTAATAGTTTAAAAATTTGTGGTATGCTGGGAAATTGATTCAATGGTCAGAATTTGATGAGACTTGATGGGCATTTTGTTTTTTAAGACAAGAAGATTTGGCAATATGGATATTTTATTTAAATACATCTTTATTCTTAAGAGTTTCCCAAGGAAGGTGTTACTTATGGTGGGTATGTTACATTTTGGGTCACTTTTTTTAGTAGTTTTTTTAGTTAGACATTATTTTTTAGAGCAATTTTTGGTTCACAGCAGATTTTCCATGTGCCCTCCTACCTACCCCTACACATGCATGGCCTTCTCATTATCAACATACCCCAGTAGAGTGGCACATCTGTTATAACTGATGAACCTGCATTGATACATCGTAATCACCGAAAGTCCATACTTTACATTAGGGCTTACTCTGGTGTACATTCTGTAGATTTGGACAAATTTTTAATGACATGTCACTTTTGGGTCACTCTTTTTTTTTTTTTTTTTTTTTTTTTTTGAGAGGGCATCTCTCATATTTATTGATCAAATGGTTGTTAACAACAATAAAATTCAGTATAGGGGGGTCAATGCTCAATGTACAATCATTAATCCATCTCAAGCCTAATTCTCGTCAGTCTCCAATCTTCTGAAGCATAACGAACAAGTTCTTACAGAATGGTGAACGAATTCTTACAGAGTGAATAAATTCTTACATGGTGAACAGTACAAGGGCATTCATCACAGAAACTTTCGGTTTTGATCATGCAATATGACCTATAAACCATCAGGTCAAATATGAATATTCATTTGATTTTTGTACTTGATTTATATGTTGATCCCACATTTCTCCTATTATTATTATTATTTTTATTTTTAATAAAATGCTGAAGTGGTAGGTAGATGCAAGATAAAGGTAGAAAACATAGTTTAGTGCTGTAAGAAGGCAAATGTAGATGATCAGATGATCAGGTGTGTGCCTATGGACTAAGTATTAATCCAGGCTAGACAAGGGCAGCAAGACATCCACGGATGCAGAAGATTTCTCTCAAAGCAGGGGGGGTGAGGTTCTGAGCCTCACCTCTGTTGATCCCCAAATTCTCACCTGATGGCCCCCCTGCGACTGTGCCTGTCTTAGGTTGTTCCTCCCTTGAGGAATCTTACCCGTCTCTGGCTAACCAGTCATCTTCCAGGGCCATACAGGGAAATGTAAAGTTGGTAAGTGAGAGAGAAGCCATATTGTTTGCAAAGGTTAGCTTTTTACTTCTTTGCAGATTTATGCCCTGTGGCTTCTATGCCCAGCACTTGTCTCGAGGTATCTTTACCACCTGGAGGAATTATGATACTCGGTAAATTCGATATGAGGCACGAATTCTATTTAAGGTTTGTAATTAGGAAGGAAGAAGAAAAGCTATAGATGTAGCATATGAAGGAAACATGGGAGGATTGATTATTTCTTTGACATATCTTCTTGTATAGTACCTTAAGTATGTATAGGTTTTAAACTACTAACTAATTTGCACACACATATTAACATAATAGGAATACGGGGGTCACTCTTAAGCTAAAAAGAAATCTTTTACCTTGCTGTGCTTTAAATATTATGTCATTTGTTTGTGAATTTGTTTTGAGTTGTTTTCCTGCTTCAGTGAAGAAGTCATTCATTTAGAGAATAGTTTGAAAGACAAATCTTCAAACTGAGGCTAAGGTGTCCATTACTGGCTGAAAAATAACCCTCTGAATAAGAGACAATAACTCGCACCTGACAGATGAATCCCAGGCTGTTCCTCTGGGAATCGGACCCTGGACTGGGGACCTGTAGAGGGCCCAGGTAGAGATGAGTGGTTTCATCAGCTCATAGAAACTAATTGGACCCTTCTGGGACTGTGCTAAACAGCTTGTTCATTATAATTAGAGACATCTTCTGTAAGGAGGTTTGCACTGAAGTTAGAATGGTTGGAATTTTTTAATATTATGTAACAATGTGATGAAAATATTCTCTCTAAAGTATTTTAGTCTCTGGGCTGATTTTGCTACCAAGCCTTTCTGGAATTTCTAGAAATTTGGGGATTAAAGGATTTCAATTTCCACTCCACTGGGCTCCATAAATTATACTGATTTATTAATCATGTAACAAATATTTGAGGGTAGTATCCAAGCAGAGAGAGACTTGAGTGGTCTTGAAAAGATATATGGGCCAATGAATAAGGGCAGCCTAGATATGCCAGTTATAAATATTTGGATATATTTAGTCATATATAATTCAAAAAAGATCAACGGGTGCAAATATGTATGTACTATTTCTGCTACTAGCCAGTTTCTATCTTGAGCAGTTAGCAGTGGGAATGAACCCTGGACTGGGAATCATAAGAAGTGGGTTCATGTGACGGCGTCTTGGCTTACTCTGTGACCTTGATGGGTGATGAGGCTCATTTTTTCCATCTATACAGTTTGAATAGTACTGACCTCATAATGTTATTTTGAGGAACAAATGTCACTATAAATGAATACATTTGATAAATTCTGGTGTGCCCTAACACTGTAAACTTATTTGAAAACAACTGTCTTGTGAAGATATGAAAAGTCAAGGTTAACACGTGGAAAATGTTTGATACATTTTTGGGCATGGTATGTGCTCAAAAAATTGGTTCGGTATCAGGAAAAAGATCTGTATGACAGATAAGAGATTTGATTGTCATCAGCAAAATGATAGGATGTTGATAATTAGTAACATCAGGTTGAATACATTTGACCAGGTAGAATGTTTGAGTTCCAAAGAGAAGAGGGCAGGGATGGAACCCTGGGGGATGTCCCAAAATGTAGATGTGGTTAGAAGAGTAGTTATTAGCATAGGCCTGAGAATGGTGACGGAAGGTTGGAGATTGACAACATATTGTTGAATTATGATGGAGTTTCCTGCAATACATTTCTTGTTTGTTTCTTTTTCTGTACCTAAGAAGATCATATACTTCAAGTATCTGGAAGCTATACTACTCCAGATTAACAATATTTCTGGAGCAAAATTTTCCAAAGTCCGAAAGACCACAATATTAGAAAAAGATATTTTAGTATGTCAGACATTGTAAAGGATGTGTTTTGTAAGAAATACCCAGGTTTAAAATAGGTACTTGCTTAAAAAAACCCTTAATATAAATCTACTTGAAAATTAGTAGAGCAAATGGGCATTATGTATTTCTTGTAATTTTGCATTGATCAAAAAATCTGGAGGAGGTGGTTCAAGATGGCAGCATAGAAAAACCCTGAACTTAACCTCCTCCCATGGATACACCAAATCTGTAGCTACATAGAGGATAATTCTTTCTGAAAAAAACCTGAAAACTAGCTGAACAGCTCATCCACAACACAGGATAAAAGGCCACATTGAGATGGGTAGAAAAGGCAGAGACCCAGTCTTGCCAAAAAAACCCATCCATGAAGAGATGAATCTCACATGCAGGAGGGATCTCAGAAATACGGAGTTTATCTCCGAAGAGTTAGGGTTTGAGCCCCACATCCAGAACCCTTGGAATGTGCAGCGGAGAGATGAGCCCCCAAAACATCTGACTTTGAAAACCACAAGGGCTGGTGTCTAGGAGACCCAAAGGGCTGCAGAAAACTGAAACTGTTCTTAAAGGGCTTGTGCACAGACTCACTTGCCCAGAACCCAGAACAAAAGTAGCAGGTTGAAAAGCTCCTAGACCACACGTGAAGGAGATCCACTGGCTCAGCTTTAAAAGTCTGCTGGAGGATCAGGGGTCTGCTGGGGACTCTCTCCAGGGGTGGGGGCACTGCCAGGAGCCACTTCTCATGCTGGTGCTGGTAGGTGCCAGTCGTGCACTTCTGCTCTTCCCTGCTAGCACGACTTGCCCTGCTTCTGCCCTCCACGTGGCCGCACCCTGCCACACCTCCGGGCTGACTGGCTGCTGGCTTTCCCGAAGTCCACAGGTGTGTGCGGTCCGTACAGGGAATGTCCCAGCAATGCCTGGCTCTGGTGCCCAGGGGGGCTTTTATTCCCAGGTCCCAAAGGGCTGTAATAGTTAGAGAGACTGTTCTTGGCAGGCCACCACCTGCAGGGCACCACACAGACAGGCTGACACACACCTCCAGTCCTCCTGTGACCACTCCTTCTAGACTGGGGAAGGTAGCTGTTTCACCTGATGACACAGAAACAAAGTTAAACAAAATGAGGGAACAGGAATATGTTCCAAGTGAAAGAGCAAGATAAAACCCCAGAAAAAAATCCCTTAATTAAGTGGATATAAGTAATTTACCTGATAAAGAGTTCTCAGGGATGGTTGTAAAGATGCTTACCAACCCAGGGAGAAGAATGAATGAACACAGAGAAAACTTCAACAAAGACATAGGAAGTATAAAAAAGTACCAAACAGAGGTCGTAGAGCTGAAGAATATAATAACTGGAGTGAAAATTAGACTAGAAATTTTAATAGCAGACTAAATGAAGCAGAAGAAAGAATCAGACCTGGAAGACAGGGCAAGGACTCACCTAAACAGAGCAGCAATAAAATAAATAAAGGAAGAAAAGTGAAGATAGTTTAAGGGGCCTATGGAACAACATCAAGTGAAAGAAGATTTGCATAATAGGGTCCCCAGAAGGAGGAGAGAGAAAGGGACTGAAAACTTATGAAGAAATAATGGCTGAAAACTTCCCTAAACTGGGGAAAGAAACAGACATCCAGGTCCAGGAAGTCCAGAGAATCCCAAAAAAAGATGTATCCAAGGAGGTCCACAGCAAGACACATTATGTTAAAATGTCAAAAGTTAAAGACAAGGAGAGACTCTTAAGAACAGTAGATTAAAATAACTTGTTAGGTACAAAGGAACCCCATAAGACTGTCAGCAGATTTTTCAGCAGAAACTTTACAGGCCAGAAGGGAAGGGTATGATATATTCAAAATAATGAAAGCAGAAATCTTCTAACCAAGATAATAATGACAAGATTATCATTTAGAACGGTAGGAGAGAGAGAGGTTTCCAGACCAGCAAAAACAAACGTTGCTCACCACTACTAAAGTGGCCTTACAAGAATGCTAAAGGGACTTCTTTAAGTTGAAAAGAAAGGGCACTGATTAGTAATTAACAAGAAAACATATGAAAGTAAACGTCTCACTGGGAAAGGTAAATACATAGCAATGGCAGTGGACTAATCATTTATAAAGGTGGCGTGAAGGCTGAAAAGTAGTAAAAACATAATGACAGTAATAAATTTAGGGATAAACACATAAAAAGTTGTTAAATGTGACATCAAAAAAATAAAATGCTGGTGTCAGGGGGAGAGTAAAATGTAGAATTTTAGAATGTGTTCAGACTTAACTTGCCATCAACTTAAAATATACTGGTGTATATATATGTCCATATAGGCTGATATATATAATCTTTGTAACAACAGAGCAAAAATCTACAGTAGATATGCAAAAGATAATGAGAATGGAAATGTAAGCATAACACTAAAGAGAGGCATCAAACCGCAAGGGAAGAATGAGAGAAGAAGAAAGGAACAAAGGAATTACAAAACAGCTAGAAAACAAGTAACAAAATGGTGATATGTACGTACCTCTCAACAATTACTTAATACATAAATGGATTAAATTCTCCAAACAGAAGTCAGAGAATGGGTGAATGGGTAGAACAACAAGACCCATTTACATGCTGCCTGCGAGAGACCCATTCAGACGTAAGGGCGCACACAGGCTGAGGGCGAAGGGCTGGGAAAAGACCCCTGCAAATGAAAGAACAGCCGGGGTGGATGCAAACCAAGCTGGAGTAGCTACACATACACGGGACAGAACACACTTTAAAACAAACACTGTGATAGAAGACAAAGACGGGCATTACGTGATGATCAAGAGGTGGGTCCAGCCAGATAGAGCAACCGCTGCATTTCCATTTGCCAATAACAAACTTTCAGAAAGAGGAATTAAGAAAACAATCCCATTTACAATTGCTTCAAAAAGAATGAAATGCCTTGGAGATTAATACAATTAATCAAGGAGGTAGACAACTTTTATGTTGAAAACTATGAAACGTTAATGAGAGATTGAAGAAGATACAACAAGTAAGTGGAAATAGATTCATGCCAATGACAGTTTTCAAAGAAATAATCCTAAAATATGCATGGAACCATACACATAAAACCCTGAATAGTCAAAGAAATCTTGAGTAAGAAGAACAAAGCTGGAGGGCATCCTGCTCCCTAATTTCAAACTATATTGCAAACTGTAGTAATTAAAACAGTATGGTATTGGCATAAACAAACTTAAGTGTCCATTAATGGATGAATGGATAAATAATTTTGGAATATATATATAAGCCTTAAAAAAAGAATTAATTCTTGCCATTCGTGACAGTGTAGCTGGACCTTGAGGTCATTATGCTCAGTGAAATAAATCTGACAGAAAAGAGAAATACTGTATGATTTCTCTATGTGGAGTCTAAAAAAACCCCCAATAAACAAGTTAGTAGATGTAGAGAACAGATCGGTGGTTGCCCAAAGTGGGGGGTAGGATTTGGGAGAAATGGATGAAGGGTCAAAAGTTAAAAACAAAAAAAAGAATCATGTGAAAAGGACCAAAGTATAAAAAAGGGAGAATGCCCTCATTACATCCCTTTTACTTATCCTACCTCAGCCTGCTTCCCAGGACTAACTACATTGTTAAAATTTTACTATGCATTTAAGGGTGTATACATGCATACATGTATGTGTGATATAAACATGACATGGGAAGTATACATATACAAATTATGATTTTCAGCTTATCTCTCAGTATTGTTGTCATAGTGGGAACAGTAGTCTCCTTCAGCCTTCTACCTTCTAATCAGAAGTGGAATTATATTAGTTTACTTGAAAACAGAAAAAAAAACTTAAATATTTAATGATGGAAACACATCTTAATGACAGAAACAATAAATGCATTTTATTTATCAAATTTTGTACCAGATATCAGAATTCATTTCTTAGATACGAAAAAATGGCAAGTGGGGATAATAAAAATATGTAATGTTTGTGTCTCAGGGTATGGCAAAACTCATATTGTTTAGATTCAAACATCGGTAGAAATTCAAGGAGAGAGTGAGTCTGCTGTTCTTTTGAAAAATTTGGTCATTGTTCTTACCTCTTGTTATATAGCCTCTCCTTTTCAATTTCTTTTTCAGTCCATGCATCTGGAGTATTTCCATGATAAATGACTTCATTCCATGAAGGCACTTCCCTATTGTCAGTTATGATGCACGCCCTCAACACAAGACATGCTCAACCTGGTGGATTGTTCCATCAGCAGGCATCAGGCATCTTAGTCAATCTTTCTTCTGTTAAAAAAAAAATAGTAATATTGAAAACAAAATGGACGATTATTTTGAAAGTCTCTTTAGAATTTATAGTTTGGGTGTGTCTGCTATGTTGACTCCTTGAGAAGTTATCTTCAACTCTGTTGTCTTAAAACTTTGTGTCCCTTTTCTTCTTATTTAAAAGTGGTGAATATTGATTAAATATTTTGTAAAGGAGTCTGTTCTCTTTGCTGCTGTATGGTCTTTGCAAAGTAGTCACAAAGTTTCTCAAAGATTACCCATTTGAGGACATGTATTTTCCTAAATCTGTGTGGTAAAGAACACAGAGTTGAAAGTCTCTTTGTGTAGGTTGGCCTATATTTTGCAACAAGTAACTTCAGGATATTTTTTACTCTAAATGCTTAACTGTATCATTATGGACCATTCTGAAAACCTAATGTCTGTTTTAAAAAGTGATTTAAAATTGACTTTTAAAATTGTATCATGAGGATCACAAGAGGTTGGCGGTCATTAGATTCTTGTCATGGTGTCCCTCCAACGGCGTTATTTCTCCAGGTCCTCAGACTGAGCTTGGTTTTCATGGCCAAGGGATTCAGGAGGTGGTGACTACTGAGATTTAAGGCAGGCGGATTCTCTGAAGCCTTCAGCCTGACTCCCCAGGGAGTGGTATTGCCACTTCATTAATTAGTTTGTGGAGCATCCCTTTGGGCTGGTTTAGCAGGGTTATCCCTATTTTTACAGATCAAGAAAATGAGGTGTGCAGTGTTGAATTGGTTTATGTACAAAGTTTTGGCAATCAGCCCTAGAGTTTAGAATTCTAGACCTTTTAGTCGGTCACTCAGTTTGTAGACTTGGATGTTACTCTTTCAAATGTACATTTTCAGAGTAACAATTTCAGTTACATTGAATTTGTCTTTTGTAACAGAGTTGTATTTTCGAATCATGCAGGTTTTAATTTGAATTTGACTGAGCTGTGATAGTACCCTCCTAAGGAAGTGTCATGTGGAATTTGAAATTTGAGTTGAATTACATATACTTGATTTATCGGGTTCACACGAAGCATTGTGGGGCTTTTTTCTCTCTGATGTAGCTGTCTGTGACATAGGCACAGTCAGCCAGATGCTAAGGACGGGTGATGCTTTGGGGATGTGGGACCTGCACCCAGAGGCCTGGCCCAGCGTCCTGACTCACGCCCCTCCCGCAGGGCGCATGGGGCTCCGACCCCTCGGCCGCCTTCGGCTTTGGAATGATTTCCAAGAAGGATGTAGTCGAATATTTATTCAGTTGTCTCTCCCTCTACCTACCTATCTAATTTACACTCAGGAAATGGCTATTCTTTCTCATTTCCTAGGCTAATCTACTACCTGGTATCCAGATCAACTGGGTTTTCCAAGACGGTGCTGCTCCCAGTGCAGAGCCAAGGACCAGGCTGGCCAGATTGTGTCCGGCCTCTGCTTAGTGGTGGCCCTCCGCTCAGTGGTGGCCCTCCCCACATGACAGAGTTGGTCAGGAGTTAGGCTTACTGCTGTGCTGGGTCCACAGCGAAAGCTTGAGTTTAGCGTTGATCCTGTTTGTTTGTTTGGGTTCCATAGTCACAGGTGCACGCATGACGAATACTGCTCAGCCCCCGACCAGTCACCGATGAGAGCCGTTACTGGTACGCAGGGTCGAGGGGGGGGGGGGCAATGTCTCATCCTCCATCCCCCAAAATTAGATGTGTTGATTCGCAGCAGTATTTTCACATTTCAAATACTGTTTACTTTTAAAGGGCAAAGGAAATTGTGTGGGCTAATAAGAAAATTTACACAGTTTGAAAACACATTCTAATTTACTATTACATTTCCCATTATCTAAAGCCATAATGTCTCCAGATTAGTACCAAGCAACCAGTACTTCATCCCCGTAAAGGCTTTGGAAAAGCTCCTCTCATATCAGTTGATTTGGCTTATTTTTTGTGTGTGTTTGCAGTGTAAGTGGTTGTTGGAAATGCCAATTAGAAAAATGCATTTTAAATAAAAAGACTTCTTTTCCAAGAAGTTTTGTTTTATACAATTGTTTTACATTTTTAAAAATTCAGATACATTACTTGGATTATTTTTTCAGATTCTTTTATTTGTATATCTGATAACAGACTAATTTAGGTATTTTAGTTATGATGACCCAAGGAAATATATATTTAAGATTCATCTTCAGCTTGTTTTGGGGAAACGTTTGCCATGCTGAATGAGGAAAACAACTAATCAAAACAGGTGGTTTAATTTAATTCACGTAACACACACTCAGAATAGAGTTATCTAACTATTTAAAAAACTGTGTATTTATGAATTTCTATTTATCGACATGTATGGCCTAAAGAAAAATAGTATATTTTAGCCAATTCAACAAGAGCTTTTGAAGTTATTTGTTTATATAATATATTTGCAATTACCTCTAATTCAACCGACCATCAAAGAAGGTCTTAAACAATCAAGGTCGGTAGGCAAGACATTTGACGAAATAGCTACAGAGTGTGAAGTATGTGCTCAGTGCATTGCCAGGTAATATCGAGAGTAACAGAAAGCTAATCATAGGGATATGCAATTAAAACCAAATAAGTGAACTCTATAATGTGTCAGACGATGGTAAGTGCTATGAAAAAAATAAGGCAGGGAGGGCAGGTGAGAGTCAGGGAAAACCTGGAAACCTAGTTTTTCCTTAAAAATTTATGAAAAGAAAACAAAAAATAAGCATAGTGATTTGCATTTCTTTGCTTTCACAGGTAAAGCCAGTAACCCACAGCAGGATCAATGTATCTGCTCGGTTTAGGAAACCACTTCAGGAGCCCTGCACCATCTTGTAAGTCGGAGCCTGTCACCTTTCAAGGTGCAGTTGGCACAGTGGTTTTGTTCGCATTTGGAATTTGTTCTGTAGTTTTAAAGGCATGACTGTTTCCAATGGCAGGCTCACTGGTGTTGTTTTTTTCTAGCTTGATTGCAAATGGAGACCTCATAAGCCCAGCTTCTCGCCTCCTTATCCCCAGAAAAGCTCTGAATCAGTGGGATAATATACTACAAATGGTCACAGAAAAAATAACTCTGAGGAGTGGGGCTGTCCACAGGTATGTCAGTCATCTGCTGTAAGTTGGTGGGCTTCAGAGCTGCTGAAGATAGTCACAGGGGCTCCAGGTCCACTGGTTCCCAGATTGGAGTTGTGGCTCGCCAGCTGGGCAGCACATGCCTCAGTTTCTTCATGTGTAAAGCGGGTATATAATCGTACTCAGTATCGTAAAGCGTTGTTTTTTAAAGGAAGCGCATAAAGGAGGTAAAGCAGCCCTTGGCACATACTAGCACATGAGCAAATGCTGACTTTTTATTCTTCTGGTTTAGAGCATTAGACAACTATGGAAATTCTTCTGAAGGAGGATAACAGAACATTAAAAAGTCTATGGTTGGACCCTGTCTGTGCATCAGTATGTTTATGTATCAGTAGCATTTCAGTGTCTCAACTCCCTATTTATGTTTTGTGTGTTTTGTTGCAAAGGAAGAAATTAGGTTAACAGAGCAGGAAGCCGGTCAATAAAAAAAGACACTAAAATTATGGGCTGGAATTTATTCAGGACCCTTTTATCCACCTGCTGAAGAAACTGGTCAAGTCCTGGCTGTTTCCGGATCCACAACTATGCCTCCTTTTAATTTCTAGCTGTAAAAGTTCATGACTGATTCGGATCTTCCTATTTTGAAGGAAAATGAAAAAGAATGTCTGGGGCTAGGCCAGTGGTTCTCAGCCAGAGTGCCTGAACCCCTGGGCGACAGGGCAGCGCCTGGAGTCATTGTCCGTAGTCACCACCGGGAGGGAGAGATGGCCACTAGTGCCACCTAGTGGGTAGAGGCCAAGGGTGCTGTTAACATCCTGCGGTTCCCAGGACGCCTCCCCAGCTCTCCCACCAAGAATTACCAGGGTCAAAATAGCGCTGCTGTTCAGAAACCCTGGCCTACGTCAAGGAAAGAAAACCAGAGATCTGGCTTAGGTGTTGATATTTTAGACGTGTAGGGACAAAAGTAAGTGCTATAAAGAAAGAGACGCTAGTGTCTTCATACTGACTCAACACAAACCATTTCAGGGTTTTGGTGGCTATTTCCATCATACTTTCTGCCCACGTAGGGTATGGCTGTTTACAGAATCAGCAAACAGGCAGGCAGGTCAATGGCTTTTCCTTCCTTGCAAACGTCAATAACCTTTATTATTTAATATAGGAAGTCTGAGAGTTTCTAAAATGATGATCTTGAAATCTTTCCAGTTACCAACTTTTATTTACAGCCTTCAAAAATAAGCCCTGTCTTTCTGGTGTAGTTTTCTAATCGTCTGTTTTTCCCTGTTCTTCAAAAAAATTCTGTGAACACTTTATAGTTTAGTAAAGTTATCACTGTTCTTTTAATAAGTAACATATTAATTGGCGTTGACAGCAGCAGTTTTACAGTGAAGGGAGGTCCTTGTGAAATCTTATGATTTGGGGGGAAGGTAAGGACAAGCAAAAGCAGTAGAAGGCAGGACTGCTCTTCGGGCCTGCGTCACTAATCCTGGCAAGGGGCTCCTTTACCTCCTGACCTCTGACCTCTTGTTTTCTGACCCAGGTCTGTGTGTGTGTGCATTTAATATTTTGGCTGAGGGCTGCTCTTGCACAGAATGAGGTAAGAGGCTAGTAAGTCTGACAAGTACGTTAAGAAAATAAAATTAAAAAGTGCTCACAAAATATCAATAGAAGAATCAATCTTCCGTAGAAGCCAAGTTTCATTTAAAGCATCACGTTCTGTACGAGTGGATTCTGTCCCTCGAAAGTCTTACTATGGCAGCAGGAGGGGTCCTTACGTTAGATTGTCAGAACTACTGGGATGAAACACTATACATCTAGGTGGTAACTGTATCTGTGTCGTGACATTAGCATTTAGGTGAATGTAAGGACCTTGAGGCATTTGTAATCCAATAGGTAGAGTGATAACAAATGAGCCAGACGAAGAAAAGAATGTGTGTACCAACGTTGTGATTTTTAAGCAGTTCTTTCAATGCTTGTTAAAATTGTAATTGTTGCTGTTCATATTTTGACAGACTTTACACTTTAGAAGGAAAACCGGTTGAGAGTGGGGCAGAGTTGGAGAATGGGCAGTTTTATGTGGCTGTCGGCAGAGATCAGTTTAAGAAATTGCCTTACAGTGAATTACTTTTTGACAAGTCAGCAGTGAGGTCTTATGGGTAAGTTTTCATCCTTATTACACTTCTCATATTTTAGTTATCACTCAAAATAGAATTGAGCCTTATGCTGACCACTGGTTTATCTTACATAATCTTGTTTACCAGTTTGGGAAGCCCGTGTTATATGAATTGATCATTGTTAGTTTTTTTTTTTTTTGGAGATTGAAAGCTACTGCACAAAATCATAATTTTGGGGAATCCATGAAAGACTGTATAATATTTTTTAACCATTCACTTACGAAAAAAAATTATGGGAATCTATGAAAGACAATATAATATTTTTTAACCATTCACTTAGAAAAAAATTTATAATTTTGGGGAATCTATGAAAGACTATATAATATTTTTTAACCATTCACTTACAAATAAACATCTATACCAGATAATTTTTTCAGTTGGTATACCCAGAAACATCAACAGGTGTTTAACAAAAACATATTTTATACTCCTTTTAATAATAACAATACAATATAAAAACAGTATGATTCCACTTGTACAAATGAGTAGAGCAGCTGTGTTTACAGTTATGTGCAACATTTTAAATATTATACTTTTAATTGTAGACCATGCACTGTGAACCTTTTTTCTGTATGAAATGTCATAATATTTGTGAAAAACGCCTTATTTCAGCCAAGTAGATAGACTGCAGAGACGTGCATGGAGAGGTCCTGGCCTGGCAGATGCAGGGACGCCTCAGCTTCTCCTGGTGCCCAGGGCCCATCTCTGCTGCTTCTCACAGACATTCTGTGGCTGCTTGGACATTGGAAACAGACTTTTTTGGCTATCCTTTGCTAGGGTGGGTGATATGTGCAGAGACAGAGCAGAATTTCACCAGTTTGCTCTCCGTTAATTTGCAGTTTGTGAAGCTTGATGGAAAGGCTAGCTACTTGGTTCTAAATAAGTAATATATGAAATAGAACTTCAGAGGGGTGTTTGAAGCATGAGACAGCACCTGGTTTTCCAGAACTTTGGAATTATTTACCAGCAGACATATTGTTAAACATCCTTACTCATCCATGGAATCAAATTCTCCACCGTCTCTTGATAAGCAACATTGAATTATCTTGCTGTAAGCTATAGTGTGTACTTGATGGCAGTAAGAAAACTGTAACTCACAGTGGCCTTTCACAGACAGATCAGTAAGGTACCTTTGTCTATGTGTCTTCCTATTTTCAGAGAGGTCTAGTTGGGCTCTACGATAGGTCTTTTTCTAATAGTGTAGACATCTATGAAATAATGTTCTTATAACCAAAGATAATTTTTTATTTTTTGGTGAGAATACTAGTTCAGAAACTTCCTGAATACAAATGCCAGTGTTTTACCATTCTGAGCTTCTGAGGCAGACATCAAAGACATTGTAAAATCAGTGGAAATATATTGTTTTTACCTCAGTCTGTCAAAGTCATTATTCAGCTTGGGAAATGATCTTTTGAATTGCATATAGAAAATTTGGAGATAAGAATTAAAATGCTATGAAAAATTTAATATGGAAATAAATGCTTATTGTAAGCCTCTATTAAAATAGTATGCAGGAAAACACTAAAAATCTCTTCGAATGGAATTTGGAAATTTTATGGTGTTTTTGTGAAACTGGGGAAGTATATGGTACTACTTGTGAAACACTGATGCCAGTGAACAGTCAACTTCTAGGTGGGGATGACAATTTGGGATGCCAGTTGTCTTGCATTATATATTACTTGTAAATAACATTCAGATTTCCAAATTACAATTTGTTTCCACAGTCAGAAAGCTCCTTCACTACCTCCTGTGGTGGGACCCAGAAAGTCTAAAGGGAGTGTAAGTATCAGATGCTTTACTCATCCATGTTCTATATTTCTAAATGATACAGAGAGGCTGGCCTTTGGGTTTCAATTAAATTTGAAGAAATATAGCAGCTGCCCTGTGGCATATAAACACAACTATATGAAACAATGCTAAAACATTAATGTTACAATTAAAAACTTAGAACAGAGCTAGCATTTTTAAAATACAGGTTTCAAAATAGGTATCATGTGGCCCATCCAGTCTTATTTTCTATCTCTGAGAAAGACTGAAAGTTTTTATAAGAAAATGGTAATTCTTAGTTATATTCCTTTAAGAGATTGAGAATCAATCATTCAAAGTAGCTCCCTATCAGAATATTTCCCACCGTTCATTCATATCTTAATTCAGCAAATGTCTGTTAAAGTGCCTGGTATGTGGAAACCGTGACAACCACTTAGTAGGTAGTTTCTTAAACTTTTCATGCTCTCAGCCTGCGCCCCTGGGCGAGTCTCAGGTCAGCTGGGGAACTCCTATGACGGGCTTTTCTGCCTGAGGCTTCTCTTTCCTCTTTCGATTGAATTGCCTGACCAGTAGTGATCAGAATCGATCTGATATTTCTCTTGCTCTGAATTAACTGACCAAAACTCTTACGTTGGTATTTTGTAAAGTAAGTGGCTGCTGGGCAATGGTACGGTTTCCTGGTGATGATTTACGCATTTCTTGTTATATCATGTGAAATTCTTGAGAAAAGGAAAAATGACTTTATGTGAGTAGGGCTGAACTCAGCATGGCCGACAGCGTTCATTAGCCCTCATGCAGGAAGACCCTTGCACCATTCATGACACGGCTGTGGCCCTCAGGAGATGCACAGGCTGATTCAAGTAGAGATGGTGGCTTGGAAAGGGGCTGACAATCTGAAGCTAAGCACCAAATGTGGTGTGAGTGGCAAACGTGAGAGAGGCAGAAGGCATCGTGTGTTGGCCAGGACACGTGGAGGAGGCTGTAGCTGTGCTGTGCTCTCGAGGACTGTTAAAACGCGGACAAGGGCCAGTGAGGAGAAAGCTGTCCCAGATAGAAGGGACGATGTGAAGAAGGAGCAGAGATGCACTCCCAGAAGCAGCAGTGTTGCCTGTGTTTAGTGAACACTCATGGGCTCAACGCTATGCCAACGTCTTTGCAGACTGATTTATTTAATTCTTACTTCAGGAAGCTGGTGCTGTTCTGCATTTAAAATTAAGAAAAGGAGGCAGCCAGAAGTAGCATGTCCAGAGGCTCCCACCGGGCAGATGGCAGGGAGGGATGGAGTCCAGATGGCCTGGAGGCAGAAAGACCTGTCAGGTACTCCTGACCCAGGAGACGGTGAATCCCCGAGGCCGACTGGGACAGAGTCCATCCCGGTGTGGAGGCTGATGTGCCTGAAATGGGAGGTAGTGGTGGTTTTAGATAACCTTGAATGTGGAATCAAGAGTCTGGTCTTTATCCTTGAGTAGAAGGCAGCTTTTGAAGGCTCCTGTGACATGCAGATGTTAATCCAGGGTCACTCTGGGAAGGTCAGATCCTCTGTGTGGAGAAGGACCAGATGGGGTGGGGCCGTAGATGAGGTGGCGGCCGTTGGGACCGCGAGCAGAGGCCTTGGCACAGAGCTGCCAGAGCCTGGCCTGGGGAGGTGGTGCAGGTAGCCGGAGGCGGCTGTTGCTCATGAAGAAAGGAAAGACTTGCTCGGTGACTAGATACACAGGGCTGCTGGAGAGGCTGGAGCCAAAGACAGTTGCATGTTTTTGAGCTTTGATGCCTGAGGAAATGGTAGTACTATGGCCGGGAAGAGGGCGGTCAGAGGAAATGATGACCTGCTTAATTTCAGACAAACTGAGTTGCAAGTGTCATCGCGAAATCTAGTTGAAAGTGTTGAGAAAGCAGTTAGCGGTGGAGACCGGGGCCTCGTGAGGACTGAGAGGATGGGTGAGTTGGGAGCCCGGATCGTGCAGTGAGGGCTGCAGAGGACCAGGCGGGAGGCACCCGGGCTTCCTGGACATGGAGAGGAAGGGAACAGGGAATATTCCAGAAGCTGAAAAACATCCTTAAGCCACTGTAGTGCTACACTAAGAAGCCACAAATTTAGGGTTTGGAAATTTTGTCCTCTTGTTTTTCTTCGGGACTTTGGAGCAGACTCTCTTATGTGTATCAGGCAAATATGAGCTGGTTAGTTTTCACAGTGCAGCTGCAAGAGAGGTGGTTAAACAGAAACCCCGTAGGGCTGAATGACTGGCCTAGGCCACAGGGGGCAGGGAGGTCAGAGCCAGGATCCCGACTCGGCTCTGCATTCAGTTGCAAGTCATGACTGAACTTTGGAATTATGTGCTCATTATAGAAATTTGGAATCTCCAAATTTTTAATTAAAAATGTGTGAAGTCTTTCGTGCTTTAAAACTCATGTGCAAGAGGGACATCTATGCAGTTTTCTTTCTTGCTTACTTCTTGGAAGTTCAGAACCTGTGCTGTGAACATGCGTTTGCCTGATGGTGGCTGGCTGAGGTTTCTGTGTGTCTGGCATGGAGCTAAGACCCCGGGGACAGTGGTGAGCAGCCAGGCAGGGCCGTCTCTCTTGGCTCATGGTCTGCTAGGGGAGAAAAAGGTGAAACAAACAATTCCAGAAGTCAGCACGTAATTAAAGTGTCATGAAAAGGAAAGGAGAGTGTGGAGCCCTGTGAGAGGATGAAAGGAGAACTCATTTAGAGAGGATAGTGTCAGGAGAGGCCTCTGAGCAAGTGGACTTAAAGAAAGACTCAGCTTATGATATGTTTCCATCTCATAGAAAACAGAGACTCAAAATTTTATTTTCATGCTATGCTGCACAAAAACAAAGTGATAGAAGAGTTTGTTCTCCTTTTTATAATGCAGCTGAAACATTCTCCATATTTATCCATCTATTCATTTGTCATCCAGATACCCACCCAACATGTATTTATTGAGCACTTACAAAATGCCAGGAACTCTAAGCAACTGGCACATGGTGGTGACCAGACAGACAAGGTTTGGGCCTCACAGAACGTCCATCCCACTGCCTGTCTGTGTCAGGGGCGTGGGGAGCAGAAGAATGGAGGTAGACAGACCATTAACTTCTCAACAAATGCATAAATAATTTCAGATGGTGATGAGTTCTATGAGGAAAATGATACATGTCAGGGCACCGAGTGATATAAAATTGTCTGAGACTGAGACCTTACTGGGTAAAGGAGCCAGTCATACAAGGCTGGGGCGGGGGAGAAGAGAAGCCCACGGCAGAGGGAGGGGACACGGAGGCCCTCGGTGAAGAGCACGGTGTGTGCGCAGAGCAGGAGGCCAGTGTGACTTCAAATTTCAGAGTCAGGCGGGGCTCGATCACATGGGCCATGCAAGGAGTTTGGATTTGAGGGTCGGGAAGAGGAAGTGATATCATTTGATTTACTTTTTAAAAAGTTTCTGGCTGTGGTATCTACAGAAAAGTGGGTCAGGGCAAGAACGGAGGCAGGAGACAATGGGGTGGCTGAAGTCCAGGTGTGCGGTGCGGCTGCCTGAGCAGGTGGCAGCAGGGAACCAGGCATCTGTGAATCCTCGAGGAATCATGACTGTCTGCTGCCCCTGATCGATGGGTTCACCCAGCAACCATTTATTGAGCTCATATTATGTCCTGGGCAGTGTTTTAGTGCTGGGGGAAGGGAGAGGCAGAGAGTCCAGAGAAAACATAACATGCATGGAGCTTACATTCAAGAGGAGGAGAAAGACAAATTCACAGTTCATTGATTTTAATCAGGGATAAGCTTGAAGGAAAATACATGAAGATGCGGGAAGGCAAAGTGAGGGAGGACGTGTTTTGTCTGGTGGTCAGGCCTCTCCAGGAGGTCGCATCTGAGCAGAGGTGGCCAACCCCCTTGGCACGCAGTGGGTCTCACTGAACTTGTTTAGTGGGTGTGTGAATGGCTGGCAGTGAGCTGCTCAGACAGAGCATCTTCTGTTGGTGATTCCAAAGTCACAAACACGATTTTTAGTAGGACGATTAATTGACTCCTTTCCATTAATGAATTGGTTCCCTGGAGAATGTATATATTTCTAAGATCATTAACTGCCCGGTGCTGAGTCGGGGTGTGAGGAGAGAGGACTGTGGACACAGAACTGGACTTTTGGGGAATTCATTTCCCACACAGCTTTCTAGGAATTGTTCTGTCATATTGGAAGAGGAGTGTGGGCGGGTGCCTGATAGAACTTAGAAAAGCGAGAGAGGGCTGCCTTATAGCACAGGACTCCCCGTGGGTGCCTGAGTGACTCAGCAGGCCCCACCAGGGTCGGGGGGAGTGTGGGAATGAGGGATTCTGGGGTCAAGCAGATCCTTTCAAAGTGGACAGGGAATAGTTTGTGCAAAGCAGGGCCAGACCAGAGCCATCCGTCCTACAGGCCTCAGTGCTGGGAGCGTCACAGTCAGGGAGAATCGACAGCGACTACCAGTCGTGGTTCTAGCCTTGGAAACAGCAAGGAGAAGGGAACTGCCTTGAGTTCCATTGCGTCAGAGAAACAGACGCACCGGGGGAGGCTGAGTTGCTGCTGCAAAGCCGCCCCTCGCAGAATCAGAGATCCCCTAGTGCAAGAGATGTAAAAGCAGAGAAATATTTGATGTTTCAAGCCAAAGACTAGAATAAATGGTCTTTTGTTGTTCTTATTACCATGCTGCCAATGTATCTTACAATCTGGCATTGACAGATTCAGTGATTATAATGTTTTAGTAAAAAGTCACAGAATTATCCATGTGTCGCAAAGTCACTCTGTAATAGGACAAATCCCAAATACTCCCTGGAAGTCCTTGGCCTCTTAGAAAACTGAGTTCAGGATGGGTAAAAGGGCCCATTACTTCCCATCACCAGATGCCCGAGTGAGAAATGCCAGCCTGCGTCCGGGGCCCCTCTGCTCAAAGGCCTCCCGGTACACTGGTGAAGTTCACACAGCGAAGGTGCCTGTGAGGTGGTCCGCTCGCAGAATCACCTTGAACCTGATGCCCTGTGGCCTGTGTGTCTTGGGCACACGCCCCTCAGGGCTGCAGGTGGGTTGCTGTGGTAATAAACAAAGCCTGAGTAGACTGGGTCTTGGTGGAAAGAGCTAGGGTGCTATTAAAAAATCCTGATCTCAGTCCGGTGAGGGGCAGCTGGAGTGGAGGCAAGGTGACCGGACTGACTTCTAGTCCCTTGTTCCTCAGAGCGGGAGGTCGCTTTTCTTGCCGGAGGTGCTGGTATGTGTGTGGAGCAAAAGGCAGGACAGGGGTTGACTGACCACAGTGTGTGTGGTCTGGTTTCTGCATGGGACACAGTGGGAAACTAGGCTGCTTCTTGACTCCTTCCATTTGGGGATAAAGCCGTAATTTGTCATTTCTGGATGGCTTTTTCAGGGAACCATATAATAACTGCTTCTCGGTATCAGGAAGCTCCATTGGGGTAGACAGATCAGACCTGGTTAACCTAGAGGAAGTTTATTCCCTTACTGTAAAGTGTTGATGATAATAACTATAAATTTGGTAAACATTTGTGTTAATACGTATTTAGTACACAAGAGGTCCTCAAAAATGTTATCAACCTGCACAGCTGTGTGAGGTGGCAGAACCCCCTGACTCCCTCTGCTCCACAAACAGCAGCAGTGACTGTGTGTCCGAGTTATGTCACATGGGGAAGTCTCAAAAAAGAAAGGAAAATCCCCTTCTTCATTACTCTGTCCTTTCCTCTCTCTCTCTCTCTCCATATATAATTTATTTATATATTACCTGTAATTTATATAATTATGTAAATGAGTATCTATAATTTATATTTATTTACTTGTATATACTCATTATTTTTTATGTATTAACACTTTAGATGAATCAATATTTTTTCTTTTTTAAAAAGACAAGCATTTAAATTATTTCCAGTTTTCTAATTACAAAACAATTCTTCCATTTCTCTCAGTTTGATTTAGTTCTTACCAAGTGCCTGTGATTGATTACCAAGTGCAAGTCATTAATCAATAATAGAATGCATGAGTATCAATTACCAAAGCCAAGTCTTAAATAGTTGCTAGAATCAACTAGTCTTTCTTGATGTTCCCCAATTGCCCTCTTGAGTGTCCCTATCAGAAAGGTAGTAAACCAGAATTTCCAGTGTATTCAAGAGGAGAACTAATTTTTTAAGGGTCATAAATCCCCAAGCACTCCAGGATGGGGCTCTTGTTTCTTCCTTTTGTGATAAGACTTTTCCTAAGAAGCTGTAAAAAAATCTTCTTGCCAAGATCCAGGGTTCCTCATTCAAGTTTTTAGTCCTCAAAAGTTCAACAGCAACTCTGAACATTCTAGTAGGTTTGCTAGAAGCATTACTCCTCTTATCCAAGGCTTTTGGAGTTTTAACATCTAGAGGTAAATAGACTCAGTTGAAAACAGACTGGATTCGGAGATCCCGGCTGATGGTTTTGGAATCTCCATTGTAATCATATTGTCTATTTCTTCTGCCAAGTATTTTATGGCCTTGCAAGGGAGAATCACTGAAGAAGAGGAAATTAAAAAACAAGTCTGGTTTCAGTTAATACAGTAATTAAATGGAAACTATGTTTGAATTGCAGTTGGAATAGGAAATTAAATTATACAAAAAGTGTTACAGATTTGGACAAGTTTTCATTCTGTAAAATCTATGCATAACTCATTTTCTTGTAGACTATGACAGAATGTCATAAATAACTTCATTTGTAAGGCTGTGAATTTTTCTATTCTTAATTGGTGAGGCTAAAACTATTTAAGTGCTTCTGGATGACTGAATATATAAATGTTTAAAATGAGCAGTAGGCAGATTTGTTTATTTAATATTACTACATTTATTTTCAGATACTAGCCTAGTACAGATATTGCATGAAAATTTTACCCAATGTGTTATGAGTTGACATGATTTTAAAGAAAAATATATTAACTCTCTGCTCTTGGAGAAAGCACTCTGACCCTCGCTGAGCAAGCACTACACACCAGGCATGACACTAGTTGCTTCGTAAACGTTACCATTTCATCCTCATTGGAGACCTAGAGGCAGGTACATAAACCTCCTTCAACAGATGGGGAGACAGGCTCCAAGAAGAAGAGAGTTAGTCAGCTCAAGGTCCATAGGTGCTGGGCGGCGGAGCAGAGGCTCTGAGCCGTGTACTCTGGGTCTCTAAAACGTGGGTTCTTTCTGCTCCTCCCTTGTACTCTCAGGTAAGTCTCGTACCTGAGCATCTGACTGCTGAGGCTGTGTTGCTAGCAGGGAGTTTCTAGCTGTAGCAATGGCCAAGGAACAGCTGCTCCTTGGGTCCTTGGGGCAGCCAGATACCACATAGTGGCTGTTACATGGGCCAGTGATGGGAGCCACCGAAACTCAAACTCGTTCTCGCCTGAGGAGCCCACTTGCAGATTCGAGGTCTTCATTTCGAGAGGCACGTGGGGACCAGAGGCAAGGCCAGAGGTGTGACCGTTGGTGGCTGCTGTGCAGGGGCCGGGGCATGCGGTCTGGATGTCGTGTTGCATTTGGGATCCACAGACACCATGGCAGCCACCTCAGAGCCCCTGCGGGGCCTCTCCATGGCACAGTGTTTGTTCCTGCTGTGAGGTTCTTACTTGTTCACAGGGACAGCTGGTCAGGAAGGTGTTTTTCTAGATTAACTGGTCAAACTGAGGGCCATCAGTGTTCCTCACCCAGTAGGTGGCTGCTGATTCCTCAGAAACGAACAGTAGGGCTGGTGGTTAAGGCCGCAGACTGGCTCCTTGCTGTCTGTGCGACCTTGGGTGAGGTTTGACCTCACGGCCTCATTTCCTCCTCTACGCAGCGCCTTCCTCACAAGGCTGTGAGGGCTGAGTGGGGTTAGGAGAGTCCCTGCACACAGTAAGGACTCGGCGGTTGGTGGCTGTCATTTTCTTCTCTGTCCTCTGCCGCCGGCATCGGCACAGGCCTCCGTCCCGCCCCTGCCCCGCTCACCACCAGCTGGTAACTCGTGCTGCCTGGGGACCACTTTGGGAGCTGAGCAGCCAGGAGTAAGGGTCTGATCTTCTGCCATGTAGGGAAACGATCGTCAGTCTAAATCTACAGTTGGATCCAGCGACAACCCATCTCCTCAGCCCCGAAAGAGGAAAGAGAAAAAAGATGTGAATTCGGGAAAACTCGCAAAAGGGAAACAAAATGTAAAGTCAAAGAGTTCACCACAGGTGGTCCCAGACGGCGGTAAGTCTGTCATCACTGTTCCTGTTTCTGTTATTATCTTACATCTGTGATGCAATTTTAAGTCTTAAATAGATCTATTTGTTTCCCTTATTCTCACACATGAGAGATCTCAAAGAAGATGTTCTGTGTGGGAGATGCTGCTGTTTTTCATGCTTCGTTTCTATTTGTGACTACAGGTCGTGCTACAAGGAGGAAATGCTTCTTGTGGTGATCTTATCAGAAAAGGCAAATTTTACCACCTTGTGCTCATACTGAAAGTGCTTAACATTCTTGCCCACCGCTGTTGACAACAGCTCCGTGACTGGTGTGTTCACAGCCCCATCCACATTCATTAAGAATTAGTTTTAGTCATGATCACTTTCCCCAAAAAGATATTTTACTAATTTTACTGATATCCAAGAGAATACTAAACACACAACACACACAAAACCTTACCAATAAGTGGTATGTACCAAAATTAGTTTGTACCTTGCATTATAGGTGAGGGATGATATAAAATACTTCTTAAAAATTTGCATTAGTGTGAGATTTCAGAATAAAAGGGTGATGGACTAAGGACACACGCCCTCAGAATTGTGAATTTCCTTGTTAGTTTTTGTGGAGAAAGGCTCTTTTCAGTTTCATTCCAAGTGTGTTGTCAGTGGGACAGGACGTTGACGAGAAAGCAGTGCTGTGCAGAGTGGAGGGCCGGCTGGGGCGCGGCCCGTGCAGTGACTGCTTCTCCTTTGCCTGGATCGCCTCGTTCACCCGCAGTCAGTGGGGAACATGCTGGGGCGCTTGGGAGGAGGATGGATGGGATTAGGTTAAAGATTCGGGGCCGGAGCTGCGTCCTCCGCCTGGGAGCCCCAGCCCACTTCACGGTGGATGTGAGGAGTCCGTTCGAATCACAGTCAGTGTGGGCCTCACAGCTGGTGCAGCAGGAGCTCACGGCTAGGGCTTAGAGGATGCTGCACAGATGACTAAAGAATCAAAAGATGGGGGAGACTAAGTGAAAAAATAGAGAAGAAAGAGTGGAGGGGAATTTAACTATTTAAAGGTGTAAATGATGGCAATTAGTTGGAGGATGATTGTCCTAGATTCTTGTTGCAGCTCTGCTACTGACCTTGGGAAAGTCAGTTAATTTTTTGGAGCACCGTTAGCTATCTGCAAAATGTGGGCTCATACTAAGATTTATCATGGAAAGTTTTGCTTATCCTTAAGTTTATGCAGTCCTTTTCAGCGACCGTGATACAGGGAGGTCAGGGTAAAATGTAGTCAACAAGTATCTATTGGATGCTCATTGAATGGCAGCCACCAGAGGAAAACCATGCAGCCTGAAAGAACACGCTGCACCTTGAGCATCAAAAATAATAGAGACTTTGTCTTAATCAATATATATACTAGATTGTAATGTCCCCAAAGCCAGGGACTATGTCTTAATAGTTTTTTTCTTAACCCCAACACCTGGCACAGGTCTGATAGATATGATACTCTTAATAAATATTGTTGAGTGAATGATGGAAGTCACAAAATAGGCAAGTCTCTGTAATACTTTAAAACCCACTAAGAAACAGGACCCATTTTAACTTCTCATAAATTATCTTTGTTTAAAGGCTTTTATAAAATGTTACTTGGTTCTTTTCTATAAAGCTCTTACTAGCTTGCAGAAATCCTAACCCCTACTTCCAGTATATTTTTTAAAAGTCTTTAGATTTTTATAGTTGTCCCTCAGAAAAAAGGGAACCATATTTCCATGTTATCTCATTTGTAGAAACTTGGGCACATAGGAGGTTGCAGCAGCATTTCCCTCTTCCACAGGAAAGTGACCTTCATTAAAACTCAATTACCAGTATTTTTGCTTTTGTAAAATTCACAGATAGTTTCCAACAACTGTGTCTGTGTGGATGAAAATAACAAAAACATGTTAACTGTTGAAGCAGGTCCTGTTCTACAAGTGCTGTCCTCCCCTTGTCTTCAGAGAATCCTGTGGTTGTTTTACATAATTGCCCCTCTTAAGTGTATAGTTTCCAATGCAGTTTTACAATGTGCAGTTTATGGGGTTATAACTGCTGGATGTCATCGTTCCATGGAACAAGTACTGGTGTCTTTCAAATGGAGGTTTGGGGAAGCAAAATTTTTTCCCAGTAAGAGTCTTACCCCACTCATCTAGTAAGAGGTCAGATGAAGCATTTTGTGTCTTTTCATCTTGATAAAAAGAACATATTACCTGGGAAGTGAACCTTAGCTCCAAAAGCAATTTCATTTCCAGGGGGAAAAAAAAAAATTGTGCTGTTTACCAGATTAAATCATCATCTGGTCGGTTTAAGGATATTAGCCTAAATCCATGCTTTTGAAAGTTGAACTAATTTTTCTTATCAGATCTCCCTCCAGATGTCTTTAGCTATAAAAATTTTCCAGGTTATAGTGTCAGAAACTCTTTCTTTCTCTCTTTCTTACTCTTTATCTCAGCCTGCGTATTCGTTCATCATTGCAGCTGCTCCGTGCTCTGAGATCATCTGTTTCAGTGATCAGAACCAAGTGTCTGCTTCCGGGTGCTCACGCCTCAAGGGGGCTCTTGCTCTGTGGGGAGGAAAGAGCAATAGGGCTTGAAGGAAGATGAGAGGGAAGGTGTGTCTGAATTGGGGTGATGAGTAAGATGCGCAAGAATTTAACGTGATACTGCAGATTTGAACATTGCTAGAATGGTAGCTCTTTAAAGATTTTATGACAAGAAAAATGTATGGGGATGGATGCTAACTAGACATACTGCACTAATCATTTCACATTATAAATAAGAATTTGATTTTAGAGAGGAGAAAGTTTTTTGTGCTTGATATTTTTTACCTAGAATTAGGTAATCAGTTTCATTTCAAAGTGTTAAATTTTAGCGTTAGGATGAATATCTATGATTTTTTCGTAGAATACGTTGAATTGTGCAGATTTTTGATCCAGTGTTCTTTGCCTACATAACTGTTGTTATGTTAACTAGAAAATGTAGGCTATCTTGATTTTTTTAAATAAGAAAGTTTGTAGTCGTACACTCTGTCCTTTCACTGCTGATATTTACTGATAATGCTGACGTCTAATGCCGTATGAATGAACGAGCAACTCTGATAACAGTCTGTAGATGGCAATCTGGGTCCAAATTTCTTTCTTTTTCTTTTTGTTTTTCTTCCAGCTCTGTTTCTCTCTGTAATAGTAAAGCTTAATAATTCATGCAGAGCAGTGACATATTTCTTCAGGGAAACAAGTTCTATTTTCTTTTCTTTTTTTTGGTAGCCAAGATGCAAAGTAAGATTGGTCGGTGATTGATGAAGCCGGGTGTGAGATGCATTTTTAGCGTTGCTTACCTGGCCAGTGCGTGTTTCTGTTATATTTTCCACTTGGGTTGCAGTGCCTGGAGATGTGTTTTAGAGGCTGTTAACTAGCTACTCTTCCCACTAGGAGCGAAGTAGTAATGATGATTGTTTGGAAATAGTATGTTGGTTTGATTTTATTTATTGATGTTTTACATATTTTCTACGTGAAAAAAATCAGTGTTTTTAGAAGCTTTGGAACACAGGAAATATAGTGAGCTTAGGTCTCTTTTTCAAATATTGGAAAGGCAGTAGAGAAAGTAGCCTGGTCTGTATTTCTATGGCTTATGCAGTATTGATAATTATAAGTGCTTTCAAAAAGAGTAGTATTGAAATTCAAGTGAAAAGAAAACTTACTTTCTTTTGAAGGATGTAATTCTCTCTCTCTCTCTTGCACACACAGACACACACACACACACACACACACACACACACACACACAGACACATGTTATTCTTGCAGTTTCTGGCTTGTGCCCAGCATCGTCCTGTGATAGTTCCTCAGAGCTTGCGGTGTTTAGCTTCCTGATGAGTGGCAGGGGGCAAGTGCAGTGCCAGGAGCAGATGTCTGGGCATTATGACCTCGTTGGGCGACTGCCCTGTGGAGTCATGCTCTTTGGTTTTCTGATAGCTACAAAACCTGCACGTGGTTTTGTGCGTTGCCCCAGGCACGAAGCGTTCCTGCAGTCGATCCGGAGTCAGATCATGCGGCCTTGAAACCTGAGCTTGGGTGCAGCTGGTGAACAGCTCAGGCGCTTGCATGGCTCCCAGTCACGAAGGACTCTGGTGATAAAACAGGAGGCACATTTCCCAAGCCTCATGATCTCGGGGTGCCGTGTGCTGGAAGACAGCGCGTCAGAGGGCACCAGGCTGCCTTCACGAAGCAGGGCACTGTTTTTGTTTAAAAAGCTAAGGTAAGATCACGGTCCGTTGTGTTGGCTGTGTCTCTCCTTATGACAGCAGAATACAGGTCTTCCCTTCCTTTGCTATCGTGACGTCTCATCTCGGTGGCACTGTGCTGCAGGATGTGGACCCGCTATTGCATGTCAAGCACTAGTGTGACAGAAACTCGTAAAGGAAGCGTTTTTCTGTGCCTCACTGGCTCTTGTTGGAATGACACATCTGGTCACCAGATTCTAGTAAGGTTTTTAGTAATTTCTCAAAGTTTGTGATATTCATATTCTATTGATAAAAATTAGTTTAGGAACACATACTTCACTGTTCACTTTAGTGCTGAGAAACTGAAAAATTAAAGGTTGGCTGAAAACCAGTAAGACAATTGTCTCTATTTGAGAGGAGTAAGATATCAGCCTTTTTTAGAAAAGATTCGTTTCATATCCTGCCCACTTGGACACTCTGTACCCTGGATGGAGAAGCACAGCTGACACAGGGTTCAGGCATCTGCAGTAAACTTCTTTTGGGGCCTATTTTTCATGTAGCCCTGGATTGGTGTGTAAAGATACTTTTTTGTTTTCAAAAGGAGCAGTCTGTGAGCTGTTGAATTACACAGATATTTCCAAACCTTTGGAAGATCTTTTTTTTAAGTAGGTTTTTCAGTATTCACATTTTTCCATGCAAGTTACCATAAAGTTGTACAGAACCCATAATGCATCTTACTTGTGCACTGTACCGTGTAAGGTGCCTGCGTTGTGCAGTGGTGCTTCTAGCGCGAAAGGGAACTCACGTTACCTGCTGCTGAGTGATGCAGAACCTGGGCCAGTACCGCTGCAGGCGCGGGATCCAACTGGCTTTGGCTTTGAGGAGGAATGCAGACGCCAAGGGGCCGGACCCAGGGTTCACAGGGGTGGGGACACTGAGGTCTGGGCCTAAGTTCTTCTATCAGTTAATCCTCTGCAACAGGATGAGGTCAGGATTGTTCATCTGTATTTTCCCCCCTAGCCTTAGGCCTTGATGTGCCAGCCTCCTTTTCCATAGACGCTACCCGTTACTTCTAAGCAGGGCCTCTTTCCTTCTTGGCCTTTCAAGGATCCTGGCAAATTTCACAGCATTTCCTTGATTATTGCCTGCAGAGTTAACTCTGAACTTTTCGAGAGCTTACTATAGAGAAAACATGGATCCATACCAAAGGCGAGTTTCTGGTGCACCAAAGACTGATGTATGATTCACTTTTCAGGAAGAAATCAAAGAGAGGTTCCTTGCCTGGGCCTCTCACTGTGGGATCTGAACAGGGCCCGGGCTGGGCTTGTTAGGCAGGCGTCTGCTGTCAGGAAGTCTGCGAGATGCTGATCATGCAGGGGGGAGGGCACAGGGAGGAGGGAGAGGCAGCTGTGGGATTTGTTACCCTTCCCGCCTCCTCTTTCTTGGCCATTCCTGCAGTGAAGTCATCCAGGATGGGGGCCTGGGCCCTTGGAGGACTGGCGGCTCCTCAGCCGCCGCCCACAGGTGAGACCCGGGTAAACACCCGCAGAGCACCCTGCTCAGAGCCTCACCAAGTGTGTGTGTGTGTGTGTGTGCACGTGCCCAACACAGGTCCATGATGCCTGCATTCATGGTGGCAGGTGACATGTATGGCTGGAAATTCCAAATGCCAGGTAATGGTACAATTCTGATACCCATTCCTTAGAATGTTTCAATTGTGGATTTTAATCTGATACTTTATAAATTTCATGTACAAATCCTCAGAATTCACTAAACAGCATTTCCTTAGATTTACAAATAACGGGGAAAGAGGAGAAAACGTCTTTCCCAGAGCTGAAGGGCCTATCAGTGGCTGGAGGTTTTAGGTCACGTGCTGACACTTGCTGGCTGAGGGGCAGACGCCCCTGGGTGATTGCCAGTGGGCGATGATGCCCTGAAGGTAGTGGGGAGGTGCGGGGGGGTGGGAGGATGCGGGGGGGGGCCCTCCTCCAAGGGTAAGAGTGCTGAGGTGTCGCACTTGGCCTGGAACCGCATCCAAGAGGTTGTGCGTTCACTTCCTTCTCTTCGGTTCTTCATGTTTCACAATCTCTGTGTAAATGGGGATGACTGATTCGAGCCCTCCCTGTTTTGTGGGTGGTGGTGAGTATGTCATTACTAATAAGGAGATGTTCCTCTTTAGCAACGTGGTGTAATCATGGCTCTTCTCTGCATTCATACATTCCAGGCCAGGACTGAGTCCGAGTCATCATCCTTCAGATCCACTTTTCCAGAGTTTGGTAACCTTGAAGAAGGTAGATATTTTTCAGGCTGACCTCTAGTTTATTTATAAAATAATCAAATAAATTTTTTTTTAGTTACTGAACTACGCTAGGACCTAAACCCTTGTACCCTGAGCCCTTCTCTGCATCTGAGTTTCGTTCCCCGTGTTTCTGAATCTTTGGGTACCCTAGAGTACCGCCTCATTTCTCTGATGAGCATTTGCTGAGTGTTCACTGTGTGCCACACTCTTTGCTGATCACCAGGGTAACTTGATTTTCTCTCTTTGTACAAATTGCTCACACGTTCTGTTCCAGTAGTCATAGTTATGTCTTCATCAGGAAATCTTCCTTGACCTTCTTGGCATTACCTCACCTCCTATCCTAGGCCTCCATCAGCTCTGTCCTGTGGAAAGGAGCAGAGTTGGGAAAACAGGCCATTTCTACCTAAATGTCTGGAACAATTATTAAATACTACTTGGTACCACGACGGGAAACAGAAACCTCCCCGCTCGTGTCGTGTGCTCGGACTCCTTTGTAGACGGCGGCCTACATAATGTAAGGACCCTATTTTCATTCTTCTCAGTCACCCTAGTTGTTTGGCGGAATAAAATGGAGCTCCTGTTGCAGGTCACCATGCAGTGTGCTGTGACAATAGGGTGAAGATAGAACATCCGAAAGTACTTTTGAACTTTGTAGGCTTAAAGCTATCTATTTATTCTTATTTTGTGCAACTGGATGATAATACCAAAGGGTTTCTGGGAAATTGGGCAAGGTATGATTCCCTTTAAAATGCTCCCCACTTTTCACTGGGAGGTCAGCCAAGCTGACAGGCCCCTCTGTCCCCGCACACGTTAAGAGCCTGTGTCTGCCACCTTTCGTGCTGGCTCTCTCCCAGACTGTGCTTTGCTTGGTGGTGACAATGCCAGTGCAGAGAAGGGGTCATGCTAGGAGGGCACTGGAGCCACAGTAGGAAGCAGGAAGCCTGCCCTCAGATCCCTGGGAACACTCCCGCGGCCCTGGTGGGCAGCCTGTGCCCGGCTTCGGGAAGGGTCGGCTCTTCTGGATGATGTCAGGGAGCTCAATGTCTTTTCCTAAAGTGGGTTCCGTGGCACAATAGTTTCATGGATTCACAGTAGGTGCTTCTTCTAAGGAGGGTTCTGTGCCCAAACACAAATTTGGGGAACAGGATCACACAAAATAAAGCCACATTTTTGCTACAGAATTTCTCAAGCCTTTGGTATGGAAATATCCAGTGTTTTTAGGACTCTGGGCCTGTTACTGAGGGTGAGGGTTCCAGTGGGATGGCTGTTCCCCAGAGCACAGCTGGGAGGCACTGGAGCACCCAGCAGCACAGCACCGCTTCCTCGAGGGTCCTAAGGCAGGAGGGAATTCCTCATGAAGATTAAACGAGACACCTTCTTTTTGTGTGGTTCTGATCAGATCAGTAACTAGTGTGAACAGCTCACATTGTCTGGGCATTCACTGTGTGCCAGGGCTTGGACTGGCCTCATAGGCGTGCCAGCTCGACAGTCTGTCAGTCCTGTCACGGATCCCATGGCCATCACGCCATTCCCATGTTGCCGGTGAAGAAACAGAAGTCTCTGTGTGGTCACACGCGCGGCCGACAGAGGAGCTCACACGCGCTCCATCTGCTGCCGCTTCCTCGCTGGGCCCACGTGAACCCAAGCCTGGGTCCTGTGCTCATCAGGGCTGTGGTCAGTCCCATGGATCAACAAGCAGTTTATGAATTCCCAGTGGTGTGTGCAATAGTCATTGTTCATCAGCGATGGGAAAAATAAAATTGACAGCAGCTTTTAAAAACCTTCGTGTTCAGATGGCTTGAAGAGTCGCAGCGAGAGGGCCGGTGTTTGCTTTGTGAACTGCTTCGGCTCCCTTACTGGTTATGAAGGGATGAGATGAGATTTCACGGAGAGGGAGAGAAGGCCTAACACCCTCAGCAAGACCCAGGCTGGACCCAGGGTCAGCTCTCTTCCCTCATGACCCCTGCCTGAGGCCTGGAGCTGAGCACACTCCCTCTGCCCTCTTTAATCACACACACAGACACACAAAATGCACACACGTGCATCCTCCACTGCCAGGCCTACACTATCCCATTCAGCACCTGGCATTCCTCTTAGTTGCATTTTATAGAGACCACTCGGCCGCTGGCAGGCAGGCAGGCAGGCAGGCAGTTTGAATTGTGAGATTTTAAATTCTGGGTTCCCGGAACAGCGTTTCACAAAGGGTTCTCTTAAGCGTGGTTAGTGGCCAATAAGCTTTCTAAAGGCAACCACATAAAGGGATCTTCTTTCTGCAGGCCCTGATGGGGTGTGGGGCTGGAGACCTGAGCTGCTGGCACCGTGGCCTTGCAGAATCCACGGGGCGGAGCTCACTGGGAAGCCCATCAGTGCTCACTTTGCCTTGGGGAGCCCCTTGCCTCTGGCTCTAGCCTGAGAAAGTGGCCTTGTGGCTCCACAGTACGTGCCGTCAGAGAGTTCCCTTCGTCATCGTTCTGGGGATCCCTGTGGCTTTTCTTCTGTTCAGATCACATTTGCAGGGGCTCCTGCCTACGTGTTGGTGGTTGCCTCCATTCAGCGGAACATGCCCTCTGGTAATTCCTGGGCACAGGGGTGGACTGGCGGTCTCCAGGCTCGTGGCTCATGGAGGAGGAGCCCGCTGTGCCTGTCTGTGCTGCCCACTGCCCACTCTCGGTCCTCTCCAGAGCACGACACCAGGTGTGGGGACTCTTTCCCCACACCAAGCAGTTCTCTGATTTTCACAGATGACACCTGGGCATCCTACAATTTTAATTCAATTCTGATACAGTCTACCTGAGGTTAGAAAGAACCCCACCGGCGAAGAGGTCTTTGCAGGGGAAGGCACCTCCCAAGGTTGCCCCCCGCTGTTTCAGATGCCCACCGCAAGTCCGTGCTGCCTCCATTCTTTTGACCAACCAACTGCATTGGAGGTTCCCTTGACCCTTTCCCTGGGTTTGATGATTTGCTAGAGCAGCTCATAGAACTCAGGGAAACAGTTTACTTACCAGATTACTGGTTTAAGACAAAGGACACAACTCAGGGACAGCCAGGTGGTAACAGGCAGAGGGCAAGGTCAGGGGAGGGGTGTGGACCTTCCCTGCAGCCCCAGTGCCTCTCCCTGCTCCTTGGCCTTTGTACAGGATTCTCAGCAGGGGCTTCATTATGTGGACATGATTAAATCATTGGTCCTTAGGGATTGACTCAACTTCCAGACCCTCAGTCTTCCCCAGAGGTGGGACTGGGGGCCGGACCGAAATTTCTAATCCGCCGATCACGTGGCTGGTCCGCAGGACAGCCAGCCCCCATCCTTAGGGACTCTTCCTAGAAGTCCATCTCCTTAGTGTGACCTCATGTGTGGCCGAAAGGGCGTGCTGTGCATAACAAGACACTCTTCCACCGGAGCTCTGGAGCTGTTTCAGGAACTGGAGTTCTTTGAGGACAAAAGACCAAATATTATAAGATGCCCGCATTCCTCTTCATTACTTAGGAAATCACAAGAGGTTCAGGAGCTGTGTGCCAGGAACTGTGAACAGGGCCAAACGTGTTTCCTGCTGTGTCACCATGTCACCCTCAGCACGGCTGCAGTGCCTTCATCACACTCCCACACTTAGGTTTCAGGTCAGACAGACATAGAATTTTTGTTGGAAATACTCTTGGCTCAGAATTTCAAATGGATTACATTATTGCCCTTTAACTTTCACTGTTGTTAAGAAATCTGATGCCATTCTCATTCCTGTTTATCTTAATTTGGGTTTCCCTAAAACTTTGCTTGATATGTAAGGATCTGAGAAAAGGACTGGGGTTCAGGTAGTTCATACGAGGGCTGGTCCCAGAAGGCAGGTAAGCCATGGAAGGGAGAAAAGCTAGAAAGAGCGGTATCACTGAAGACGGCCTCCAACGGGCAGCTGGGTCCCAGGCTGGCTGGAACCTTAGGGGGTGTGCACCCTCAGAACTGCCCCATGCAGGGCTGAGGACGCTGGGATGTCTGCCCAGCAATCCTTGTCCATCAGTTGTTCTTGGGACATTAACCCCCTGGCACTCTTTCCCGCCCTGCCCTTGGGCTGAACAAGCTCCTGTGGGCAGGGAGGGGGCTTGGGCAGAGGCTCAGTGGCTGGAGGGGGGAAGGCCTACGATGTGTGGGAGCTGCCCGCCGGGGCCGCAGCAGACCTCGGGGCCGGCCTGGGTGGCTGTGGGCAGGACGCTGCGGGAGGATTTCCCGGGAGGCCAGCAGTGCACAAGCGGAGGGGTGGTGGCGGACATGACGGTCGACAGTGGGGTGGGGAGAAGAGGAAACATTTAAGGTGCATGGGAGACAGCGGGAGGGTAACCTGAGGTCACGTGGGAAGGGGTGAGGGAGCGCGTGGGAGCCCCGGGAGGTGATCAGGGTCCTTGCCTCTCGGAATACGCGCCCACGACAAACCCGCGCGTGGAAAGGAGCCTCAGGCGGCGTCTGCGGAGGCACGTGAGCAGCTGGAAACGGAAAGCCTCCCTTGGCAGATGTGGGTCTGGGGGTGGCCAGCCCAGAGCTGAGAACCAAAGCCAGGGTGAAGGAGAGGCGTTCTGGGGACTGGCTGTGTCCGGCTGCACAGCCTGGAGGGGGGATCCCCTAGGGGCAGTGCAGGAAGAGGATGTCAAAGAGCGGAAACGGGGAACCGTTGTGGAGCTCAGGCCTCTACCTCATGTGTTTGATGGAACAGATGCCAAGGGGCAGGTGTTGCCCATAAAGGAAGTCACTGTTCCCATTTTACAGATCTGAAGACTAAAGTGTTAGAAAGGCTTATGACAGCTATTTAGTTCCAAGGTATCATAGCCTGTGAACCAAGGCCCCTCGCCTCCAAGTTCAGTGTTCCCCGTGATTAGCAGACTTAGTCAGACCTTATAGTTGCCTGTGGCCTAAGTGTGTCGGCTCTGTCGGGTCAGGCAGGGCCCTCCTGCCCCGGTGCCCAGTGCGCAGCGTGACCCCAATCTGAGACAGAGTGGAGCAGGCAGAGTCCTTCTGCACAGGAACTAAACACGAAAAATAATTGCAAGAAAACCGATTTAAACAGTTAATGAGTGGTAAGAAGAAAATGATAGTCCAAAATTCTAAGATGGTTTTTCGTATGAGGTGAAAATTTTGTAATCTGACAATGAGTGGCTTTTTCTCTGTGACTCTAAAACTACCAAAAAGATCCAATTGAAAGAATAGACAGTTACCATGTCAGACCAGCCCAAAAACAAGAGCAAAATGGAACAATGGCTATTTTTATTAACTAAATAAAAGCATACTGTAACTTACCCTCCTTGGACCAGAGTTCTCAGTAATCCCATGTGATTCTGCAATGAGTGGTATGGGCTGTCACTGTTCCAGGAGGTGAGAAAGTTGGGCACCCGGACACCGGTGTGAAGGAGCCAGTGAGCACCATTCCTGACACACAGTCCCTGTTTCCCGGTGCTTTCTGTTCCCACGTGTACACGTATTAATTACATCTTCAGTTTGGGAAGATGTGCTCACTGAAATAGAGTTCCAGATCTAGTTAACCTAGCACTCGGGAACATTTAAATGGATGAGTTTACCCCTTAGGAATTTAAATTTTCTGAGCAAGCCCCAGACAGAAGAAATGAAGGAATGAAAAAATGCCTTCTGTAGATAATGGGTATAAGGCAGTTTTTCATTTCTGAAGAAGGCATCCTGTTTAAATTTTAGAAGTTAATTGGAAGAATAATCAAATTTTCTTTAGACTATTCTTCCCAGGTTCACCCTGAGGTTTTAATTTAGAAGCATGGTTATAGTTATTTAGCACTTTTATAATGATGGAACATTAAAATGAATGAGAAAACACTTTTATAAAGTAGAGAGTGCCTAAAGAGGCTGTTGGCTAATAGCAATATCTATGTAAGGAGCTATGAATTCGTTTGGACTGGTCTCCAATCAGAAATGAGGAACTTTAGTACCTGGAATCAGAGCCCCTGGAGGTAGGGGTTCCAGGGGCGTCCATTATGCATTGTGCTGCCCCCGGTAGCTGCCTTCTTGGTGTGCCCCATCCCCAAGGCTCGGTTTCCCCTCTTATCTAAAGGCGGAAGCTGAAGTGTATGAAGCATGATGAAAAAGTTAAAGGAAGTTAGCAGGACTAGAAAAGATGGAAGGAGAGCAAGAGAGAGAGGCTTGCTCTAATCAATTCCCTTATGCATCGTTCTCTTTCACTTCGGTTAGCTTGAAGGACACCCCTTACTCTGCCTTGCTCCACCTCATTTTATTGCCAGCATGGTGAGTGTTCTCCTTGGAGGAGAGGCATAAAAATGGGGAAAAATGATTCCAAGATTAAAATTGAGATGGAGACTCAAAAGGACCTCTCTGTCAAGGTAGGATATGGCAAATAAAATAGAGTCCATGTAAAGGCTTCGAGAGCAGAGCAGAGAGGTGAAATCTGTTGACATTGGGAACTGATACTTATTTCAGAGATGAAGTTCCAGGTGTAAAATTTGGGGGAGAAAAGGAAAACCACCAGGACCAAGTTCAGTGTTGAAATCTCTGGTGATTTTAAGTCCAGAGTAGTTAAATCTTCCAAATTGGAATAATAATTTAATGTGAGCAGGGAAGGGGAGAGCCATTTATAAATTTGTTTACTAGTCAGTGGAGAATTGCTGTAGTTTCTTGAGTGTTTGGTGGTGACTGGGCATTCCCTTGATGGTTTAGTTTTGTAATATTATTTTGATGCCTTTTGCCAGACTAGCTCAAAAATTCCCAAGTCCTCCTCTTAAAAATCATAGTAGTGACAGTGAACATTTAAGTACCCCCCCTAAAAGGCCTCTGACATTCTCAAGCCTCCTTTTGGACGTGACTCTGGACTTTGTTGCAAGGCTCAACTGCTTTTCTTAGATTAAGATCCGTGTTTCTGACTACTTGAAATTTCTGCCTTGATTTCTTCACAGATGTCCTACAATGCATAGGGTTGTCCTCATATATTGCCTGTCTCAGGGTACCAGCAAGCCAGAGAGCTGGGAGCCATCTGTGTTGGTGGGTGTGGGTGAGAGGAAGTTTCTAGCTTCTGTCTTCCTGCAGGGACCACTTGGAGCACGAGCCACCCCCGCCCCTTCTTTCCTACCTCTTTCCCGTCACTCCTTCTGTCTGTGATCCCAGTGGCTGCAGGGCCAGCCTCGGCCTCTCCGTGTCCTTCTCTCCACACCCCACTTGGACTTCACCTTCTCAGAGCCTCCTAAGTCTGGTTTTCCTCACCATTCCTCATTGAAGCTCCTTGTTTTTTCTGCAGATGACTGCAGCCTTCTGGAGGGCCTCCTGAGCTCCCTCCCGTCCATCCTTCACAGCTGCCACTGGTGCCCCCAAAATGCAAAACTCTTCTAATGAAATTCCTGCAGAAGCTTCTTGCTTTCATGGCCTTTCCTTTCAACCCTGTCTTCCACCAGCCTCCTCCTCCATGCACATCGGACAGACAGAACTTAGAGTTTCTTGAATGCAGGAGCCTTTTCTCTGCCTTTTCCCTGTGACTGGGTTACCCTCCCGGTTCCCGTCAACTTTATTCTCAAGATTCGCCGTGGTATCATCGCCTGACACCTCCCAGCCCTGGCTCCTCCTCTCTCTGTCTCCGTAGGCAGCACCGACTTTCCCCTGGTGTGCGTCACATCTTAACAGAACCATTTCTTCACGCCCTTCTCTGCTGGTCTGTGAACAGTCTGAAGCCAGGACCCTCCTTATCGCCTCATTCTTCATGAGCTCTGCGTCTGGCTCGCTTCCTGACGTGTGAGCTCTCTATAAAGTTTCATGAGAGAGTGACTGACTTTTTCCAAATATTGTGTGATTTATTTTTTTGCTGTGCTTTTATTTGCATTTAGGCACTGCAGTTATTTATGGTGATATTTCTTAATCAAGGTTAGCTTGATTAAATCAGATTTGCTAATCAAACATCTCCCAGGGTCTGCCTGCCACAGCGTTGAGGCAAAGTACTATGTACCCATGTAAGTAGAGGCTTTTTATTCAAATCCAAGGACAAGAAATAGGTTAAGAAAAGACTGCTCACCTGATTTAATCAGTCTTAGAGCTGAGGTCCAGTATATGGCTCTATGTGGGGAAACTGAAAGATTAATCTTGTGAACTTTAATAAAGAGTCAGTGTAGTCTAATGGCCCCTGAATTGCTGCCCTGTGCCGCCAAGATAACAGCCACAAGAAGGTACCTCTGAAGAAGGCAGGCTATTAAAACCAAACTGATTTGATGAATTTCCCTCAATTCATAATGTGAAATTATTCTTTATATAGTGCTGTCTATGTGTTATTGGATTTCCCATTTTTAGAGGATTTAAAAGCCACTTTAGACAAGAGATTATTTACATTTCTTATTCCTCACATTAAAAGATGGAGCATAACTTTACATTGTGGCCCCCAACAGTTCAGCAGAGGCCTGCCCTCAGCCTCCCCGCGAATCCCTGTCCTGTTCACGCAGGCCCGAGTCACTCGCTGTCTCCTACATACTTGTCTTGTGCTCTATTCCCTTACATCCTAACTAGCAGAAATATCCCAGTTTTTGGAGATTCTCTTCTCTTTACCTGAATATCCAACTATCTGCCAGAAGGGCGAGAGGCCACAGGCGTACATATAACATAAGCAGATTTTTAGAAATAAGCTTTGTATTGACATGCATACAGAGAAGATCAGTTTTTCTTGTTTTTGAGCTTTTAAAAATACCATCATATGCTGTGCTGTAACCTTTTACGGTTGGCCTCTTTCCAAATGTCTGTGAGATGCATTCATTTAGCCCTGGAACATGGGTCTCCCTCCCTGCGGCGGAGTGCCCCACAGTGCCCCCGTAGTGCGGACGCACACTCCACTGTCGGGGGGCCTCTGTGTTTCCCAGTTTGGAGCTTTTGTGAGTAACGCTGGTGTGAACATTTTTCTATAAATCCATTGGCGAATATCTGGGTCATATAAGATACATGTGTCATTGTTTATAGATATTGCCAAAGAATGTTCCAAAGTGGCTGTACCAGTTCACAGAGTGGTGGATGAGAATTCTAGTTGCTACAAGGCTCTCCAACATGCATATTGTCAGTGTACAGATTTTTAGCCATCCTAGTAAATGAGCAGTGATATTTCATTTTCATTTGCATTTTCCTGATGACTGATAGGATGACTAATGACATTTTCATATGTCTTTTTCCATTTTGACATGGTTTTTAGTAAAGCTCCTCTTCAAATCCTGTGTTCACTTTTCTTTTGGATTGTGTGCCTTTTTTTCATATTGATTTAGAAGAGTTCTTTTTATATGACTCACTGTTGAATGCATTATGTGTGAAAATACTTTCTCCCATTCTGTGGCTTGTCTTGCCACACTCTTAATGATTTCTTTTGTAGAAAAGAG
Organism: Manis javanica; assembly: GCF_040802235.1. NCBI lineage: Eukaryota > Metazoa > Chordata > Mammalia > Pholidota > Manidae > Manis > Manis javanica. Next base: position 14,777,003 of record NC_133171.1, read on the forward strand.
GTCTGCAATCTTGAGAAAATCCAACCTAATTTTTTTCACTAGCATTAGTGTTTTATATGTCTTTTTTTTTCCTTTTAAGTCTTTTTGTATCCCAAGGACTTCTGTTTTCTTTCAGAAGCTTCATTGTTTGACCTATTCTTAAGGCTACAGTCTGTCTGGAATCAGTTTTTGTTTAGAGCACGAGGTAGGGATCTGGATTAGTTCTTCTCCAGGTGGACATCTGGTTGACACTGAACTGTCACTTGAAAATCCCGTATCATTTCCCTTGTGTTGAATCGCATGTCCGTCTGTGTGTGAGTCTGTTCCTGTCCCCTCCGTGCTGCCCCACTGCCCAGTGCCGGCCTTTGTGCTGCACTGTCTTAATTGTTTTAGATTTATCTTAAGTCTTGCTATCAGGTAATATTAATCCTTCAGCTTATTTTGTCAAGACTATCTTCTCTATTTAAGGTCCTTTCTTATTTCATTTACATTTTAAAACCAACTTCCCAATTTCCATAAAAACACCTGCTGGGATTTTGATTGGAATTCAGTTCAATCTATAGAACTTTTAAAAACTGAGTCTCTGAAATATTGAGTCAAATAGTGCATAAACATGGTATGTCCCTCCATTTAAAAAAATCCGCCTTAATTTTTCTGTTATGTTTTATATATATTCTGTATTGCATATCTTTTATTATTTTTATTCATATTTTTGGTGCTATTATAAGTTCTCTCATTTTAAATTTTAGTTTTCTACTTATTTATTGTTGGTATACTAGGAATACAATTATTTTTTGTACATTTAATTGTTAATTCAATTATTGTGATAGTATGTGATTTTTTTTTATTTTCTAAGTATAATATTTCACTTGCAAATAATTAGAGTTTTACCTCTTCTTTTTCATTCTTACAGCCTTCCTTCCTACTTTTTTGTATTTCCAGGACAACATTGACTAGAATCAGTGATACCAAACATGTTTATCTCATTCTTGATCCCAGGGAACGTCTTCAGCATTTCACCACTAAGAATGATGTTTGTTTGAAGTTTTTGTGCATTTTATCAGATTTAGGAAGTTCTCTTTATTCAGGAAGTTTCCTTTTTTGTTTGCTAAGCTTTTGTTTTAATTTAAATGTGTTCTGAGTCATATGAAATGCCTTTTCTGTATCTGCAAAAATTACTATTTTTAATTTTTTTCTTTTCTTCTTAGAGTATGGTGAATTACATTGATTTTTGTATATCGGACTAACTTTACATTTCTGGAATAAATCCAAATTGACCATGATGTGTTAATCCATTTGACATCTCACTGCTGCAGTCACTTAAACCTGGACATTTCTTTATGTTTTTGATTTCAGGTTTGATTTCTTTTACAGCTTTAGGATATTTGTTTTTAAATCTTTTCCAGTGTCAGTTTTCATAAGTTATATTTTAAAAGCTCACATCACTTCAATTTTAAAATTAGTATAAGCTCCCTCCTGATACCTCTTTAAAAACTGTCTATAGCATGTATACTCATATACTATTTTTCATTTCTCCATATTGGTAATTTTTGCTTTCTCTCTTTTTTCATAACCAGTCTTGCTAATGGTCCATCAATTTTATTAGTCTTTCAAAATAACTAATTTTGATTTTGTTGATCTTTCTCTATCATCTATTTATTTTATTTTTCATTTAATTTCTTCCCTCATATTTATTAGTTCCTTTCTTTGGCTTTCCTTGAGTTGAACTTGTTACCCTTTTTCTAACTTCTTGAGATGGGTGTTCAGAACACTGGTTTCCAGTTTTTATCTCGTCTAACATACACATGTAAACTTTAAATTTCCCTCCAAGCAAGCACAGCTTTACATATATTCAACATGTTTTGATTTGTCTTAGTTTCCTTATTTGTATAAAATACTTTTAAATTTCCATTGTCATTTTATCTTTGATCCAGGGTTATTTAAAATGGTGTTGCATCATTTCATTTTTTTGGATTTCAAGTTTTGGGTTTTCTGGTTATCCGCTTTTGATTCCTAGCTAAGACCATTGTGGTCAAACAACACACTTAAATAATGTCAGTGTCTTTAAGCCTTCGTGGGATGGCTCAGCCCAGGCCAGGGAGCGCCCAGCCCCAGAGGTACTTGCAGAGTGTTTGGGCGCCGGCGCTGCTCTGCACATGGGCGCTGGGGGGCCCCAGGTCGCCCTTCCCTTCCCCTGCTCCCTGCCTGGTCACCGAGTCTCTCTGCTCTCCTGTTTGGTTTTACCATGGCTTCCTCTCTGCTCTGATATGAATTTGGGTCTTTTTCACATGGTTTCATTTGGCTCTGGCCCATCCTTGCTTAGGGTTCTGGTTTCAGTCGTGGCCTGCATCCCTCTGGTCCCCGACTTTGCTCGGCAGGCTAGTCCGGTGCTCCCCCTTCCCTCTAGATTCCATTTGTTAAAGGGGCTAATCGGGCACCTTGGTGGGCAGGCTTTCGTTTCGCCCACATCGTAGGAGTCCAGAAACATTTGACAGAGTCCATTTCCTCGGGGGCTTGTGATCTGGCTGGGATCAGGACCCCCCACATACCACAAGTAAGAGGATGGATAGAACACGAATTACATGAGTGTGTTAGGAAGAATGGCCTTGTAGAGAACCTAGAATTTGATCTGACAAAAAAAAAAAAAGGGAAAATGAGGACGTAAGTCACAGGGTTAGAGGGGACAAATACCATCAAAGGCATAGTGGCCTGGTCTGGAGAGGGAGGCCGAGGTCAGATCATGAAGCCTGTTAGCTGTCCCGCTGGTGCACTGAGGTGTCATCCACGTGCGGAGGCAGAGGCGTTGCGGATCGGGGCTCATGTGCCTGGGTCCCATGCGGCGAAAGCAGCATTAAAGGGAGAGGGAGCTGGTGGTTGTGGACCGAACAGGACTGGAAGGAGTCCAGAAGGACCCTGGAAACGTCATTTGATTTGAGATGATGATGTGCGATGGCCAGTGGTAATAGATCAGTGAGGAGTCCTAGGGGAGGGATAAGGTTGATTCGATCCGGATTTTTAAGAGACCAGAGGTGCTATTGACAAAAAAAGGGACATAAGGATGTGCAGCAGCACTTAGACACCAGTGGTGCTGAGCCCCGAGAGGGGAAGCGGTGCTGGGCCGGTGAGAAGTAGCTGGTGAGGAGCAGGTCTGGTACGGGGTGGGGATGAGGGTGTGCATGGAAGGAGCTCCCTCGAGTTCTCTGAGGACAGGAAAGCTTGAGACTTAGCTGCACCAGCCACAGAAGCTAAGGTGCCTGTCCAAATTCTGTCATCTTTGAAGTGACAGACCGAGAGCCGTTGGTAGAGAGAGCGCACTGATAGTGACTGTCGCTATCAGCACAGCCCTCCTGAGGTACACGGAAGCTCATCTGTGGCCACTGGGGTTCCGTTTTAAAGGAATAATCTATTTTGCATGCATCTTCCTCCTGAAGATCCAGTTTTGCCTTCGTAAAGACAGTTTGCTAAGGAAATGGCCAAGTCCCAAGCCCCAATTAGCCAGTGTTATCAGGGAGTAATAACACTTCAGACCTGCTGGAAGCAACTTTACATTTGAGCCTCTTCTTGTGTTATAATGGCAACAGTTCACAAATTTTAATAATAGATGTCCATTTGGCAAAACTGCCTTTCCTTGTGCGCCGGGAGTTTTTATGATTAGAATTATACTTCTTTCCTCACAGTTGTTTTTGAGACATTTATGTTACCATTTTGCTTATCCGTAGTGGTTCAAAAATTTCTGAACACAGAGCAGTTACTATCTGTCAGTAGAAATAGGTGACATTTTTCATCACGAGTGACACGCTCCCAAGTGCTGTTTGAAAGCTCCGTAGTTGTGCCTCGTCATACTCTGTAATTTTGGTGCCTGGCGTGGTGGTGCTTTAGGGTGTGATTTTTATTTTCTGGTTTCTTTAGTACTGAATCAATAGGACAGGCATAAGGACCAGGATGGACATTGAGAAGTGGCGTTTTGCAGAGTGACTTGTATTGTTTCCACTCTCCGAAAGCAGTCTGTTGGATTCGTTCGCATATCATCCATATATTTCTGTGCAAATTGTATGTGTTATGACTGCACCGCTAGTAGCTTTTGCCTGAAGGCTCTAGAAGGCACGATATTCTCTTAAAAATTGAATGCAAAGGATATATGCACGTTCAGGATGTATTTTTTATTGTCCTAAAGACGAAGTATGTAATGTTTGCAAAATTGTCACCTCAGAGGGTCCCTTTGGTCCCTACCTTTTGAGCACAGAAGGACCACCTTGGTGTGCACCTTTGTCAGCCATTATTACTGGCAATAGACAAGGGCCTGTGATTCAGGCCTCCCTCCATTTACCCTTCGCCCTGTAACTGAGGACTTGATGATCTGATTTTGCCCTCCTTTAATTACTTATTCACACTCATCTCCGGACTCCAACTTACACGGGGGGTTTTCTTGCCAGTTGATGTCTTCCAGTAGTCACCCCCAGAACCCCGCCTCTTCCTGCCTCAGGAGGGAGAATATCAAATGGGGTCAAGAGGATGAGAGAGGGAGGCTGTCAGGAACTGGGGTAAAAACCTAGCAAATTGCAAAGTACCTGAGCCTCTCAAATCACACTGTGCTTAAGGCACAGATCACTGTCATTATTGCATCATGAATACCCCCCACCACTGCTTCCCCTCATTGCCATGTGGCAGTCATTCTTTTATTTACTTATTTTTATTTTATATATATATATATATATGTTTATTTTGGTATCATTAATGTACAGTTATGTGAGCAACATTATGGTTACTAGACTCCCCCCATTATCAAGTCCCCACCTCATACCCCATTACAGTCATTGTCCATCAGCATAGTAAGATACTATTGAATCACTACTTGTCTTCTCTGTATTATACTGTCTTCCCTGTGCCCCCCATCCCCTATATTATGTGTGCGAATCATAATGCCCCTTTTTCCTCCTCCCTCCCTTCCCACCCATCCTTCTTCCCCAGTCCCTTTCCCTTTGGTAACTGTTAGTCCATTCTTGGGTTATGCGAGTCTGCTGATGTTTTGTTCCTTCAGTTTTTGCTTTGTTCTTATACTCCACAGATGAGTGAAATCATTTGGTACTTGTCTTTCTCTGCCTGGCTTATTTCACTGAAGATAATATCCTCTAGGTCCATCCATGTTGTTGTAAATGGTAGGATTTGTTTTCTTCTTATGACTGAATAATATTCCATTGTGTATATGTACCACCTCTTCTTTACCCATTCATCTACTGATGGGCACTTAGGTTGCTTCCATGTCTTGGCTATTGTAAATAGTGCTGCGATAAACATAGGGGTGTATATGTCTCTTTCAAACGGGGCTCCTGCATTCTTAGGGTAAACTCCTAGCAGAGGAAGTCCAGGGTCAAATGGTATTTCTGTTTTTGACTTTTTGGGGAACCTCCATTCTGCTTTCCACAATGGTTGAACTGATTGACATTCCCACCAGCAGTGTAGGAGGGTTCCCCTTTCTCCACATCCTTGCCAACATCTGTTGTTGTCTGTCTTTTGGATGGTGGCCATCCTAACTGGTGTGAGATGATGTTCATTGTGGTTTTAATGTGCAGTTCTCTGATGATTAGCGATGTGGAGCATCTTTTCATGTGCCTGTTGGCCACCTGAATTTCTTCTATGGCAGTCATTCTTAAAGTGAGCGAAGGGTTCAGAAGGTGCCATCCCCAAATGTGCTACTCTGGCACTAAGGGTTAGTCTGAGCTGGATGCGACCGGGAGCAGCAGGAGCCAGAGGAGCGGACAGTCCTCTCCCTTTCTTCCCGAATGCAGAGCATCGATTTCCACTTGTTAAGGTGTTTCCCTCTCCTGCACCAGGAAAGGAGGGCCGGAGACGGCGCTCACTTGAGACCACAAACAAACCTCACTGAAGTTACCATCGTCTCCCATTATTTCCTCCATTAGTTTACCATCCCTGAAGGCCACAACTCCTTTTCCTTTGTCCAGTCATTTCTCCACAATTTATTACCCTTTGTTAAAATGGTATAAAAGCCCCCAGGTCTAACTACTGTTTTTTTTACTTCTTTTCTTTGAAGCCCTCATGTTCATATGAAACAAAATTTTTCTCCTGTTATTGTCAGTTTAATTCACACACATCAGTCACTAAGCCTTAGAGGGTAGAACATAAGTTATTTTTCCTCTCCTGCATATTTCATCCTTTAGACTATAATCAGTGATCCAATTCTGAAACAGAAAAGAAGAGCTTTAACTCTTACATTTACATTTAAAAGAATATTGCAATTTAAATGTAGTCAGCATAAAGGGAAATGGGGCCAGGGAAGGACCAGAATCACTCAGTCAAGTCTGTGCAGAATATTGACCCTCCAGCACTGAGCTGAGGTCGGGATGCTCCTCAGCACGTGGTTTTCAGAACCAGCGTGAGTCATTACAATGAAGTCTGTCCTCACTCTTCTTTCCTTGACATTTTTCGTTGGGTTTATTGAGCTTTGGCTAAAATACATGCAGGATATGGAGATAGAAATCTAAAATACAGGCATTTTGCAACTAACGTACCTACCTCATCTTGAAACATTGAACTTATTCCTTGAAGAAAGGTTGCATTATTTTATGTCATAGTAGCACAGCTATGAGTGAAGGTGGGCCTTATTATTTGAATATTTTAGAAGAGAAGCTGTACTGAATTTCTCAAGTGAATAAAAAAAAGTACCATAGCAAATAGAGAACTGTCTTCCTACATGAAACTTGAACTATCAGATCTCTAAGTAGAATTTTAGCAATTTATACTAGTTAAATAGGGTTTAGCAAGTCAGACCCATCTCCACAGAGTTGCGCTTGTAGCATATTTTTAATTATAGAGGCACTGAAAGCACTTAACTCACATTAACTTCCCTTTAAAAAGAATAAAGCACAGCATTTCACTCTGCTAATTCCTTTGTTTAGGGAGTCACAAGTATTCTTAAGTGAGTCACTTCAGAATGAATGGCTCATTGTAAGATTGAGTTTAATATACTAAATAAGATTAACAGAAATAAAAGTAGAAGGAACCTTCCAGGTAATGGCCACCTCATTTTACACCTTACTATTTCATTTCCAAAACCAAATACCCAAAGTGATTAAATAAATGCAAAAAAGAAACTAAAGCTGTTGACTGGATGGCTCGTAGGTAATTGGCAGTTACAGTTTTAAGGGAGTGAGGGCATTAGGTTAATTGGTGTAACATGAAGACAGATGCTTTATATTTTCAAACTTCTTGCTAGTTTTTCCTTATGGAGCTCCCATTTTTAAAATTAATGGAGAAGCTCATATTTTGAAAATGCTGATAGCCATTTTTATTTGTTGTGTCTTGCATATGAGGTGGGTCACCATGTCTTTATAAGTGAGTCAGTCATCAGTATGTGGAGGTTCTGCCATGTATCAGACAGTTTCTGCCCTTGAAGAAATGATGGAATTACAAATTAAAATTTACCTCTTAGTGTCTCAATATTCCAAAGGTCATTCAACGACCTTTGCTTAATCACACATCCCTTGCCAGTTAACCTGGCTTAGCGAATTTGTGCTTAAAATTAGTATTAATACCTGTGATTGATTAAGGGTGTCATTATGTGCCAGGCACTATTCTAAGTTCTTTATACATGTTGTATAAATGTAATTTTCATAGCAGTGCCATGAGACAGCTACTATCTCCATTTTGCAAATAAGGAATCCCAGGCTTGGAGAGATTCAGACCGTGTAACTCTAAGGTGTGCAAAGTCCCAGCTCTGGTAAGTGAAGAGATTGGTGTTTGAATCCAAGGCTATACCATGAACTATGCCATTTACTCCCCAGAACTAGGCCATGTTCTGTCTTGCAGTACCAAGGATGGCTAAATTTTTTGAGTAGCTGCTTAAGTGCTGATATTTTATTTCCAACCTTCCAATATGGAAACCGAGCTTAAAGACAGGTTCAAGAACATACCTGGAATTACACAGCTCCTTAGAGGCAGAGCTGAGTTTCAAAACAGACTGCTCAGGCTCCAAAGCCCGTTGCTGAACCTGCGTTCCACGCTGCCCCCCCTTCAGTCAGTTTCTTTTTGTGTGTTATGATGATATATAAACCAGCCCTTACTTGAAGAGAGCCCAGCGTAATTTATGAGTGACTGCATGGAGTTTTATTTGGAATTTTGGAGCATTCTCCTTCCTCTCTTTCAGGCTGTGTTCCCCTTCCTCAGCGTACCCTATCTGTAGGCACCCCTTCTTTAGGCAACTAGAGCCCTCAAGCCACCTCTTGCCCCTTCCCCTCCCATAAAATCGCATGTTGTAAGGACTATCCCGAGTTACAAATAATAATGTCTTAGTGTTTGGTTTCCCAGAGTCACGGGCATTTGCCGGAATAATTTTAATTTAATTCTAAGTAGTAGCCAATGGCTGAAAAAGATATTTTCATGTGGTTTTTCTTAGGATTCTTCAGAACATAACAATAGCTGATTCCCTTTACATATATTGAGAGCAGCTTAAGCTGTTTTACCAGATGTTTTCAACTCTATTTTGGGTCACTTTTTTCTATGGATATATGTTTCTGATTTTATAATGAAAATTAGAAAATGGGACTCATTTAACAACAGTCTGTTTTCACTTCACTATATACGCTCCATGAAGCAAAGCCAGAGGGGGCATATGTACGGGTGAGGAAAGATAAGAATTAACTTAAAAAAAGTGAAAAGCAAAACCCCCAAACTGCCTCTCAAACTGCCTCTCTCCCATTTACCAAGTTAAAACTCACCATCCTTATCTAAGACATTATCTTACAATGATGTTCATTAAGTGAATATCTGTTAGATGACATGTAACTTAAATGGGGTTAGGAAATTTATTTACTCGAAAATTTCATCACTAAAAATCTAGTCATTTGGAATAATGAAGTTTTAAAAAAAATAATAGTCCTTGGAGACTAAACAGATTACATAATTTCATGAAATAATTATTTTATGGAAAAATATTCAACTTGCTTTCTTTTGACTCAATGGAGTTTGATCTCTTGTGATTTTTAGTCTTTTGTCTATGTTCTGTTCTGGTGATTTCTTTAGATCTGTCTTTCAGATCAGTAATACTTTCTTCATCTGGGATAATCTGTTTAGTCTATTTGGTATTTAATCGATGATTAAGTTTTAGATTTTCATGACATTGTTTTTTCATTTCTAGAAGTTCTATTTGAACATTTTCCAGATCTTCCAGTTTTTGTTTATACTTGTCTTTCAGCATTGTTCTAGGCCCTTCTATTTCTCTAATCTTTTGAAGGTACTTTTTAAAAATTATTATTAAAGAAGATATTTGGCCTAGTAATTCTACTTTTGCAAACTGATTCCATGGATAAATCACACATGTGCCCAAAAATATATCTTCGGGGATATTCAGTTGAGTATTGTTGGAATGGCAAAAGATTATACATTTATGCACTTTTAAATAGTCTCTCTTAAAATTGTTCTGTTGTCTCCTGCCCTTGGGAGTGCTTATTCTCCTTGTTAGTTGTGTCTCCTGACTCTCCCTCACGGTGGCCAGGTTCTATATTTCATTTGTAAATTTTGATGGTGGGCTGATCTTCAACAGGAAGCTTGTTTCACTGGGACACTCCTTCGTGCCTAGGATTGAGGAAGATGCTTTGCATTTGCTTCTTCTGAGGATGTGGGAATTTCTCTGCTTTTGGACCAGTTTTGTGGTTAATTTCTTAGCTGGAGAAGTCTTCATTACTTGTAAGTGGAGAATTTACAGCCTTTTTCATAGTGCATGGTTGGAGTATTGATTTCTCAAGGACCCCAGGGAGATGCCGTGCTTTATGCTGCTTTCTGGTGCAGTGCCGTTTTAATGTCCACATTTCAGCAACTGGGATTCCCTGGAATGGTCCCAGTTTTATGCTGCAGTCTTGGTTCCAGCCCTTCACCTTATGGACATTGGGATTCTAGCTCCTAGCTCTGAGAGCCCGAGTCTGTCCATCTCCCCTTGAAGCACTGAGCCCTTGTTCGATTAAAGTAGCCGGCACTGCCCTTTCTTTTGAGCTTGGCTATGAATATAAGTATTACCTTTACATTTTATCTGCAAATTCCTGAGTTTGTAGCAGGAGATAGTATTTTTTACCACTGTCCACATGTTACTTTAAGTTTCACGTACCTAAGTTAGCCTGAGGATTTTATTGTGTTTGCTAGTGGAGGAAGTAATGGTTTGGGACGGGGAGCTACTGCCAGTGAGGGGGCTGCCAGGAGCTGGGGGTGGAAGGTAAGGAGCATTGGTCTCCAGGGACAGGGACAGAGAGGAAATGCAGGAGAAGGCACAGCGAGGGCAGCTGGATGCAGGGGAGACCCGCTTCAGGCTCATACTTACAGGTGGCTGCCCTGGCGCTCCAGCTGCAGAATCTGGTTTCCTCACTGGACACAGTGACCCTGAGGCAGCCAGACACTGAAGGCAGGCCTGTGACATCAGGCGAAAGGTCAGGACGGCTTCTGCTCCTCCCAGGGAACCTCACGGTGCGCAAGTGTTCTCTGCTTTGCCGCCACCTGTGATTCATTTTTATACCAATCTCACAGACTTCTTTTTAAATAAGTGTTTTGATTAGACTTCTTGGTTCCAAACTGTTTTATGCTTTTTTCATTTGGACTGTTAGAAGTAAGCCCAGGAGGCCACCATTTCTGAATTTTCCTTTAATGATATTGGGAATGGAAGTAGATCTTAATTATTTGCAATTAAGCAACATGATCTATTCATTTTGAAGGTTTCTGGATTTTACTTTCTGAGGTGAACTTTTTCTGCTTGTGGCAGCTGTTTCTAGGGCAGAAATCTGGGTTGTCTGTTAGAGGTCTTTGGATGATACTGTATATACCATACTATGCATATATATGTATTATATGTGCGTGTGTATCTATATACAGTGAGTTCTCTTTAGCAGGAGGTTGCATAATGAGCCTTGCCCATATTTGTCACAAGTGTTCAGAAATGAAAAACAGGGGTGTGACTAGAGGTGAACCTTCAGCCAAACTATCAAGCAGGGGGTGAGGACTTACTGTTTCACTTTAGGCGCGCCTCTTCTCTGTCTCTCCCTGCCCCTCTCCCGAGCGCTCTCCCCTGCCCGCTCAAGCCCCAGCTCCCACTCCTGTGGTTCTGCGTGGCCTCTACCTCTTTATCCGACCCTGCAGGCAGAACCACACTTACCCTCCACAGTCTGGGGTTCCGGTGCCGTAGGACTTGCAGCTCACGGCAGAAGCTGTCATGGATCCAGAGGCAGCTTGGTTCAGCTCATGACCACAGGCCTTCCTCCTAAACTAGCCTCAGCCTCTTATAACCTGGAGCGCCTGGCAGCAATAAGCAGAGGGATTAGGTTGGTCATTCACTTAACAACGAGCATAACAACAATAAAAACAATAACAATTAAAATAACATAGTATCTCATAGTTGTAAAGTGCCAGGTGTTGTCCTGAACATTTTAGATACATTAACTCATTAGTCCTAATAACCCCAAGAGTGGGATGTATTAGCCTTATCTGACAGGGGAGGAAACCGAGGCACAGGCAGGCTCAGTAACTTGCCTAGGATAACACAGCGAGCTGGCGGCAGAGCCTGGGTTAAACAGAGGCAGGCCTGGCTTTGGCCCCTGTCACTTGTGGGTGGGACTCGGCTCCTTGCAGCCGGGCCTCCTGTGCTGCTCTCTCTCCAGTCAAAACTCGTGCGCCTGAACTCGTGCGCCTGGGGGCCCAGCCTGCTCGCCGCTCTCATCTCCATTCCGCGCTAGCTTTCTGAGAGGTCTAGCTTGTTTGAGTCCAACTGCCTCCTGTTTACTCTCATGTCTCTGTGTTTGGGCTGAGGACACGCTTCAGAGGAGAGACCCCAGGCTATCTTGACTGGTCGTGTCCAGTGCCTTCTCAGTAGAGAACATGCAGTCAGTCATCATTCACCACCCGCCTGCCTCTGTCATGCTCCGTGCTGGGTGGACAAGGAGCAGTGTCTGTCCTCAAGGAGCTCAGGGCCTCCTGTGGGAAGTCAGTGCGGCTCCTGTGCTGTGGTTGGTGCCAAATGAGGCTCTGCTCTGCTGGGGTGGGTGAGGACAGGGAGACCCTGGAGCTGAGGCTGAAATAACAAACCTTCTCCAAGGAGCCGAACGAGGAAAGATACTCCAGGCACAGAACCAGTGTTTGCTCTGAGGTGGGCGTGGATGCAGTGGGGGTGGGGGCTGGGTGGGGGCTTGCTTGAGATGTGGTGGGATGACTCAAAGCTGGAGGAGGAGGTCCAGCTTCGAACTCACAAGGGCCTGGCGACCTGGCTAAGGAGTGAGGATTTTATTTTTCAGATGATATGTGTACCATTAAATAATGGCAAACTGTGAATTCGCTATTTGGGTCATTTCTTTTTGAGAAAACTGTACATTTTCCATTTGTAAAGCTGGTAAAATATAAAGTGCACTCCCATATCCTCCTCTCCTTTTGGAATAAAGCTTTAAAATTTAGAAAGGCATGAAGTAGAATCACAGGTCTGAAGAGCTTGGTGGGACATGGCCTGTTTGAATATGCTCTTTGCCATTGTTGCTGAGCGCTCTGTAAGGCTTTGAAAACACTGCCAAAAGATACTCAGATACTCTGCCATGAACTTTTCATGACTATGGAAAAATAGTTTTGTTCATTATTTATTTTTGCTCTAGAGTTTTTGCATTTAGGTAATGTTTTAGAAATTATTTTAAAATTCCAGAAGATACATGTACTTTTTAAATATGATTCATTGCTTATGTTGTCTCTAAGCTTTTTATTTCTCACTCGTCATCGAGGACCTCCATAGAATCACAGGAAACACTAGCAAGTGCCCCTTTGTGGCTTGTGCATGAGACCTGCTCTGGAGACACGGTGCCGTCTTAGGGCACATGGCATGGAACGTCCTGTCCTTCTGGAGGCTCCGTGTTCAAGTGATGGCATTGTAAACGTTTAGGACTCACAATTATTCATTTATTTGTTGAAATAGAGTTGAGGATACAACATTACACTGGTCCCAGGTGAACAGCTTAGTGATCGGACAGTTATGTGCATCATTGAGTGCTCACCACTAGTTACCCCTTGTCCACATCCAAAGACACTAGAACATGACTGACTGTATTCCCTGTGCTGTACATTCATCCTTGTAACTAATTCATTCTGTGATTGGAACTTTGTGCCTCTTTCTCCCCTTCACCTAGTTCAGCCGTCCCCCACCCTGCTCCCCTGTGGAAACTGCAGGTCTGTGCTCTGTGTTTAGGAGTCTCTCTGCTCTGTTTCTTTTGTTTTTTAGGTTCCACATATAATAGAAATCATGCGGTATTTGTCTCTCGGCCTGACTTCTCTCACTCATCATGGTATCCTCCAGGTCCATCCATGTTGTCACAACTGGCAGGATTTCATTCCTTTCTTTATGCATGAGTATTATTAGGACTCACAGTTTTTTCTCTCCTTTTTGGTCATAGTTTTGGAAAGGCCTGTAAGAGAACAACATAAAACACAAGAGCCGTCTTTCCCCTTAAATGCTTATTCTGGTTAGTTCTACCCAATGCGTAGCTGTGAACTGCTGCCTTTCCAGTCCCAGCTGCTTGAAGGTCACAGGTCTTACAAACTGGTTCAGCCTGTACTCCATTATAGGGGTTGACAAGTGATGAATCCCACAACTACTGGAAAGTGATTTCACCGAGGAAGCTTTGGGGGTCACTGTCACTGCTCCTGGTCACCCTGATGCCAACATCAAGCACTCTGTGGACATTCCGACCTGACACAAACAGGTGTGGTCAAGTAGGAGTCCGCCATCTTGCTGTATAACCTTTCAATTTCCTCCCCATTCTCTTGATTGAAATTAAGTTGCTCCTGCTGCTTTTGGCAGTGGAAGCTTTATGAACACCCTAAACTCTGAGCAGCACAGGGGTCTGAGTCTGCCCCCCAGCCTCACCTGGTCCTTCCCCGTGGGGCTGTCTCTGCCTCTGCCCGCAGCATGGCACCCTTCAGTGGGTTCTGCCAGCCCGGCCTGTGTGTGGCCATGGGGCACTGATGGCCTCTTTGGATCTCCTTGATCTTGAGATTGATTAGTTCCCTGGTCTGCAAGCCGTTCATTCCAAAATGCCTAGTAATCAAAATAATAACATCAGTGATTTTCCAGTACTGAGGCCCACTAAGTAAATTAGTTTGTGGAAATAGCTTGAAAAGCAGTGTGAATGAACAGGCCTATTTTTACCTCAGTGACCAAATAATTTCATGAAAGTCCACCAATTTAAAATTTAGCCCAAAACCCATGGAAAAAACTTTACAGTTCAATTAGTAGGAGATAAATTGCATGATTCTTATAATCAGAAAAACTCAATGTTCAATGACTACCTCTAACCTCTTCTGCTTTCTGATGTACACCCTTGAAGCCACTGAGGATTCAAGGATGATAATTAATTTTTAGGGTGAATTAGAAAAAGCATCTGACTATACTCAGGACTGATTTTTCTGCTGGCACTTCTTGCTGTGGCCAACAGCCTCACGCGCTGTGTATGATCTCCTAACTGGTCGGTGCCACTGTTCATTGACTCTAAAATATTTTGACTCTTTAACCTGTAAATATAATCTTCATGCATTCCAACTACGTCACATCTGTCCCCAAATCTCTGTGCATTCACGTGTGTGCGCCTGAACGTGCTGCTTTGCAGGCTTGTTTTCTCCGTCTCCAGCACCTACACCCTGGCTGTCCCTGCGAACCAGGCAGTCATCCCAGTTGGTGCCTACAACAGTCAGGGAAAACCAGCTTCACAGAGGAAGACGAGGTGAGGCGTAGGCCCAGGAGATCCACCTCCAGTTGGAAATAGGGTGTTGGTCCTGGGGAGGAAGGCGTGTCTGTCAGGGACTCGGGTGAGAGGGAAGAGCGTGTCCCACCACCCCTCCCTTCAGCCGAGGGGAAGCTGTTCCTGTGTCTCCTCCCCCAGGCCGGCCGGCAGCTGGTCCTCCCCCTGGTTGTATTCATCACATGTGCGGCAGTAATTTGTTCACAGACCTGCCTCCTCCACTAGACCGTGAGCTGCTTGAGGGCTGTAACCAGGCCTTACTCAAGTTTGAGAATGTTCGTGTTCTGACGTGAATGCTTGAAACTTGCGAAGTGAACACACTGGGGAAGGAGAGCAGTCTGGCACAGAGTCAAAGCACCACGTGAGAACGTAGTTGGATCATGTGTGCCTTTTACTCCGGAAGTGCGGAACATGGTTGCTAAAGCTAATAGCCTTTCCTGCAGCAGATAGAACTGCCTGCATGTCTTCAGGGAGCGCAGTCCTTGGGGGGCAGCTGCATCTGTTACTCTGAATGTGATTGGTCTCTTCCCAAGTTGGCCCGTCATCTCCCGCCTTGCAGTCTGCACTCTGCTTCTGATGAAGCCATCAGGTGCACTTCGTGGAGAGCAGGACACCCCTTTGATAGCCCTTTACACATTTGGCCACAGTGTTGATGTTCATCTCAGTCTTTCTCCAGCTGAGACACCCCTGACTCTTCCAGCCATTCCTCAGCGAGGAGGATTTCTGGATCCTCCCAACCTGTTCACATCCTACCTGCAAACTTTTGGGCATGTTAGTGCCACCTTAATATGAACTGAGCATAAACATCCAAGATGTGATCTGACTTATACAGGATTTACTGTGGATGATTATACCCTAGGGTTATAATCAGTGGTCTTGGAAGTGGAAAACTTTCATTAAAGGAAATTTTAAAGGCCACTTTATATAACAAACAGGGATCTTTTCTAATCAAAGAGAGTTTTCTGGGCAGGTAGAGAGGTCTACCCACCACACTTTCCTTCCTCAGAGACTGTGGTGGCCACTGAAATATTTTGATGGAACTGAGGGTTTTGTGGCCCACCTCAATCTGAAAAATTTCTAAAAAGTATATTACATATTATTTTGAGTGGACCATGTTTTCAGACTAAGTGTAAGTTATATTACATTTACTTGCTATTAAAATTTCCATTCATTTTCATATGAACAGCTGTCAAGTTGTCACATCTTCCTATAATGCAGAATTCATGTTTTCCTATTAAATTTAGTTTTGTTGATCCATATTTCAGCCTGTCAGGATCGTTTTGGGTCTTGATTTTGTTATTATTTATTTTTTTCCATCTTACCATAATGTGGCTTTTGGCAGTGTACTATCCATGTGGTATCCAATTATTTTGATAAGTTTATTGAAGCAACTAGGGATCAATTAGAGAGGCTGTTCCTCAAACTGACACCTGGACCCTGAAGAGCATTTTAGGAGGTTCAAAGACCTTATACCCAACATTCTTAAAACTAACCATTGTCAACGCCTAAAACTTTCTATCTTGACAGTGTCCTTGACACTCTCCACCTCTCCTGAAATCTAAGCACAATCTTGACTTCTGCCCTCCCTTGCCACCTATTCCCAGCTGTTCCCCACAGTCTGCGGATCTTACTAAATGTCAGGAAAGCGCCCTGATTCTCATCTCTCCTCCAGTCCCTGGCTGGGTCCTCCTTTGCTCCCAATGGGCAACAGCAGCCTCCTGATCACTGTTCTTCTGGCCTTTTGCCCCTGAATTCTGCTCTCTGCCCATTTCCAGAGCCATCTCTCTGAAACAAAATTTGATTAAGTGTGGTTCACATGCTTAGAACCCTCCAGTGGTTCCCTGACATCTATAGGGCAAAGCCTGAGGTCCTCAGCGTGGCACTCCAGCTCATGGCCGGACTCTCTTTGCATCATCTTCCAACACTCCCTAAACTGGCTTGAAGCTTTCAGAACAGCAGACAGCTTGTGGTTCCCTCCATGCCGCTCTGTCTGGAATCCTCCCCGCCTGGACTGCCACCAGATCTCAGAGCTGACTTGCTGCTGAGGTTCAGTCTATGTGTGCTTCTCCCCTGCACTGTTCTCCGAGCCGTCTCACGGAGTCCGCCTCCTGCTCGTATCCGAGGCGGGCTCATGAGGCTTCGTCTGTATACCTTTGTGCAGACCTCTTCCATTTTCTGTTAATCCCTCACAGATAGTGGGCTGGATAGAGGTGGGTTCTGCAGCTCGCTCATTTTGGTATGATTTGCATCCGATACAGTCTTTAGTAGATACTCAGTAAATATTTGTTGAATCAACTAATGCATGAATGAATTCACTTAAATCCACATAATCATCTTATTTCCCAGCCAAATTTTACCATCATATACACAGAGAATCCATTAATTGTATGTGGAAATGCTGATACTCTGTGTGTTGTTTTCTTCATCTAACAAACTAGTGACCCTGTAAAAAAAAAAAGAATTTTCTTGTAACTGACATGCTAAATGAACTTGGTTTGGACTTCTCAGCACTACTGCTCGCTCTCCTGAATGTACACTGACACTTCTGGACGGAAGGAGATTTCTAGTTAAGCCTCCTCACCTGGCTCTTTCTTTCCAATGCCTTTGAGAGGGAAGCTGACGTGTGCCTGTGTTGGCCGGCCGCCCCCTGTGCCATTGGAAGGTGCCTGACACTGTGCAGTTCTGGTCTCACAGGGGAAGGAGGTGCGCATCTGCAGCAGGTGACAGGAGTTCATCAGGTGGTCTGGCAGCAAACAGCGGCACAGGTGATGGATATTTGGCATTTTTATGAAGCCCTGTTGATTGAAATGGAGAGAGCAACCAAGCAAACACGCCGCCTAACGCACAGGCTGAGATTTAGGGTAAAAAGAGTGAAATCATTACAGAGGGAATCAGACAAAGGTCCAGGAAACAGGACCTCCCTCAGCTGTATGTGGAGCTAACTGTGAGGCTGGTGGGGTTATTCCAGACAGGAACACAGCAGTGCTCCCCAATATAAAGCCTCATACTGTTTGCAGTAGGGGTGGGCCGTTTTATCAGAGCTTTTCTGGGGAAGTCTGACAGCCGTTGTGATCAGATAGGACACCTTGCTTACTGGGTTTGTGTCCCCTTGAAAACACATTGGGCCTAAAAAAGGAATCAGCTCACGGAGAACTCCGAGGACTGGACTGCCCAGAACAGTCATGTTTCCGGCGCTTCAGACTGGGAAGCTTCCCCAGAGACTGAGGAAGCCTCGCTGGGCTCTCCGTGGCCAGAGGAAGCAAACAACTTTTTTCCAGAACTCCCTTCATTCATTCACACTTAGCAATTATTTGCTGAGCACTGGCTGCCTAGAAGGTACTGTGTTAAGCTAGAGAGACAACTCGTGACTGCTGAAGCAGCTGCTATGGGTTGATTTCTCATGTTCAGCTCCAAATGGTGTTTGTCTGTCTACCAGGTACCGTCCGCTGTAATGTGACTGTAACCTGGAGCACTGTCTTTGTACAATTTATTTGTAGTTTTATACCTCTGTGGTCTGAGAAGTTGGTTGGTAGAATTTCAATCTTTCTGAATTTACTGAGGCTCATTTGTGGCCTAGTATGTGGTCTATTCTGGAAAATGTTCCATGTGCATTTGAGAAGAATGTGTATCCTGCTGCTTTTGGGTGTAGAGTTCTGTAGATGTCTATTAGGTCCATCTGTTCTAGTGTGTTGTTCAGTGCCTCTGTGTCTTTACTTATTTTCTGTCTGGTGGATCTGTCCTTTGGAGTGAGTGGTGTGTGAAGTCTCCTAAAATGAATGTATTGCAGTCTATTTCCTCCTTTAATTCTGTTAGTATTTGTTTCACATATGCTGGTGCTCCTGTATTGGGTGCATATATATTTATAATGGTTATATCCTCTTGTTGGACTGAGCCCTTTATCATTATGTAGTGTCCTTCTTTATCTCTTGTTATTTTCTTTGTTTTGAAGTCTATTTTGTCTGATACAAGTACTGCAACACCTGCTTTTTTCTCCCTGTTGTTTGCATGAAATATCTTTTTCCGTCCCTTGACTTTTAATCTGGGCATGTCTTTGGGTTTGAGGTGAGTCTCTTGTAAGCAGCATATAGATGGGTCTTGCTTTTTTATCCATTCTATTACTCTGTGTCTTTTGATTGGTGTATTCCATCCATTTCCATTTAGGGTGATTATTGAAAGATATGTACTTATTGCCATTGGAGGCTTTAAGTTTGTGGTTACCAAAGGTTCAAGGTTAGCTTCTTTACTATCTACTGTCTAACTTAACTCGCTTATTCTTCGTATGTTCTTCATATGTTGGGTGTTTTGTTCTGTGCTCTTTTTAGGAGTGCTTCCATCTAGAGCAGTCCCTCTAAGACACCCTGTAGAGGTGGTTTGTGGGAGGCAAATTCCCTCAACTTTTGCTTCTCTGGGAATTGTTTAATCCCTCCTTCATATTTAAATGATAATCGTGCTGGATACAGTATTCTTGGTTCAAGGCCCTTCTGTTTCATTGCATTAAATTTATTATGCCATTCTCTTCTGGTCTGTAAGGTTTCTGTTGAGAAGTCTGATGATAGCCTGATGGGTTTTCCTTTGTAGGTGACTTTTTTCTCTCTCTGGCTGCCTTTAATACTCTGTCCTTGTCTTTGATCTTTGCCATTTTAATTATTATGTGTCTTGGTGTTGCCCTCCTTGGGTCCCTTGTCATGGGAGTTCTGTGTGCTTCTGTGGTGTGAGAGGCCATTTCCTCCCCTAGTTTGGGGAAGTTTTCAGCAATTATTTCTTCAAAGACACTTTCTATCCCTTTTTCTCTCTCTTTTTCTTCTGGTACCCCTATAATGTGGATATTGTTCCGTTTCGATTGGTCACACAGTTCTCTTAATATTCTTTCATTCCTGGAGATCCTTTTATCTCTCTCTGCATCAGCTTCTCTGCATTCCTGTTCTATGTTTTCTAGTCCATTAATGGTCTCTTGCATCTCGTCCATTCTGCTTTGAAGTCCTTCCAGAGCTTGTTTTATTTCTGTATTCTCCCTCCTTAGTTCTTGCATATTTCTCTGCAAGTCCCTCAGCATGGTTATGACTTTTGTTTTGAATTCTTTTTTAGGAAGATTGGTTAAATTTATCTCCCCAGATTCCTTCTCAGGGGATGATGTGGAAGCTGTCTGAGTTAGTCTGGTCTGGATCAATTTTTTTTGCCTTTTCATGTTGATATATGCAGTGGTGTGTTATTGACTTGTCTGTCAGCTGGGAGAGCCAAGACCCTTTCCACTTGCTCCTGGCCTTTCTTTACTGGGACAACGGCGACCCCTTGTGGCTTGTGTTGGGCAACTGCGTGTAGACTTGGTCTCTGTTTCTTGCCTGGCTCCTATGGAGGAAGCTCCCTTGCTGTGGGCGTGATCAGCCTCGGGCTGCTGCTCTGCTATGGTGGGGCCCTGTAGGGGTAATGGACTGGGGGCTGTTTACCGCTGTGAGGGGTCTCAGAGCTGCTGCCCAGGGGGTTAGTGCTCCTGGAGCTCCCCGAGATTCCCAGCTCCTGGGCTAAGTGTCCCGGGATGCTTCCATCCAGCTGTGGAGTCCCTGACCCTTTAAAACTTTCAAAAAGCACTCGCTTTTCTTTGTCCCAGGGCGCCAGCTGTGGGGACCCGCTCACAGGTCTTACTGTCCTGTTTCCCTAGTTTCCGGCACCCTACACATGCACTGTGTGTCTGCGCTCTGGTGCGGATGGCTGGGGCTGGGTGTTTAGCAGTCCTGGGCTCCCTCTCCCTCCCGGCTCTGACTCCTCTCCTCCCGCTGGGAGCTGGGGTGAGGGGAGCTTGGGTCCTGCTGGGCTGTGGCTTGTATCTTACCCCCTTTGCCAGCCGCTGGGTTCTTGCGGGTGTGGATGTAGTCTGGCTGTTGTCCTGTGTCTTCTGGTCTGTCTTTTAGGGATAGTTGTATTTGTTGTATTTTCAAAAATATATGTTTTTGGGAGGAGATTCCCACTGTCCTACTCATGCTGCCATCTTGGCTCTGCCTCTATTCCTCATGCTTTTCAAGCCTTCATTTAAATGTTATTTTTCAGTGAACCCTACCCTCACCACTCGACTTAAATTGCACTCTCCTGCCAGCACTTCATGGCACTATGTGCTGTCATCCCGTTTATCACGTTGACTATCTTCTCCAACGTGCCTCCCGCCCCTGAAGCCCCGTGAGGCCGAAGATATTCGCCTCTGTCTTCCTGGTGCTTAGAGCAAGGCCAGACACACAATAGGTGCTCAATAAACATTTTGGATTAATGAAAGATTTTTGAAAAACTATTTCTCAAGTTCCTAACAGTAAAATCCTTTGGAAATATTTTACAAGAGCTGTTTGTTTACTTTTGGGATGTCAGAGTTGGGGGAAAAGTGCTAATAACCCCTTACGGTTCAGGGAGGGAGAGGGAGTTTGGTCCAAGCAAGCGGTCGGCTGGTTCAGGGGCCTGGGAGCTCATGGCCAAACCCTCTCACAGAGAAAGTGGGTGACTGGGAGTTGGCCGGTGGTGGCGTTTGGGATTGGCACCCTCTCATTTCTCCTACAGTCCTGAGGTTGGGCGGGTGTGAGTCACATGGGGACTTATTTCTGTAGTTGTTTGGTTCTGAAGACGTGAGTATAAGATGACACACCAGAATGTTGTCACAGTCACACACCTTCATTTGCAGGGTGTGTAAAAACATGGTCATAAGTGTTTGGGATTTTTTCAAATCATATTAGAATGTGTTATGAAGAGATGGCTCCCACAGATGAAATCAGCCTTTCTACGTGACTAGCTGACTTACCTTAAAAATGACTTGAAAACCTTCAGCTGTTGTCCTGAATGATTTAGTGGGAATGTGGTAGGCAGAAGAATGGTCCCCAGACATCCACACCCTAGTGCCCAGGACCTGTGACAGTGTCATGTCACAAGGCAAGGGGGAATCGAGGTTGCTCTTGGTTGGCCTGAACTACCTTGGTGGGTCCAGTGTCTCCTTAGGGTTCCCCTAAATGTGGGAGAGGGAGGAGGCCACACCGGAGAGATGACACTGTAAGCGACTCATTGTAAGAGGTGGTGTTGGCTTTGAGGGTGGAAGGGCTCTGTGGCCATGGAATGCAGAGGGGCCCCAGGAGCTCAGGGGAGAGGGCCGGTGGGTTCTCCCCAGGGGCCTCCAGAAGGGAATGCATCTCTGCCAGCACCTCAATTTCAGCCTGGTGAGACACACGTCACACTCAGACCTCCAGAGCTCTGTGGTAATGAGCGTGTGTTGTTTTATGCCCCAGAGATGAGTGATCAGTTACAGCAACAGTCCGAAACACAGAAAGAGCAAAGGAAAACCTGTCTGTATGTTTCCACCACATGCCGACTTCACGACTCTGTAATGGCTGGTGTTTCTCCAGGGAAAAGTAACAGCCCAAAACAGGGAATTTTAGAGGTGTGCGACGGCCAAACCACCAGCGTGTGGCTGCTGTGGACCTCCCTCAAGGGACTGTGACCCACGAACCCTCCCTCCTCTGTGGCCACTGTCTGCCTCTGAGCTGCACCCTCACTTGGGGACAGTGACCAGCAGCTCACAGATTGAGACCCACACTGAGGAGTCCTGAAGCTGTGATTAATCCACCAGGGCCTGGGTTAGGCCAGGAGGTGTGTATGGGAAATGCTAAAAATTAGTGCATGGTGCTAGTCTTGGAATTCTTCATTAGCAGATGTTTAAAAGTCAACACTCTAAAATTACTTGCAGAAGCTTATAAATATGAATTTCCTGTAATTCACATTTTATAAGAACCCCTATCAGCTGTATCACAGCTTGAAAAATACCAAAAACGCATTAGAAAACTCTTTCTGTTTAAAACTAGATTGATCCCACATTTACATGGCAAAAGGCAGCCATTACGCTGCAGGCAGTAAAAGCTTCATTTCAGAAAGCTTGAGAAAAACTCAAAATAATCCACTTCTACCCAGGCATTTGACAACTGTTAGACTTTCCTTACAAAATAAAATGAAACCTCCCCTACCTTCTGCTTAACGTCTCCAGTTAGTGCTGTGAAAAGGGCCTTCATTTAAAAAGCCAGTGTGTAAATTTCTCCAAGCTCGGTGCAGACATTTCTTCAAATTCACTGTAACCTTTTGATCCCATCTGCAGTAGGAAGAGCTTCCAGATTCCAAAGAGAAACCAGGACTGATTTTTTTCACCTAATGATTTAAGAGCTAAATTCCTTTATTTTCATTGGGTTCAGTTTTTTATGATACTGGTAATTTTCATATATTCTGTGGCTATGCGTGTTAGTAAAAGTTGTGAAAGAAGATTATCGAAGCTTGCCAACATCCCACATATGAATTAAAACAGAAGAGGAGGAAGAGGGTGGGAGAAAAAGTGAACATGGTCCTTTCTTGCTTTGCACTGGCTTTTTTAAGATAGAATCAGCAGGTGTGAGAGTCACCGCGTGGGGGCCATGTTCAAGCAGCGACGACGTCCGGGGCCTTCATCTCCTCCTTCCCACCCGATAGTCAGGGGAGTGAAAATTTCCCAGGGCTGAGCTGCCGATGTCTTCGACATTCTGCCTTCCCTTCGCCAGATTAACTGGGGGACAGTCAGCTGTGAATGTCGGGCCAGCAGGGGAGACTGGCACACAGGCTGGGGGGGTCCTTGGCAGCCTGTGCTGAGCACAAAGCCAGCAGGCCGGTTCTGCCATTCTGTCTTCCTGGTCAGGCAGTTGGCAGGGCAGGAGCTAGTATGGAGAACATTGCCAAGATTAATTTGGGGGCTGTATGGTCATTTCTTGGTACAGAGCAGGGAACTCCTGGAAGATGGGACCTGTGGGCATAGTTGTGGCCATACCCAGAACCGTGCCAACATCCCTGCTGGACACAGGCTCTCCTGTAGCCTTTCCGGCCAGTCCGGCTTCATCTCCCACTACCCCTCAGCCCTTTAATCCAGCAAGGGTGGCCTCTTTACTTGGGTCCCTTGACGATCCCTAATTCTCCAGTTTTCTGTTCTTACTTTTAACTCTCTTTCTCTTTCATAGCACAAACTCTGAAGGCCTGGGGGAAGCACTTTACAACCCCCGCCCCCTCTTATCTTGACCTTTCACATTTACGTTCTGAGTCACCAAACTGGCGTCTCACACAGAGGCTTGTCTTCAGGAGGAGGGTGTCCGGGCAGCGTCCTGCCTGGCTGGCCCTGTGCATCAGCTGCTCGTCTGTGGGTGCCCTGCCTCCTTCTCCAGTGCTCTCCCTCTGGGTGCCGTGGTGTTGCTGTCTGCTGCTTGCTCCTCTTCCTCTCGGTTCCTTCTCACTCTGAAAAGAAAGATCAGCCATCTTGTGCAGCCCTCTGTCACTGAGCGTGTCCCTCAGTTAGGTCACAGGCTCTGTTCTGTGTCTCCAGCCTCCACCTCTCGCTGGAATGCAGGCCCTGCATCCCGGCTGCCTCCTGCGTACCTCCCCTGATGTCACAAGATTTTCAAACATTTCTAAAGTAAACTTCTTTGTGGATCCTCTCCAGATACATCCTCCTGGTACACCCGCTGATGTGTCCGAAGAGCTGAGTCCTCTTGCAGCTGTGTGTCTTGCTTGCTGCATCCCGCTGCGTGATGTTTGGTCCATTTCCAGCAGACACCTGGACTTGGTTTCCAGTGCTAGACCCCACTGCCCCTGCCCCAGGCTGTATTTTCTCTACGTGTAAGCATTCCCACTCATGAGTTCTTTGCCTTCTGCCTTGTTGCCTTTAATCTATTCTTGTCACAGGTTTTCTGAGATAGGCATGATCATGACCCTGCCTTAGAAGCCTCAGTGGCCACTCACTCAGCAGAGTGGGGCCCCGTTTGCACAGTGTGCGTCTTGCCGGGTCTGCTCTGGTCTTTGTTGCTCACGCTTATGTGTTGCTGCTCAGAGTTCAGTCTCCATGAATCTTCATTAAGCCCTCAGTCAGAAATAATCACTCTTTTTTTAGGGTTCCATTAGCTCTTTATATACTTTCATTATGATAGCTATTATAATGTCATTATGTTATAATGTTTAAATGTTATTTATAGGGAAATGATCTGTTTGAGGCCGCGGACTGTCAAAATTTTCTTTATCTTTGCATCCTGAATGCTAACATGGTACCTGGGTGGTGGAGGGTGGGAGGGAGGCATCAGCAAAAGTCTGTCAGTCAGTGGATGTTCACTTCCAATTAGAAGGCAAACTATTTGTTGGGCAATTATTATGTGTTAAACTTTTTTATCCTTGTACAATGCTGAACACACATGTAATAAAGAATAAATACTTGTTGCCTAATTGGTGACTGAGACTGCAAGCAAGAGAAAGTGGTGTGGTAGGAGACAGGCAAGCGGCTGAAATTCTAGATGTAGGTGTTTCTCAGTGTGTGGTGGAGTTCGGAGAATTGCTGCACTTGATTTGGTGTGAGACACTTTCCCGCTCTGGTATTAATGGGAGCACATGATTTTAATGCAAGAAATTAATTGCCAGGATTTTTGGGGAGTAATTTTTAGGTAGTCAAATTAAAAAAGAAAGAGGAATTTCAGCCCTACCAAAGGGCTGTTGTCTCAGAATACGCATATCTGTGTGTGTGTGATCGTATAGGCACTGCTTCCTAAGGCTCTCCGTATGTAATCTACAGAATACCTAAGTAAATCATGGGCTTGTCAACACTCGGAGGTCCATGCCATTCAAAGGAAGCCTTAATGACCTGACTGTCTGGCCCGTGTGGGGACTCGCTGAGAAGGGGAGCCAGCTGCATATTCAGCGTGGTCGGCTGACCTTGCAGTCGTGGTCTTTGGCTCTCCTCTGTGGACTTTCTGTCCCTCTTCATAGTGAGATGTCCATACACGAGTATATGTGTCTAGATGCGCACTCCTCTGTGCATTCAGCGTATGTGTGCACACTTCTCTCGGCCAGGGACAGACATGGTCGTTGTCTCTGCTTCCTGCTCTGGTTCCATCACACTTGGTAAGTTGTTCATCAGGCAGCAGACACTCAGCAGTTACCTACTGACAGCCTAATTACCATTGCACATCCAACTGAAATGGTATAAACATTTAGTTCCATTTAAAAAAGCTCATTCTGCTCTTTCCCACCAGCTCAGGCCCCACCCCCCCATGCCCTTTTCGGGTGTTTGAAGCTCTGTCCTCTGTGCACTGGTGAGCCCCAAGCAGAAGTCTGTCACCCCCGGAACAGCGGCTGTGCGGACTTGCATCCACCGTCCCTCTCTGAAGGGCAAGACCTGTCCTATTCTCTGTGTCTTCTGCACCCAAGAGCAGCTGCAGGCCTTGGTACAGAGCTCATGCCCAGTGAGCATGGGCATGGATGCACCAACTCATGGACGGGCTTGGAAGTGGTGGAGCCGGGCTGGGGCTTGTCCCAGTGAGCTCTGATGACGCCATGCCGGGTCCCTGCTGCCTCTTCCCGTCACGGAGAAACCTCCCTGCACTCTCTTCCCTTTCCTGAGAGGGTCGGTGGGAATGTGTGTGCTGGGTGGGCATCTGCAGGTGATCCAGACTGTCTCAGCCTTCCATGTTAAGAGGAAGGGCGATGGTCAGATAAAGGTCATTGAATCCATTTGAAATAGCAGTTCTTCACTTTGACTTCTTATTTGAGGAAAAGCTCAATACAGTGAAGTTTAAGAGCATGTTTTCTCTTAAACTCTTTCAATGAACAGTAGTCTTGACCATTTTCTGTCAGTTTTGCTTCCCCTTCTGAGTGCCAGTTTGGTGGCTACATAGGCAAGTCTGGAAAGTATTGCCCAAATCCTCAGACACAGGGTAATATATAATATGCCTGGTTGGCAGGATGCCTATGCAATACAACTTTCAGTTTCTTTTGGCAGGTTTATAAATTCAAGGATATATGTCAGATGTGCAAAACATTCACACAGATCGTTTAATGTAATTTTTTTCTATATGCGTTTATTTCTTAAGTTCCTGATTTGATAGTATGTACTATCTCTGGCAATTCAAAGGCCTTTCCAAAGTTAAGGCAGAATTGTTGCAACCTCCATGTATTTTGCAACATACATAAATTGAGAAAGTGAGAGAGGATGCTCGGTACACAAAAGATACTTTTGTGGTTGCTGAGTTGAGCAGGAGCAATGAAGGGCTTCCTGTGTCGGCCTAGAGTCAGCCCTGCCCACGGGCGTGCAGAGATGTCTGCCTCCCCTCTGCTTCCTTTGTGACCCACAAGACCGCTGTGCGTGGTTCCATCCCGTAGTGTTAAATGTGCAGCTTAAAATGCGTCTGAGAACAGGCCACATGTTTGAATGTAGGAGTGGACTGTGGGCTGAGTGAGTGATCTCAGCATGGCTTTCATGGTGAAGGCAGCTCACCTAGACACAGTTGTCAGTGGTCTATGGGCTCCAGCTTTGCTTAAAAGCTTTTTCTGAAAGTTTTCTAATAGAGGTTTGTCAGATTCCTTTAAACCCAAATGTGGAATTCATTAACATGTGCCAAATTCATTTGGCTACCTATTTTTGAAAAAGAATATGTTGATTTTTTAAGTTTTCACTCAGTTCAAGATACATTTTTTAATTGAAGTATTGTTGATATACAATCTTATGTTGGTTTCAAATGTACAATGTGTGGTTCAGCAGTGTTTGTCCACATTATCAAATCCTTACCCCTCTAGTGTGGTTACTGTCAAAGTAAAAAGGTGTTTCAGAATCATTGACTATATTCTCCATGCTGTACTACCATCCCTGTGACTAACCTATATTATGACTGTGAATTGAGTATATTGGTTTTTTATACATACATGCCCATAATGAAAATAGATGATTTAATCAGTCCTTTTTTTCCCATAAAATTTCACCTTTTGCCCAAAAAAAAGGACAATATTACAGTAAATAAATATGATTGGGAATAAAAATAGCATTATGATGGAAGTTTGTGACTTCACTGTTTAAAGTTATTCAACTTTTTGATTGTTTTTATGTTTATCCTATCTTATTTTCCTGCCTTATGAATATACTATTATTATATCTGTAGCTCAACTCATTATCTTTTCTTATTTTTAACTGTTCTTTCAATGAAGAATAATATACACAGGCTTATGAACATCTAAGGTAAACACATGGCTTTTCAGCATTTCCTTACCCTGGAACTAAATCTCTTTTCACTTTTGAGCTGAGAATGAAATTGTTATGGATGTTCTCATGCTGTGCACTAGTGCATGTTACACTCATATCCTGCATTAACATTTTTATTCCCACTGGGATTTCTGATATAATCAGGTATTAAACCTGTGGTTATTTTGGCAATTATGCTTTTTATGGAAGGATTCCAACAGTGAAACTCTAAGTTAGGGAAAAATATAGTTTTACTTATCTGTAGGAAGGATTACCCTAAAAGATGGGTAGAAAATTCAATAATAGACTAACTTTTTTTTTTTTTGAGAGGGCATCTCTCATATTTATTGATCAGATGGTTGTTAACAGTTAACAACAATAAAATTCTGTACAGGGACTCAATGCACAATCATTAATTCACCCCAAGTTTAATTCTCATCAGTCTCAGATCTTCTGAAGCACAGTGAACAAGTTCTTACATGGTGAACAAATTCTTACATAGTGAATAAGTTCTTACATGGTGAACAGTGCAAGGGCAGTTGTCACAGAAACTTTCGGTTTTGATCACGCATTATGAACTATAAACAATCAGGTCAAATACGGATATTCGTTTGATTTTTATACTTGATTTATATGTGAATCCCACATTCCTCCCTTATTATTATTATTATTATTTTTAATAAAATGCTGAAGTGGTAGGTAGATGCAAGATAAAGGTAGAAAACATAGTTTAGTGCTGTAAGAAAGCAAATGTAGATGATCAGGTCTGTGCCTATAAGCTAAGTATTAATCCAAGTTAGACAAGGGCAACGAAACATCCACGGATGCAGAAGATTTCTCTCAAAACAGGGGGGGTGAGGTTATAAGCCTCACCTCTGTTGATCCCCAATTTCTCACCTGATGGCCCCCCTGTGACTGTGCCTGTCTTAGGTTGTTCCTCCCTTGAGGAATCTTACCCGTCTCTGGCTAACCAGTCACCTTCCGGGGCCATACAGGGAAATGTAAAGTTGGTAAGTGAGAGAGAAGCCATATTGTTTGAAAAGGTTAGCTTTTTACTTCTTTGCAGATTTATGCCCTGTGGCTTCTATGCCCAGCATTTGTCTTGAGGTATCTTTACCACTTGGAGGAATTATGATATTTGGTAAATTCGATATGAGGCACGAATTCTATTTAAGGGTTGTAATTAGGAAGGAAGAAGAAAAGCTATAGAAGTAGCAGATGGAAGAAAACATGGGAGGATTGATTATTTCTTTGACATATCTTCTTGTAGAGTAACTTAAGCATGTATAGGTTTTAAACTACTAATTAAATTGTGCACACACATTAACATAATAGGAATACAGTTACACAACCAAAGAAGACCTGTAATTACCAGCCATCTCCAGTGAAGCCAAGAAAACCAGTTAGGCACCCTAGGCATTTGTGAAAATTTGTCTATGATATGATGGATATTGTCCAACTGTACTTGAACAGTCTGAGAGAAATCAGACAAATTAAAACAACCCATTCCTGGGAACTGTTCACATCCCATATGTTCTTTTAACAGTAGATAGTCTGTAGTCCTAAGATTTTGGAGCACTACAACTTGCACTTCTCCTAATTCTTGGTTGAGTTCCGACAGTATAGATCCAGTCAAATTTGTTGTTTTACTGTATGCAAAGGCCAGCTTAGATATCTCTTTCTCCATTCCAATGGCATGTCCAGGAACTGGTGGGATGAATGCAGCTACAACTGCAGCATCGCCTGGATCTTTGTGGAGGTTTTTTGATGATAATCTTCTGGCATGAGTCTTCCAGAGGGTGCTGATGTTGGAAGTTCTTCTTCATATCGTATCTTAGTTCATTTTCTGGGTAGCCAAATTAGGCTTTGATCCTCTGTATAAACACAAACAAACCCTTTGCCCACACTTTTATATGCCCTTTATACCATTGTGTAGAACTCATTGGAGGTCACCACACAGGAACTGCTTTTTTTTTTTTAAGAGAAAGGAATATTGTCAGAAAAGTATACCTCCATAGCCGATCATCTGACACCTTTTAAGTGATCAAAATTAAGAATATTTAAAGCATGCGTTAATCGTTGATTTACAGTTAGTTTTATCCTATCAGGGAGTAATCCCCCTTCTCTTTCATTCTTTTTTTTTTGTTATATTTAATCTACAATTACATGAAGAATATTATGTTTACTAGACTCTCCCCTATACCAGGTCCCCCCCCATAAGCTCCCCTAAAGTCACTGCCCATCATCAGCCCAGCAAAATGCCGTAGAATCACTACTTGTCTTCTCTGTCTTGTACAGCCCTCCCCTTTCTACCACCCCCCCTATGCATGCTAATTTTAATACCCCTCTTCTTCTCCCCCCCTTCTCCCTCCCTACCCACCCATCCTCCCCAGCCCCTTTCCCTTTGATACCTGTTAGTCCATTCTTGGGTTCTGTGATTCTGCTGCTGTTTTGTTCCTTCAGTTTTTTTCTTTGTTCTTATACTCCACAGATGAGTGAAATCATTTAGTATTTCTCTTTCTCTGCTTGGCTTATTTCATTGAGCATAATATCCTCCAGGTCCATCCATGTTGCTGCAAATGGTAGGATTTGCCCTCTTCTTATGGCTGAATAATATTCCATTGTGTATATGTACCACATCTTCTTTATCCATTCATCTACCGATGGACATTTAGGTTGCTTCCAATTCTTGGCTATTGTAAATAGTGCTGTGATAACCATAGGGGTGCATCTGTCTTTCTAAAACTTGATTGCTGTGTTCTTCTTTTTTTTTTTTTTTGCAATTTTTTTTTTGAGAGGGCATCTCTCATATTTATTGATCAAATGGTTGTTAACAACAATAAAATTCTGTATAGGGGGGTCAATGCTCAATGCACAATCATTTATCCATCTCAAGCCTAATTCTCATCAGTCTCCAATCTTCTGAAGCATAATGAACAAGTTCTTACATGGTGAACGAATTCTTACATAGTGAATAAGTTCTTACATGGTGAACAGTACAAGGGCATTCATCACAGAAACTTTCGGTTTTGATCACACATTATGAACTATAAACAATCAGGTCAAATATGAATATTTGTTTGATTTTTATACTTGATTTATATGTTGATCCCACATTTCTCCCTTTATTATTATTATTATTTTTATTTTTAATAAAATGCTGAAGTGGTAGGTAGATGCAAGATAAAGGTAGAAAACATAGTTTAGTGCTGTAAGAGTGCAAATGTAGATGATCAGATGATCAGATGTGTGCCTATGGACTAAGTATTAATCCAAGCTAGACAAGGGCAGCAAAACATCCACGGCTGCAGAAGATTTCCCTCAAAGCAGGGGGGGTGAGGTTCTGAGCCTCTCCTCTGTTGATCCCCAATTTCTCACCTGATGGCCCCCCTGTGACTGTGCCTGTCTTAGGTTGTTCCTCCCTTGAGGAATCTTACCCGTCTCTGGCTAACCAGTCATCTTCCAGGGCCATACAGGGAGATGTAAAGTTGGTAAGTGAGAGAGAAGCAATATTGTTTGAAAAGGTTAGCTTTTTACTTCTTTGATTGCTGTGTTCTTAGGGTAAATTCCTAGGAGTGGAATTCCTCAGTCAAATGGTAAGTTTGTTTTGAGTATTTTGATGAACCTTCATACTGCTTTCCATAATGCTTGAACTAATTTACATTCCCACCAGGGGATGTAGGAGGGTCCCCCTTTCTCCACAGCCTCTCCAACATTTGTTGTTCTTTGTCTTTTGAATGGCAGCCATCCTTACTGGTGTGAGGTGATACCTCATTGTAGTTTTAATTTGCATTTCTCTGATAATTAGCGATGTGGAGCATCTTTTCATGTGTCTGTTGGCCATCTGTATTTCCTTTTTGGAGAACTGTCTGTTCAGTTCCTCTGCCCATTTTTCAATTGGATTATTTGATTTTTGTTTATTGAGGCATGTGAGCTCTTTATATATTTTGGACACCAAGCCTTTATCGGATCTGTCATTTACAAATATATTCTCCCATACTGTAGGGTTCCTTTTTGTTCTATTGATGGTGTCCTTTGCTGTACAGAAGCTTTTCAGCTTAATGTAGTCCCGCTTGCTCATTTTTGCTGTTGTTTTCCTTGCCCGGGGAGATATGTTCAAGAAGAGGTCACTCATGTTTATGTCTAAGAGGTTTTTGCGTATGTTTTTTTCCAAGAGTTCAGTGGTTTCATGACTTACATTCAGGTCTTTGATCCATTTTCAATTTACTTTTGTGTATGGGGTTAGACAATGGTCCAGTTTCATTCTCCTACATGTAGCTGTCCAGTTTTGCCAGCACCATCTGTTGAAGAGACTGTCATTTTGCCATTGTATGTCCTTGGCTCCTTTATCAAATATTAATTGACCATATATGTTTGGGTTAATGTCTGTAGTCTCTAATCTGTTCCACTGGTCTGTGGCTCTGTTCTTGTGCCAGTACCAAATTGTCTTGATTACTATGGCTTTATAGTAGAGCTTGAAGTTGGGGAGTGAGATCCCCCCTACTTTATTCTTTCTCAGGATTGCTTTGGCTATTCAGGGTTTTTGGTGTTTCCATATGAATTTTTGAATTATTTGTTCCATTTCATTGAAGAATATTGCTGGTAATTTGATAGAGATTGCATGAAATCTGTATATTGCTTTGGGCAGGATGGCCATTTTGATGATATTGATTCTTCCTAGCCACGAGCATGGGATGAGTTTCCATTTGTTAGTGTCCCCTTTAATTTCTCTTAAGAGTGACTTGTAGTTTTCAGAGTATAGGTCATTCACTTCTTTGGTTAGATTTATTCCTAGGTATTTTATTCTTTTTGATGCAATTGTGAATGGAGTTGTTTTCCTGATTTCTCTTTCTATTGGTTCATTGTTAGTGTATAGGAAAGCCACAGATTTCTGTGTGTTAATTTTGTATCCTGCAACTTTGCTGTTTTCCGATATCAGTTCTAGTAGTTTTGGAGTGGAGTCTTTAGGGTTTTTTATGTACAATATCATATCATCTGCAAATAGTGACAGTTTAACTTCTTCTTTACCAATCTGGATTCCTTGTATTTCTTTGTTTTGTCTGATTGCCGTGGCTAGGACCTCCAGTACTATGTTAAATAGCCGTGGGGAGAGTGGACATCTTTGTCTAGTTCCCGATCTCAGAGGAAAAGCTTTCAGCTTTTCGCTGTTCACTATAATATTGGCTGTGGGTTTATGATATATGGCCTTTATTATGTTGAGGTACTTGCCCTCTATTCCCATTTTGCTGAGAGTTTTTATCATGAATGGATGTTGAATTTTGTCAAATGCTTTTTCAGCATCTATGGAGATGATCATGTGGGTTTTGTCTTTCTTTTTGTTGATGTGGTGGATGATGTTGATGGATTTTCGAATGTTGTACCATTTCGAATGGATGAATCCCACTTGGTCATGGTGTATGATCCTTTTGATGTACTTTTGAATTCGGTTTGCTAATATTTTATTAAGTATTTTTGCATCTACATTCATCAGGGATATTGGTCTGTAATTTTCTTTTTTGGTGGGGTCTTTGCCTGGGTTTGGTATTAGGGTGATGTTGGCTTCATAGAATGAGTTTGGGTGTATTCCCCCCTCTTTAATTTTTTGGAAAACTTTAAGGAGAATGGGTATTATGTCTTTTCTGTGTGTCTGATAAAATTCTGAGGTAAATCCGTCCAGCCCGGGTGCTTTGTTCTTGGGTAGTTTTTTGATTACCGGTTCAGTTTCTTTGCTCGTAATTGGTTTGTTTAAATTTTGTGTTTCTTCCTTGGTCAGTCTTGGAAGGTTGTATTTTTCTAGGAAGTTGTCCATTTCTTCTAGGTTTTCCAGCTTGTTGGCATATAGGTTTTCATAGTAGTCTTTAATAATTCTTTGTATTTCTGTGGATTCTGTCATGATTTTTCCATTTTCATTTCTGATTCTGTTGATTTGTGTTGATTCTCTTTTTCTCTTAATAAGGTTGGCTAGAGGCTTATCTATTCTGTTTATTTTCTCAAAGAACCAGCTCTTGGTTTTGTTGATTTTTGCTATTGTTTTATTCTTCTCAATTTTGTTTATTTCTTCTCTGATCTTTATTATGTCCCTCCTTCTGCTGACTTTAGGCCTCATTTGTTCTTCTTTTTCCAATTTCTATAATCATGATGTTAGACTATTCATTTGGGATTGTTCTTCCTTCATCAAGTGTGCCTGGATCGCTATATACTTTCCTCTTAGGACTGCTTTCGCTGCGTCCCGCAGAAGTTGGGGCTTTGTGTTGTTGTTGTCATTTGTTTCTATATATTCCTTGATCTCAATTTTAATTTGTTCATTGATCCATTGATTATTTAGGAGCATGTTGTTAAGCCTCCATGTGTTTGTGAGCTTTTTTGTTTTCTTTGTAGAATTTATTTCTACTTTTATACCTTTGTGGTCTGAAAAATTGGTTGGTAGAATTCCAATATTTTGGATTTTGCTGAGGCCATTTTTGTGGGCTAGTATGTGGTCTATTCTGGACAATGTCCCATGTGCACTTGAAAAGAATGTATATCCTGTTGCTTTTGGATATAGAGTTCTATAGATGTCTATTAGGTCCATCTGCTCTACTGTGTTGTTCAGTGCTTCCATGTCCTTACTTATTTTCTGCCCGGTGAATCTATCCTTCGGGGTGAGTGGTGTGTTGATGTCTCCTAAAATGAATGCATTGCAGTCTATTTCCTTCTTTAGTTCTGTTAGTATTTGTTTCACATATGCTGGTGCTCCTGTGTTGGGTGCATATATATTTAGAATGGTTATATCCTCTTGTTGGACTGAGCCCTTTATCATTATGTAGTGTCCTTCTTTATCTCTTGTTACTTTCTTTGTTTTGAAGTCTATTTTGTCTGATATTAGTACTGCAACCCCTGCTTTCTTCTCACTGTTGTTTCCCTGAAATATGTTTTTCCATCCCTTGACTTTTAGTCTGTACATGTCTTTGGGTTTGAGGTGAGTTTCTTGTAAGCAGCATATAGGTGGGTCTTGCTTTTTTATCCATTCTATTACTCTGTGTCTTTTGATTGGTGCATTCAGTCCATTTACATTTAGGGTGACTATTGAGAGATATGTACTTATTGCCATTGCAGGCTTTAGATTCGTGATTACCAAAGGTTCAAGGTTAGCCTCTTTAGTATCTTACTGCATGACTTAGCTCGCTTATTGAGCTGTTATATACACTGTCTGGAGATTCTTTTCTTCTCTCCCTTCTTATTCCTCCTCCTCCATTCTTCATATGTTGGGTGTTTTGTTCTGTGCTCTTTTTAGGGGTACTCCCATCTAGAGCAGTCCCTGTAGGATGCCCTGTAGAGGTAGTTTGTGGGAAGCAAATTCCCTCAGCTTTTGCTTGTCTGGGAATTGTTTAATCCTGCCATCATATTTAAATGATAGTTGTGCTGGATACAGTATCCTTGGTTCAAGGCCCTTCTGTTTCATTGCATTAAATATATCATGCCATTCTCTTCTGGCCTGTAGTGTTTCTGTCGAGACGTCTGATGTTAGCCTGATGGGTTTTCCTTTATAGGTGACCTTTTTTTCTCTAGCTGCCTTTAAAACTCTTTCCTTGTCCTTGATCTTTGCCATTTTAATTATTATGTGTCTTGGTGTTGTCCTCCTTGGATCCTTTCTGTTGGGGGTTCTGTGTATTTCCGTGGTCTGTTTGATTATTTCCTCCCCCAGTTTGGGGAAGTTTTCAGCAATTATTTCTTCCAAGATACTTTCCGTCCCTTTTCCTCTCTCTTCTTCTTCTGGTACCCCTATAATACGCATATTGTTCCTTTTGGATTGGTCACACAGTTCTCTTTATATTGTTTCATTCGTGGAGATCCTTTTATCTCTCTCTTTGTCAGCTTCTATGCATTCCTGTTCTCTGGTTTTAATTCCATCAATGGCCTCTTGCATCTTATCCATTCTGCTGATAAATTCTTCCAGAGTTTGTTTCATTTCTGTAATCTCCTTTCTGGCATCTGTGATCTCCCTCTGGACTGGACTTCATCCCATTTCTCTTGCATATTTCTCTGCATCTCTGTCAGCATGTTTATGATTTTTATTTTGAAATCTTTTTCAGGAAGACTGGTTAGGTCTGTCTCCTTCTCTGGTGTCTCTGTGATCTTGGTTTGCCTGTAATTTTGTCTTTGCATGGTGATAGAGATAGTTTGCAGAGCTGGTACGAGTGACAGCTGGAAGAACTTCCTTCTTGTTGGTTTGTGGCCTTCCTCTCCCAGGAGAATAGCAACCTCTAGTGGCTTGTGCTGGTAGCTGTGTGAAGACAGGGCTTCTGCTTCCTGCCCGGCTGCTATGGAGTTTTATCTCCACTGTTGCTGTGGGTGTGGCCTGGCTCGGGCTGCTGCTCCAAAGTGGTGGAGTCACGTTGGAGGGGGAACGCCCGGGAGGCTATTTATCTCAGTAAGGGGCCTCCGTGCTCCCTGCAGCCCAGGGGATTAGAGTGCTCAGAGATCCCCATATTCCCTACCTCTGGACTAAGTGTCCCGCCCTGCCCCTTTAAGACTTCCAAAAAGCACCCACCAAAACAAAACGTCCACACACACAAAAAAATGGCCACTCGTTTTTTTTTATTCTGCAGCGCCAGCCTCAGGCACCTGCTCACCAGTCTTGCTTCCCTGTTTCCCTAGTATTGGGGTCCCTGTATCTTTAAGACTTCCAAAAAGCGCTCGCCAAAACAAAACAAAACAAACAAAAATGGCCACTCATTTTTCTGTATTCTCTGGTGCCAGCCTCGGGCACCCCCTCACCGGTCTTGCTTCCCTGTTTCCCTAGTATTGGGGTTCCTATCCCTTTAAGACTTCCAAAAAGCGCTCGCCAAAAGAAAACAACAACAACCAAAAAAATGGTTGCTCGCTTTTTTTTTCTCCGGCGCTGCCCTCCAATACCCGCTTGCCGGTCTTGCTGCCCTCTTTCCCTAGTATTAGGGTCTCTGTCCCTTTAAGACTTTCAAAAAGCACTCGCCACTACAAAAGAACAACAAAAAAAAGAAAGAAAAAGAAAAAAAAAAAGGTGGCTGCTCGCGTGTCTTTTGTTCTCCAGCGCCGGTCTCCGATACCCGCTTGCCGGTCTTGTTGCCCTGTTTCCCTAGTTTTGGGGTCCCTGTCCCTTTAAGACTTCCAAAAAGCACTCACCACAACAAAACAACAGCAAGAAAAAAAAAAAAAGATGGCCCCTTACTTTTCTTTTGTCCTCCGGCGCCAGCCTCCAGTACCCCCTCACCATTTTTGCTGCCGTTTCCCTAGTATCCAGGGCCCCGGGCATGCACTGTGTCTGCGTTCTGGTCCGGATGGCTGGGGCTGTGTGCTCAGCAGTCCTGGGCTCCCTCCCCCTCTCGCTCAGACCTCTCTCCTCCCGCTGGGAACTGGGGGGGAGGGGCGCTCGGGACCCGCCGGGCCTGGGTGTGTATCTTACTCCCTTTGGGAGGCGCTGGGTTCTCGCAGGTGTGGATGTGGTCTGGATGTTGTCCTGTGTCCTCTGGTCTCTATTTTAGGAAGAGTTGTCTTTGTTATATTTTCATATATGTGGTTTTTGGAGGAGATTTCTGCTGCTCTACTCATGCTGCCATCTTGGCTCCGCTCCTTTAGTGGGGTCTCTTTTAACATTGAGCATTTGACATTCTATGCTTATTTGAATGTATTTTGGCACTAAATTGATATGTCATCACTTCATATCTGAATGTCTGTATATTGCTGATATATAGGTATATTTGTGATTACATAATCATCTTAAACTGGAGTTCAGTAGACTCATTTAAATGGATTTATCTAAGGCTATTTTAAATACAGTTTAAACATGATAGATACTGCAGAGAAAACTGTCTTAAACAAAAATTTGTTTTTATCTGCCATTTGTTGACAGTAGTTCCTTAAATTGTAGATGTTATGCATAGTCAGAGATACCGTAAATTAAATGTATGATAACTTCCTATTTCATGTTAAGATGGAAGATTAACCACCAATCAAAGCTAAGTTACATCTTTAGCAAGGCATCAACTCTGATAAAAATTTATCATCCTTTTTAAAAATGATGATGGTGCAGATAGAGACACCTGAGAAGCTAAGCACTGGAGCGCTCTCCTTTGTCCGAAGCAAACAGCAGTGTACTGATCTGTACCAATTCCATTGGAAATGTCCTCACTCAGATTTAATGGACAGCTTGGGCATATAACTGGTGCCAGTTAGACCGGCTGAAGAGCTGTCAGTGCCTTCACCAAGGCAATGGGCGTGGCTGGCCGCGCCTCCCACTGCACGGCACACCCAGTGAGGACAGCGCTTCCCAGGACTGCTGCCACCTGTCCAGGGCTGGGTTGGCTTAGCAAGCGGAGGTACTCACTCTGTATTTGGGGTAGTGGTGACAGTGTCAAGCGTGTTATTTTAAGGCATATTGTCACTCATAGCTGAAAGTGAATGTGGGAGTCTTAGATTCTCAAAGCTGTAATTTAGTAAGAGTGGGGATTAATAACCAACTTTTGAAGACACATTTGGGCCCTTTTTATTTTAATTTTTGAGCGAGGTATCTAATCCCTGAGGTATATGCTGTGTATATAATTTGGAAACAGATATTTAGAGAAGTATTCCAGTCTCAGGTTTACCGGCTGTAGGGAGATGCTGGCAGTTCGCAGCCCTGGCTTCCCTTTCGTGTTTGGGTTTTCAGGTTCCTTGCACGGATCCCCCGTCTTCTGAAGCTGGGAGTCTCACTGCTTTGTCCGAAGTGATTTTTGGTGACCCTGCTGGCAGTGCTCTGTCTAACTCAGGCACACGGGCTGCACGCACCTTGTTTTCTAGGATGGGTGCTGCCCCACAGGCCTCTCTCCTTCCCGCCCTGTCTCCGCTAGCCCTCTACTCCGTAGACAGATCACAGTACTGTAGCTCAGTTAGGTGTTTTAGCTAAGGGTCAAACTCCAGTGAATGTCAGTATAGCAAGAATGATTGCTTTTTGAGGAAATCAGCCTAGTTGCATTTCAGTGAGCAAGATGAAGATGATCTGTTTTGGTTTAACTTAGTCATGAGTGAATGGGAAGCATTTGAGTTCCTGTAAGAATGCTTGGATTTCATTAGACACGCTTGTGAATTGAGCACATGTTTAGTTAACAGCTTTATACTGCTGACATCTGTGGCAAGCCCGCTGGGAGGCCGGATGAGAAGAGTAGGATCCGGCTCCTCCAGACCTGGCTGCAGCCGTGGCCTCGGGCCTCCATGTGTACAGGGCCGTGGTCTCTCCCTCCTTTGTGTCTCTCACACCCACCCTGACCTGATCTGACTCTGGTGCTCTACTAGGATTCCCTCTCACCTAGTTGACCGGATCATCGGGTTACCAAAGCCGGAGGACACTTTTTAATACTGATGAGTCCTGTGTTGTCGATCTCGCCTGGGCTTCCTTGATAGCTCACTCTCTTATTTTTTCTTGTACCTTTTATTATTTCTTTTCAATCTTTGTAAGTTCTTTTTCTGCCCACCCCTTCAATGTTGTTACCTAGGATTCTGTCCCCAACCATCTTTATTCTAAATCAAGGTTCTTATTCAGACCCATGACTTTATTTCCAGCTGTATTCTGATGGTCCCCAAATCTACATCCTTATTCTCAAACTTTACCCTGATTAACAGATTTACATTTACTGTCACTTACTTGACATATACATCAAGATGTTAATGGGGAACTCAGCCTTTTATTAAGACCAGAACTCACCATCTCCTTTCCTACCACCTTTGTTGTCTTCTGTCCTTGTCTTGATAAACAGCACTACTGACCATTTAGACGGCCAGGCCATAAACCTCAGCGGGCCCTTCAGCTCTTTCATTCGCCTCCCCTCCTACACCCAGGCAGTCATCATGGAGTCCTGTGGGCGCAGCCTCCAAGGTCTCTGTGTCCCCTCCTGCCCACCCCACCGCCACTGCCTGCGTTCAGGACCCAGAGGTCAGCCCTGGGCCCACTGGCACATGCCGGATTTCCTGTCACATTTCTTTGATGTCCCCAGGAGACCAGCCTTTTATCACTTCAGCCTGACTCACATTCTAGGCTTTCCTTTCCATAGTCTCAACTAGGGTCCTCCGTCTGACCTGGTGTCTCTGGGGGGGCTGGAGTATCTCTGTATCTCCCCACACACACCCTGCCGTGAATTCCTGCCCCTTCCACCCAGGAAGTCCTCTTTCCAAGACACCCCTGCAGCCTCGTGCTCCCTGCTTCC
The DNA here is from genome assembly GCF_040802235.1 of Manis javanica. Lineage (NCBI taxonomy): Eukaryota > Metazoa > Chordata > Mammalia > Pholidota > Manidae > Manis > Manis javanica. The sequence goes on from NC_133171.1 coordinate 14,816,965, forward strand.
TGCTTAATGGCCTTCGGTTACTCTTCACCTTCAGGATCAAGTTGAAATTCTTGGTTCTATCAGAGAAGGTTCTCTGACTCGTTCCCCTCCTCACCTGCCACAGTGCAGCCCTGGTCCCGCCAGTGGCTGGTCCTGGAGCCGAGCATGCAAGGTGCGCCCCAAGTCTTCGTAGACACTGATCCTCAAGTCAAGGATGCCCTCCCCCGGCTCCTGGGTGACTGACTCTGTCTTCTCCCAGAGGCCTTCCTGGACGGCACCTGCCTCTTTGCCCTCCCTGGTCTGCTCACTCCTGACGGCCTGTGCGTGAGCACTTGCTACACTGACGACTCTGCGCTGTTGATGGTTCCATTTAAGTCCCCAGTGAGCAACAAGCGTCTTGAGACCTTGCCTTGTCCATCTTTCTGTGGCTGATAACCAGCACATTCCTGCCTGTGAGGAGGCTCCGTAAATATTGGCATAATAAATTAAGGAACGAACAGAAATTTGCAGAATTTTAGAGCAAGTACTGTTATAGGCAAGTGCCCCATTCATTACCCTGATACATTTTTTAGAGTACAGAGGTAATTTAAGGATGCCTAGCTCTTTTATAAACTGGAATACACAAGGCCATTTGAGGGTAGATGGACCAGCCAGAATTAAGAACAGGAATCATGTGTTTTAGGCCACTTGTTAAGCAACTGCAAGCCCCTGGGTTGCAAAGAGGAGTAATTCAGTTATTCTGATAAACTGCAACAAACTTGCGGTGTAGTTTTTATAAGGTTTCAACATTAGAAATGAAGATGTAAAGCTATATATACTTGTTGGCTTAAGTAAGCCTACTCAGAGGTAGTTAATTATTCTTAGTCCAATGAATCATATCAAAATTTATATAGGTTATATAATAGTTAAGAGTCATGAATTCTACATATTATAAATATGTGCTTTATTCTTTGTACTCTGAATATTTCTGACGTTTGAAAATCTAAAACATCTGTACCTAAAAAGATTAAAATAGAAATGTAGGGATAAGAACAAAATTACCTGTGATCTGGGGAAATCAATGATAATAATCCTATTTTTGCTTTCTGTCTACACTTAGAAAATTTTGTTATACCTGTTTAAAGTCACAGGAAAGTAACCGTGGTGGTTAAGATGAAGTGCATGCAAAGCGTCAGCATCAGATTTAAACATGAGTTGCACAGCAGGTGATATTTAATACCCCGGAGTGGTAGTCAGGGAATACAAAAAACCAGGCGTTTTAAACTATAGTCATGGAAGGTCAGCTTATGTAAGTATATGGATGAAGTCACTTTCGTGTAATATCCCACACTGCCAAGAAAAATATCATTGTGATATTCTTGTTTCTGTAAAGAGTTTCCATCGAGCTCGTGGGACATAATGAATAAGGAGAACACAGGCGGTGAGGGGACACCGCAGTGAGTCAGACGCACTCGGAACGGCCGCTGTTCCTTGACCAGGTTTTTCTTTCTGATGTTGTGTACTTGAATCCAGAGGAGCAGTGTGAGGAGGCTCCCAAATGAGTGGTGACAAGGGCCAGAGGAGGGTGGCCAGTCCCTCTCACGGGCAGCGCCCCTGCCTGGGCACCCGGCTCCTGAGCCCTCCGTGCCGGGTGACCTTCATGAGGACCGCTTCCACGCGGTCCGCTTCCTGGGATGCTTTCTTTAAATTTCAGTGGCAGCAATCTATTAAGGTTATGTCTTAGAAATTTAGTATACTTCACATATGAATATAGTTCACATTCACATTAGCTGATGAAAATTATTTTTATCTCACCTTCTTGCTAACCTAATTTTAATTCTGCCTCTGGTAACTGATGTGACACACAAAGGGCCATGATTTTCCCTGTAAGTAGATGTATTTTTTTTCTTCTAAGCATGTTCTGGGCCAAAACTCTTTGTTTCCCACATTTTTCTCAGGACTGGGATTATTGAGCTGTACATTAATTTAAAAATTAACACACTTTTAATTTAACATTTTTATGGGGCAGTCTCAGCAGTAAATCATAGTAAAATGTGTATAGTCACATTACACTTTCTTGCTTACATACAGAGCTTCCACTTAATAGATGTCTACTATTTCCATAAAGTATTCAGAAGGAGGTATTATTCTGTTTTACTTCTTATTCATCCTGATAAATTTCAGTCAGTTTAAAAAACTGAACATTAAAATATGGTCTATAATACTATCTAAAAATAATTTTTAGTCTGATGACAAAGTATCCTTTAAACAAGTCTGTTGGGCTTCTGTACTGGTTATCATCAATTACATGAATGTGTCTTTCATTTTTTGGTAACTTTTCTCACCTAAGAACACTTAAGTGTCATAATGTCCCTGAACTGAAACGCCGATGAACCGGAACTGGGGGCGTGCCTTCACTTCTGCAGCAGTAGTTGCAGGAAGACTGAACAGGCACAAGCATTTGTGTCCCATTTCTGTCGGGGAAATAAACCCATATTTATTATGAACTGTGCAGTAATGATGTGACTTCTCTACCTCAGTGGCTCTGCTTTCACTTTTTAGGCAATAAAATTCACAAGAGGTAAATGAAAAATAATTGAGGAGCACTTTTATTTTTACAAGAGTGTTTTTTATTGCTTTACTATGCAGTGTACACTGAAATGTCTGTTCATGATTCAGAGAAAAAAAGACCACAGCTGGACTTGGGTGTAGTGTGCATCCAAGCATTGAATTTGATCCTGAGTGCAGCCATTGAATGGGAGCAGTATTGTGTGTCAAACTTATCCATGATCTTTAGTTAGTGAATGGCTTTGATTACAAAGGTTTGAGGATGGGGAAAGACTTTCAAAAATTCCGATCCTGTCCCTTCTGGTAGATGTGTGTGTGGCTGGGAGGGTGATGGTGGCGTCTGCACCTTGTGGTGGGGGTGGTGAGAAACAGAAGTAATCACAGAAGAGAAAGAAAAAGCAGCAACTCACAGGAGGTTTTCTGACCCTGCCTTGACGGCAGGAGGTGCAGTGGGTGTCTGAGCTGCCCCCTTGCCCAGTAGGCACCTGGCATGGTGCTGCCCTGGTGTTTCCTCCGGGCTACAGTGATTGCACACATGGTGTGTTCATTTCCTATTGCTGTCATAAGCCACCACAAACTTGGCAGTGTGAAACAGCACACGGATTCCTTATCGTGCGGTGCTGGAGGTCAGCGCCCCAGAAGGGTTTTCCCCAGGCTGTGATCCAGGTGTGGGCAGGACTTGGTTCCTCCTAGAGGCTGTACGGGGAAATTTTGTATTCTTGACTTTTCCCCATTTTTAGAAGTTGTCTACAGTTCCCTTGTTTGTGGTCCCCTCCATCCTCAAAGCCACAAAGCCCCGTCGCATCTTTCTGACTCTCTGACAGTGACCCTCCTGCCCATCATCATGGGCCTTTGTGATTCCGGTGCGTCCGTGTGAACGGTCCAGGGCAAGCTCCCCAGCTCAGAGCCGGCTGAGTGAGGACGTGGCAGTCTTTGGGGGGCTGTTATTTAGCTTACCACACAGAGCATACATTATTGATCCCTCTGTAGGTGGTACTCCATCTTCTTTTCCTTTAACTCCCTTTTCCCCCCTTCCTTGTCATCCAGGTGCTATGCTGGCAAGTGTGGCCAGATTGGGGCAGAAACCCTGTAGCAATACACAGAATTAACAGGCTGGGCTTACAGTTTTTAAACTGTGTGCTTCTCACATTCCGCCTCAGTGCAGCAGTGTTTCCAAGTGTGTAGTCTTCATTCTTTCAGCAAATACCTTCTGAGTGCCTGTGTGCTAAGCCCCGTTACATGCTGGGCCAGAGCCGGGAATAACGGGCATGCTGCCTGTTCCCCGGGAGCGCACACCTCGGCGGGGACCGACAGCACTAGCACGCTCGACGGCCGAGAAGAGCCCAGCTAGTAATAAATGCTAGGCAGAGAGTTAAAACGGCAATGAGTGACGACTGGGTGGCCGCTGGAATAGGGCTGAGGAAGGGTTTCCTGAGATCGGAATGACAAGGAGCAGCCAGTCATGCGGGAAGAGGGGAAAGAAAATGCCAGGCAGAAGGTAAAAGGTTCAAAGCCATAAGGTAGGAATAAGGTTCCTGTTGGAGAAACAGAGTGTAGCTAACGTTTAATGGGCAGAGGGAAAGTGGTATGAAATGTCGTCCAGGAGGGAGGCAAGTGCCAGATCCCATCTCTGTAAACGTGGTAAGGAACTTGGGCTCTGTGTACGATGGAAAAACATTGGAGAACTTCTAGAAGATTTTTGTAATCTTGCAAGATCACTTGGCTGTTGTGTGGAGGATGAATCACAAGACAGCAAGAGTAGAAGAGAGACACTAGTTTGTCAACTGCTGCAGCGGTCCACCCAGCAGATAATGGTGGTTGCACCAGGTTGATATGGAGATGGAAGTAATATTCACAGATTTGGAATATATTTAAAGGGAGATTGAATTGATGAAATAACAGTAGGATGGATATAGGGAGTGACAGCAAGATGCAAATAGGATAAATGTCAGATATAGGAACTGAGTGCCTGAAATGGGGTCACAGAGGACGAGCAGTTCAGGGTGGGCCTCAGCAGCTCTGTGTTGACCTCGTTAAGGGAAAAACGCCGGTTAGACGTCCAGGGCTAGACGTCAGGTCAGGCATCTGGGGATGTGAGGTCATAGGTCAGAGAGTCATTGGCCTGTCGGCAGTAGTCAAGCCATGAACTTTATGAGATTATCTAAAAGGAGTGTGTAAATAGGGAAGTAGACCCACGACAGACTTAGAAGCTGACCAGAGGAGGAGGGGTAGGCTGAGGAGACCGAGAAGCAGCTGGTGACACTGCTGAGGCCAGGAGGGGAAGGGGAGGAAGGGGGAGAGGGAGGGGGATGGAGGAGAAATCTCACCTGTGTTAATTGATGAGAGAAGGTGAGACACAAAGATGGCCATTACGGTCGATCACTTTGACAAGAGCAGCCCTTGCAAGGTGCTCCAGAAGTTGGATCAGAAACTGGGGGCAGGAACGTGAGGGGAGGCCAGGGCCGGTGACTCGGGTCAGCTGAGTACTAGGTGCTCTGACCCACAGGGATCCTAGATGAGGCATCATCCCATTGTCCCCCCTTTTCCCCTAAGAGCCTGCTTTTCCTACCGTTAGAAGAAAAGTTTGTTTTTATGTGAGGTACAGGCATTCTGTTGTTATGCTTACCACATACAATTCATTTTAGAGGAATCTTAAGTGCTAAGATTCAAGTAAGAAATAATTTCATGAGCAGTAAGTAGAAGAAATCGTGAATGTGTGCAAGACAAGTCACTGGCATCAAGAGCCCACAGATGGGCGGCCTGTGGCAAAGAGGGCCACTCTCCTGGTGACTTTGGATTAGGACTAGATTCTTGCTTTTATGACAATCCTGAGTGACACCAAAACTACTTCTGTGCCCCCTTGGAGGCCAAATCGCCTCCCGAGGTGGCAGCTGTCCTTAATGTGTTGTGGCTGATGTCAGGTTTCTATAGCAATAACTACACATCCATTGCACATAACAATTGCCATTATGATCTAAATTCACCAATTTACTGTGCAAGTTTAAATTAGCAAAAATAATAAAGAGCAAGTGGTAAGGTTTTGAAGTGCTTGAATGTTACCCTTGAAGAAAAACTTTATATTTTTGCAAATTTCTTGTGGCATCTATTTTTACAAGGGGGTGTTTGAAATTTTTAATGCTTTCTCTTGGCCTTCTTCCAATGAATGCCTTTAGTTGCTTTTTACTATTGCACCAAGAGGGGACTTCTTGTGCTGTTACTCAAATTCTTTTCCATTGTAGCTCAGGCTTGTGGACAATTCTTTGGCGTTAAGTACTTCTAATTTTCTGGTTTTAAGGCCTGCTTCGAACTGTCACATTAATATTCACACACTTCGAACATTCACATTGGCTTTGATTGGAGTAAATCCACATACAAATTCCGTCACAGACATTTGGTGTTTGTGTAATGCTTTGTATATTCATTTCCACAGACGTCGCAGGAGCCGCGGCGAGGCTGACAAGGCGCGCGTGCGCGGTCGGGGCCTGGAGGGCTCTGCGCCCCGGCGGCAGGGGGCGGGGCTGGGGCCGGAAGTCGCTTCTAGGGGCCCGGGCGCGAGCGCGGTGCGTGCGCTGGGGAGGCGGCGAGCAGGGCTGTGCGCTCGGAGGTGATGTTTATGGACTGAATGGGGTTTGAACCGCGCATGGGTCTCCCGCAGGCAGCCACACGGGGGCGGCGGCGAGAGCCGCGGGCGGGCGCGAGGGCGTCGGCCTGAGACCCGGGCCGGCCCCGCGGGGCGGCTGCGCGCCCCACGAAGCGAGAAGGAAGCGTGGCAAGGCGGGGGTGAGGACTGTGCCTGGAGTTTGAAAGACCAGCGCGTTGAGGCCGGGGTGTGGGATGGCTCCTCCCTGGGGTGCTGACTGCGCAGAGGGCAGGACCCGGGACGGGGAGGAACGGACGGGGCGGCAGGGGGCGCGTCCCGTGAAGCGGCCCGGGGTTCCCGCGAGTCAGCCGTGGGGAAGCCAGGATGTCAGGGCTCGGGGGAAGTTTGGGGGAAGAATGCAATACCGGCGGAGTGTGAGAAAGTAGGTTTGCAGGGGGCGTGCGGCAGCAAGAGCCCCAGCACGTGAGAAGAGTTCAGCCAGCAACGTTGTGTCCTGCATTTCGGTCAGCTCGCTACTTGCCGTGTGCGGTGCCCCACGCTTCCTCGAGGAAGCAGACACGGTCTGCACGTGGGAAGAGAAAGCGCCCGTGTCTCCGTGATCTTCCCGCAAGACTGTGCCTCTGAAGAGCAACCATTTCACTGACTTTTATACAGTAGGTCTTGATGCGCATTTACCGATCCGTCAAATACATGCAACCTTACCTATTTACTTGAAAACTCCTGTTTTGCATTATTCAGTGTTGTCCATTAATTACGTTAATATGGTACCACCATACGTGACAACTTTCGTGTTCAGATAACATTTAATGATATGGGAAATGCTCATGATATGATTTTAAAGTAAAAAGGTGTTTTTAAATTATATGTACAATAAGGTCCCAGTTTTATGAATGGGGGCACGATTTACTAGAAAACTCTAGTGGATGAAAAAATTGCTCTGGATTGCCGAAGCACACACGAGCTGAGGGAAGGAAAGAATCATTGGTGAAAAGGCTTTGTTGGATGGTAGGGAAAACCAGTCTGGGATTAAATGATTGCTGTAGATGATCCTCAAAATGAATTAATCCATGTGGATTAATCTAGCATGTATAATCAGCTTTGAGGATAGCTCTGTTGTCCCTGCTTTTTAAAAAGGAGAGTAGAGAAGCCAATATCCAGTGAAGTTACAGAAAGATAATTAAACGGGAGAATGGTTTCTCGGGGGAAACAGGAAGGGTTTGAGCTTGGGCGTGTCTCCTGCCTCCTCCCCTCCTGCCCGTGTCACCTGGCTGTACTGTGAGCTTCCACGGCACCCCAGCCTCACCACAGAGCCCCCTCAGGGCCCTCCCTGGGGTGTGTGTGTGTGTGTCTACTCTTGGTCTGTGCACAGCCTGGAGGAACAGTCTGCCCCTGGTTCATGCTTACCAGAGGGCCACACAGGCTCACACTGCGTCTTACATATAATTGGTCCTCAGTGAACATAAAAATGTATTTTACATTTAATTAAGAATGACTTCATACCTTTAACAATATGGAGTATTATTGTGTGTTAAATAACTGCTTTGGAAAACAAGTTTCCATTAGAGAAATAGAGGGGGTTTTAAGACAAAACATAAAAGCATTATTTTCTAGGCTGCAGGAGTAATCAAATAGTGTAATAGATTTCCAGAGGAGGAGGTGAAATCTCCATCCCTAGAGACCCTGAAAAATTGCAGGGGAAGCATCTGTGAGAATGACTGAAGCACTAAGCCTGTCTTGGGGCAAGTGGGCAGAATGACAAATGGTTCTGTGCCTCCTCGATTACTTGGCCCCGAGAAGACAGAGGGGAGCATGAAACAACTTCAAATATGGAAAACAGTTATTACTGCTTTCTATAGGACAGCTAGTCCAAGGAGCTTAATTAAAACCCTTAGAGATTTAGGTTACATTTTATAGTTAAAGCGTTTTAAGAGACAGGTTGTACAGTCCTCTGGAAATCTGCAGAATCAAAGGTTGATTTGTGTGAGAAGTGGGGTCAGTTCTATGAATCTGTTGCAGTGAAAATGTCTTTTATATTACTCTGAATAGAGAGGAGATTATTCCGATACATTATACTCGTGTATAGCATTCTCTTGGGAAAGTAGTATATTAGGGCGCCAGGCATCATCCCATTTCATGGGTTGTTGGGGAGAACAGAAGCAGGGTATGAAACCCTCCCCATCTAATTACCTGTGTAGGGTGTTACTGAGTTGGTAGCCAAGGGTGAGGAAGTCTGGGCTCAGCTTTGCTCTGCTGGGTCTGCCTGGTTCTGGTCACTGAACTTTTCTCCAGAGAAAATGGAAAGAACTGTTGGGCAGGGACTACAAATATCCTATCAATACAAAGGGTACCAGAATTCCTACAGAACAGTAATCTTTGTTAGGTCTTTGATTGTAATTTCAATATTCAGCCACACGATGTCACAATTGGATTTTGATTTTCATAGTGTATTTGTCTCAAATACTAGATGAAGGCATTTTCAAAGCCGGAACAGAGAGATCTGAAACGCGGGGGGCAGCAGAAGTCCAAGAAGATGAGGATACTCAAGTTGAGGTTCCAGTTGATCAGGTAACCTCCTTGCCTCTAAAACTACTAATACTATTTTCTTGCGGGTTTTGTGTTATCTGCTCCTGTGCACATGTTTGGTTAAACACTCTCAGGTGCCGTGTGGCTCAGTGACCTTCAAAACGAACCCCTTAACTTCTCCCTAGTAGTCGTGCAATGAATTGCCTTTGAGCTTAATTATGGAAATGGTATATTGTTAATGGCAGCCTTGAGGAACAAGGTGGATTGTGATAAGGTGTGAAATACAAAGAAGGAGAAAGTTTGTGCAAAAAGAGCATTAAGTTGCATTTTTATAGAAAAAAGCTGTCCCATTTTGAAAAGCAGGTTTTTTTTTTTTAATGTCATGATACTTTCTCCTTTAGGGCCCTTGAAATTGTTGTGGTTGATATTTGATTTTCATAAAAGAATTGCTTATATAAATGCGACTCAAATGTATGCTGTGTGTGAGTTGATTTTCTTTTTAGGCCAATGGAACACTGTACTTCTAGGGTGTGTGTGTGTGTGCACGCACACCCTGCGCTTATGGAGGGAACCAATGAGTGTTACTTCTTGCTGGTGAGGCAAGGAATAAAAGTTAGTTTGGTTCTTTCAATACAATTCAGCCAGATCTCTTACAATTCTAAGTAGATGATTGGCGTTTAGGTGAGGGCAGGGAAGGCATAATCCCAGGCCCGAGGGAGTGAGGGGGTCACTAGGAATCACCACCGTCCTCTGACTGTGCCGTGATATTTCCATTTCAGAAAGAAAATTTCACAATTCCGCAAATTCGTAGATGACCCTTCTCAGTTGCATTTGCCCTAAGTGTGCCCGTGAGGCTGCTGCTTGACTATTCCACTGGCATTTTCTGTAAGCATCGCCTTCCTGATGAAAAGCCTAATGTGTTAAAAATCACAGTTCAGAAATCCAAGTTACTATGCAGGTTTAGCTACAACTAATAATTTTTCATAAACTCCTATTAGTTTTCATAAACTATTTTTTTTCCTGAGGTTAGGGGGAATTTTAAGTCTTCTGTGAAGCCATAATTACTCTTTTTTGTCTTAAAATATAATATTTAATCATTGTATACAACCAAGACTAATTTATATTCCCAAGCCAAAATCCCAGATCAAGAGAAAAACCATAGCATTATTATCAAAAGAGAAATCTCTCTGATAATCACTTAACAAATTTTGAGATCTGTGATAAATATTTCTTTACGTGTAAGTTTGATGATCCCAAGGAGAGGGAGCTGGGCTCTGGTAACAGGTGAACAGTCTTGGATAAATGTCTGTAGAGCGTGATTTCTTATTTGACAGGAGAGTGAGGGCTAGCTTATACTTAGGAGACACTATACTTAAACAGACTGGTAAGCTGGGCAGTATCAATGAATTGATGTCAGTTTGAAGGAAATAAAGCCAGGTAACAAAAGGTCAGCATTCCTTTCTTCTTTGATGCTGTTAGTAACACAGTTAGGATTGACTAGCTCATGTGGGAGGTATGAGATGCTGGCGAGGTCAGATGTCAGAGTCATTTTCTCTATGGCTTGGTGACCTTTTGCTCCATTACCTAGGCAGCCATGTTATAAATATTGTGAAAAACCAAGCAGGAGTGTGGGGAGACCACTGTGAGCTCCATCGGAGGAGGGCACGGCCCTAAGGGTGTGGCCTGATGGCAATCTTCACAAAGCAACAGACACTGCTGAGTTCCTGCTGAGGGCCAGGTGCTGTACGAGGCGCTCTTATCTCATATAATTGTGACAAACTTGTAAGTAGGTCTTACTGCCCCACTTCACATATAGAGAGAAGGTGGGCTCATATAGGTGGAATTATTTGCCCAGGGCTGTACCATTAAGTGGAGGAGTTGGGACTTGAAGCCACGTCTGTCTTACTTCAAAGCACAGGAGTGATCTGGGGGAAGAGCAGTAAATCCCTCCCCCCCCCCCCCCCCACGAAAAGCCCAGCCAGTTATTAACCCAAGGAAGGAAAACAATCCTGCATAAGAACAGAAGCATGGTCACCATGTCCTGTTCGGCTCGGCTGTAACTGATGCTTAAGTACACTCCCTTCAGGCCATCCCTAGTTAGCTTCTTTGGACTGGTTTCCCAAACATCTAACAGTCATGTAATTTCAGTCAAAGGGCCACTAAGAAGGGTGTGTGTGTATGTGTGTGTTTGTGTGTGTGTGTGTATAAATATCATGTGCAGATTGGCCAAGTGATTTGTCTGTACCTGAAAAGCAGATCAAGTTTTAAGGGTGAATGGAGGCTTCTTTGGGAGACAGTGCTTCATGGGTCTCTTGAGCTTCTCCCCATCTTGTGAGCAGAGGCGCCGAGGGCCTTTGTTCTGGGCCGTCTTTTCAAGGATGTCTGTACAGTGAACCGCTTTGAAAGACCAATAGTGTCTTCCTCTGGGATAGTCATTCTCAGCTGTGACATTGTTTTTGGATTTTGCCTCTAAGGGGATATTTGTTAATTTCTGGGGCATTTTTGATTGTTGAAACTGAGGGGTTGCTACTGGCATCTAGTGGGTAGTGGCCAGGGTTGCCGCTGCGCACCTTGTAATACACATGACAAAAAGTCATCCATTTCAGAATGTCAGTAGTGATGAGGCTGAGAAACCCTGGTGTGGAGCAAAGGCCAGATATGTTTATTTTCCTCTATACTACAAAGAAAGTCTTCCTATGGTACGAAGGTCAGGCAGGTTTAGTATTTGTTACAAAACATGTAGTGCCATTGAGTTGTGTATGTACTTAAAACTAGTTAAAATGGTGAGTTTTATGTTAGGTGTCTTTTGCCACAATGAACATATTTGGGGCAAGAAGATTCGGCTTCCCTAAGCTCAGTGTTCCTCTCTCTCCTTCAGTGGAAGCCACCGTGTGTTTCACCCGGCTCTGTGCAAAAGAGGCCTCGCGGAGTGGGTGCGAATGCTGGTATTCCGCCTGCTGTACTGCTGGGAGCAGTGTAGTCCTTTGCTTCTGACCCAGTTGTCTCATGTCTTCTGCCAGCGTCCATGGACCTGTGGCAGGCTAATGGGTCAGCTTGTAAGTAGGGTAAATTTTCAGTCCTTCTGTAGCCTTGATAGCCTCTATTTGTTTCATCTAGCATTCTGTTTGCATGTTCCAGTGTGTGTACTGGGGGCATTGTATACAATCCCAGCTGAGACATGTCTGAGCCCTGGGCCAACGTCCAGGCTCCTCTCCTCATTTTTCAGAATCAAGTTAACGATCCTGGATCTAGTACTGTTTCCAAATGCATGTGAAACTGAAGGGTGTCGCATTCCTTTACGGGGGAGGGTGGAGGGCAAATATCCTTTCTCAGAGGAAAGTTTAGATCTAAATTAAGTGCTCTTTTAAAATTAATTTTTTTTTGCATGCACATTTCAGATACTCTGGTTTCCCATAAATAGTAGAGCAAGTGACTGATCAGCCAGTACGTGGTTACAGCCTGGCACTGGTGACTCAGGTGTCAGTATACCCTGTTCATATAGTGATGCTTTTCCCAGCCAGGGAGGCGGAAGGAGGTGAGCCTCATGCATGGCTGTTGAGGGAACGACCTCCAGTAAGTGACGGTCAGGCAGGAGAACCCACCACCTTAGATACACAGGCAGATAAATGGCTGTATAAAAGAAGCAAATGAGCAATTATACATTTTGATTTTGTTCCATTTGAGAGAAGAAAGAAGATGGGGATGGTAACTTTAAAGTGGTTTTGAGTTGTTTTATAGCTTTTACCATCCATCTGAAATTGATTTTGAGTATTAAAATGGTGAGAATTGCAAGGTGGTTTTATGATAAGTCATTTTATTAAATAACATTAAAGCTAGAATCATGAGCAATGGAGTAGTAAAAGCTTTTTTTTATTTGGAAGTTGTGATATAGATACACTTTTTAAGAGAATAAGCCTCCTATATTTGCCAAGAACAGAGCAGGGATCTTGGGAGTCTGTCTGCTTCTTTTAAAGACTCTAAGCCAGTCCACCCATCGTTAGTCACACCTGTGCCCCTTCTTCCAGAGACAGACGGTGCCTCCAACCCTCCAACCCTTCATAGGTTTTCAGCAGCCAGAGGTTTGCTTCTCAGCCTCACCTCCCTGTGGGTGCAAATTTTAGTTTCCTCAGTTCTGCTGTTACAGGCCCCACTGGCTTTGCTGTTTGCCAAATTTTGTGACTGTCATTTCCTTTGCCAGCTTCTGTCCCTTACAGGTCATCACTTTTCAAATTGCCTTTTCTGACAATTTAGAATGATATCAGAAGAGGGCTAAGGAAAAAACACATTTATCCAATCTGCTATGTTTAAGCAGAAGTTACTTTCACCATAATTCACTACAGGGAAAATAAACTCTTTGTAGAATCTGTACTCAGGATGACAGACTGGAAGCCTGTGACCAAATCTCCTGTGAGAGAATCTTCCTTGGCTGACATGGAGCTTACAGCATTGAGACCTTTTCAGTACACCAGGTACTCTTCAGTTCACCACAGGCCGCACCACTCCCTGTTCTCCAACACCCGTCCTGAATTGCACTGCGCATTATGCCATTTGCCCAGCCCCTGGGGATTTGAGCTTGTGATTATTGGTCTACACATACAGAACATAATACCATTAAAAAGAAATCTGCAGCCTAGAGGCTATGACCAGCAGTGATGACAGAAATCCAAATATGCCCGTTGACATGCTTCAGTCCTGCACCCCTGACTGGACATTGTTCACTCCCCCTGCTTCTTGAGAATCGGTGGGCACTTACACTCCTCTTGGGAAGGCAGGCTACATGGAAGGCTGTATAATTGCTTTTTCACTGGTGATAAAATACACAGAAAGATAAAGGAGGCTGCTTTCACTGACCAGATCCCTTGATCTACTTCAATGAAATGTATTTATTAAAATAATAATTACAAAATGTTTAGAATGAAAAAGGAAGCTGGACACCTCAAGGAAGGGAGGTGGGGAGACGAGGAGTTTTGATTGTCCTGCAGACGGCATCGTGTCCTATCTGTGCAGAGGGCCACACTCGGCCTTCCTTGTAGAATTATGTACAGATAGTATTTCCGCCATTGTTTATTTTCAAGTCATGTTCTCTTAGTGAATCATATTCACGTTTGGAACTGTAAGCATCGCACGCAGCCAGAAGAGTCGGGATGAGGATGAGCTGGATCTTAATTTCCCTGTGGGTTGTCAACAAAGCTTTTTTTGACATCATGTTTATAGAGTTGTGTGTAATTGGTAGAAATGGTGTTAAACGTTAGAATGTAACCCTCAGGGAATTCTGATGTAAGTGCAAGACAATCAGCCTTATTTCTAAAGTGAGAAAACTGAACGGGGACTGTTTTCCTAGTGGCTCCTGATGCCCATGCTGTCTGTGCTTCAGGGGAGCGTATCTCCTCCTGGGCATTGCAGGCCCTTGTGGTGCCTACGGGCCTGGGGCCGGCCTGCAGGAGGGGCTCGGCCAGCGCTTCACTCTGTGCGTGTCCTTCCGAGGCCACTTCTGTGAATAAACCACCCTTTTTTTGTGGATCATTGTGAGCAGGGGTTGGGGTCCTGCCGTGGGGGCTCTGCCCCAGGCGGGGGTCATGCTTGTCCTGCCCAGATGTGCTCCCATTTCTAATTTTTGGTGCCACTTTACCGTAAAACGTATGATGTGAGTTTAAAGTGTAAGTCATTTGAGCGACCCCACCTTGTCTGTGAGAATACCTTCTGAGTAATTGATGCTTTTGGTATTTTGTGGATTTTTTTCCATAGGATTTCAAATTTAAACCTTCTTTTCTCCCAGCACTCAAGAATCCCGAGTTAACCTCATAACTGCATGCAGATTCTCTAGAAAACCTGACTGGTTGTGGTTTCCCCTGAGCTGGCCCCACTAGGACTGAGCCGGCAATAATAACTACCAGACTTTTTCTGTCTTGCCTTACAATTTGACCATTTTTTTCAGAACGTCTGTTAAATAGTAAGATACACATACAGGCAAATGCAGGCTAAAGGCACTTGAAATACCAACACTGGTGTCATGTTAAGGAGAAAATGTGGTGTGACTTTTCTGATAGCAGCAAATATTAAGAGCAATTCCTTATGACAATGCACTTTTTAAAAAGGAAAAGTCTTGACTTTCTTATAAAATCATATATATTTAAGGGCACATAGTATCTGCAGTTGTACACGTATGTGCAATATGTCTGTTAACCTAGCTGTGAGCAGGCTATTCCTGATGTCAGAGAGGCTGTGAGGCTGGGCTCCTGTGGGTGACATAACAGTAATTATCACCATCCTATTATGTATGTCCGTTTAGTGAGCACACAGGGTTGGGTATGATGAGTACCCTTTTGGACTGCACTGAAACATAAGACTTGTGCTTTTTACAGAATATAGTAACACACCGTTACTCATAGGCATGAACTGGTCCTGAAATTTCAAGATGGATGTACTCTTTGGGGGAACACTTTCTGCCTGAAAACTGATTCTCTTAAAATTTTAGTTACAAATCAACTAAAATTTGACATAATAAATGTCAGAGAAGACTTTAAATAGGTAAAAACAGCTTCCTGATTTATTGCTTTTACAATGATTTCCTTTTTCATAACATGACTCTTAATGAAGAGTGACAGGGTCATGTAATTACAATAAACCGTGTAGGACTGTCTTTATGGATAAATATCATTCTATCAATGGTGAATCCAACTTTCTCCCAGCTTTCAATAAAATTGATATTTTAAAGATAAAAATACAATCTTCATTTAAACAGGCAGTATTTCAAGCTCTTATTTCACTTAAAAATTTTAACGAAGCATGCTTTTTTTGAAGTGGTGTGTTTATGGCCATGTCGTGTCTCAGGGGCTCAGAGCCTCCCCATGTCAAGGTCGCCTGGGGCCCAGCAGTGTCAGCACTGGTCGGAGAAGCAGAGGCTTGGAAACACTGGCTCGGAACCGGCGTTTAGCAAGTTCCCGCCAGGATGGAGAAGCACCGGCTTAGGAGACCCTCGACCAGAAGTAACTATTCTACAGCAAGTTGACTTTGGGGTGGTGCTCTATACATTATCTTGGGGAAGTAGTTTTTACAACCTGGTGGTCATAAAAGGGCTCACATCCCTCCGTCACTATCTGTGGGGTTTGGGACTTTACCTCACTATGCCTGTTTTTTTATCTGCAAATTGGTATAACAGTATTCCCTTGAGGAATGACTGAGCAGTCGGAGAGACCCAGCCAGCAGGGATGTGTCCTCGCCGTCCGTGCCTCCCTGAAGGGACATGGTACGCTGGCTTTTACCTGCGGGAGGCACATCTGGTTCGGTTCAAGACAACAATGTGCTGTGCCATGGTCGGTGCAGGAATGGACACAGAGGTGAATAAGATAAGACAGAGCCCTTGTGGAGCTGCAGAGGGCCTGCAGGGGGCCGAGGCTGGCCCGTCCCCATCACTCTGTGCTCATCCATGCCACTCCAGAGCGTGTACCTGATGGTGACTCGGGTTGCCGGCCCACGGAAGTAGGGATGGCCGCACACTGGTCGGACGGGCACTGTGAGGGCGCAGATGAGTGGGGACAGTTGCCGAGCGAGCCAGGAAGGCCTCCGGAGGAGGTGGGCCTGCCGCAGGCAGCAGGAGCCTCCTGGGCAGTGGTGGAAGGAGCAGACGGAGTCCAGGGGGCAGTGGGGGCAGGCGGGCTGTTCCCAGCGCTTCAGCAGAGCGTCACCTGCCCTGGACCCCCAGCACCGGTGTTTGGCCAGCCTCTGCCCCTTATGAGGAGCCCGACTCCCTGATGTGTGCTGAAGGGCTTTTTCAGGAAATAGGTGGAGGGGAGGCGGGGGAGAGGAGTGCGTATGAATATGAATGTGTGGCTGGAGAAGGGGTGAGGTGTAGGACTTGGTGAGGTCGCCCCTCCACTCAGCTGTGAAAGCGAACTACCATGACCTCGGGGGCCTACACAGCAGCTCGGGAGGCTGGAAGTGAGATCGAGGTGTCCTGTGTTGGTTTCTGCTGAGACTTTCTTAAGCTTGACTCCTTCCCATGTCATCACACAGTTTTGCTCCATGCATGCCTGTGTCCTCACCTCTTCTGGTGAGGATATCAGTCATGGTGGAGTAGGGCCAGCCCAAGGTCCTCGTTTTAACTCAGTTACCTTTTCGAAAGGCCCTGTCTCCAAACATAGTCACTTTGTGAGGTGCTGGGAATTCGGACTTCAATATAGACGTTTTGAAGGGACACAATTCAGAGCAAGACAGTGCTGAGATGGAGTTCATCTCTCATTTGATGCTGCCTAATAGATCAAAAGGACAATACTAGTATAACAGTCAGCTTTAAAGTCTCCTTGAAGTCTGTTAGACAGGTGATCAGTCCTGAGCAGAGAGGGGAGGAGCAGAGACAGGGACCCCAGCTCAGCCCCGCTGGCCCCTCTGCCCCAGTCCATCAGTCTCGTAATAGGTGGGGCTTATCTGGTGCCTGGTAATCTTGGTGAACTACCAGGACTGTTGTCCTTCAGTTGGAACCTTCGTTTGTTAGTTTCAAGTGTTTTGCCTGTATAAATAACCTGTGGCAGGTCGGTGGGTGTTCCTCAGGCCCAGGGCCCCACTCTCCACTCTGCACCTTCCGCTTGGGGTAGGAAATGAGGAAACACCCGTGGAAGTGCGTTGAGAGGCCTGATGTGCTGCCTACGTGTCAGTCATTTCCAGTGCTGACTGGCCACCGCCGACGTCCCAGGCGAAGGCAGAGATGAGCATTACTGAGC
Source organism: Manis javanica (assembly GCF_040802235.1). Taxonomy (NCBI): domain Eukaryota; kingdom Metazoa; phylum Chordata; class Mammalia; order Pholidota; family Manidae; genus Manis; species Manis javanica. Next base: position 14,834,332 of record NC_133171.1, read on the forward strand.
ACATGTGCTGTCTCTGGCCACACATTTATAATACTTTTAAGAGTGGATAGCACTTCAGAAACAAGGAGAAACTGTTGGGTGGTAAATGTGTTGTGAAAAAATGTGTGCCAGGGAGTTGAGAAGCAAGAAATCAATTCGACTAAGAGCAAAGGTAATGAGTTTATGTAAATCACCCCCGACTCTCTCTGCAGACAGGAAGCTGAACAGCAGCCCGCGTTGGAACTGTGCTAACCAATAAGGGAGGCCCCTTTAGGTGGCCCCCTAGAATACAATTTCCCTAGTGCGACCTCTCAACTCCATCCACTCTGTGCAGACAAACTGGAGCATAGGCGTGTGCAGCTTGTCCCATGTGTGCACGCGGTCTGACTCGGTCCTCACTGCTGTCCTGCGAGGCCGCCCCTGTCACCTGGTTCTAGGGGGGACTCAGTCCCTGCCCTGAAGCTGCAGCATCTGTGGCCCCCAGACCCAGCTGCCTGCCTGCAGACAGGCCGTGTCTGGGACCCCCAGGGGCCCTCCTCAGGTATGCACAGCCTCTTGGGATCGGGGAGTGCGGCCTGTGCAGGGAGCAGAGGTGAGTCCGCGGGGGCTCTGCTTCCCTCCAGCACAGCAGGGACAGTGTGCTGACCTGGGAGGTTTCTCTCCTTTTCCACCTTCCTTGCCCCCCTCAAAGTGAATTTTCTGTCTCCCTCTTACCTCTTCCTTTGGTGTCCTGCCCCTTACTCCCTGCGGTGTTTGCTTTTTGCCATGTACATTGTTAGACTTCCTCAGGAACTTGGAAGTTTCTGGGAGGTGGGATGAAGCACAGGCTCTGTGGTGCCCTTCTCTCTGTGGCCAAGCCTGGTGTCTGACTGTGACTGTGGCCGTATAGCTGGGCCGTCAGCCTGGTCCCCCTAGGAGGGTGGAGGCTGAGAGCTTCTTGGGGATTTTGAGGAGATTAAATAGCTGTAAAGGTTGTGTTTTGTTATTTTGTGTGTGCGTGTGGAAGTGGGAATACATTATTAATATGTGGCTCTCTGATAAGTATTTTTCTAGCACTCTTTTAATCCTAAGTAAGCTGCACGTCTTTGAACTATTTGCTAGCTCATTCATTCAGTGCCACCACTGACCTCCTGCAAGAACCAGAAGATGTCCCGTGCAGGGAAACTTTCCATGCCTGAGACAAGGAAGGCGGCTGCCAAGAGCCAGACTGCAGAGTGCAGCAGGCAGGTGGCCAGATGCTAGTCTCTCGGCTCGGCATGCCTTCTGTGGCCATCTTAGCAGACAGGGAGAGGTGGCCCACAGCTCTGCTCTGTGTTCAGGCTCCTGGCATTGAGCTTCTTTCAAAAATTGAAGTAAGATTCTCCGAGCATAAAACTAACCATTAACCAGTCTTTGAATATACATTCCGTGACGTGCGGTACATGCCGTGTTGTGCCTCTACCAGTCCCAAGACTTTGATCTCTCACAAAGCAAGCCTTCACCTGTTAAGCAGTCCCTTCTCCCTTCTCCCCAGGCCTGGCATCCACTAGTCTGCTTTCTGTCTTTACAGACTTGGCTTTTCATCAGAATGAAATTGTGCAATATGTGTCCTCCCGGGTCTGGCTTTGCTCCTGCTCTGACCCCTGGGGCAGAGCTGTTCTGGCTGAGATGATGGACGCTCTTTCATGTGCATCCACCTCCAGGCTGCGTGTCAGTTCCCAGTGGTGTGAGGGGTAGCGGATTCCACTCCCAACAGTTCTTCGGTAGCAGGAGGACAAGGAGAGGGGATTAAGGGAGTGTGCACCTTGCTTGTTGACGCTTGTCCTTCTTACCCTGAAAGAGCTCCCGCCCCCTTTTGTGGAAGGAATGCTCCTGTGCACCTTTGCAGGCCCTCCCTGAGGTGTGGATTTTATCTGTGTACCTGTGTGGGTGTAAGACCCCATGTTCCTTCTGGGGATGGTTTGATTGATGGATACGCTGAAAACATCTTTAATAATTTAACGCCTGCTTCAAAGGAGGTTACACCAAAAAGCACATTGCTTTTCATTTATTCATTACAGGTCTGTCATAGCAGCGTTTCTTTGGGTCTTTATTTTTTTTTTGGCCCTGAATTTTAGTGTAGTAATAAAAAATTTGTTCTACACTTGGGATATTTTAAAGATGATAAGCCTTTTAACCGATGTTACTGTCTTGCTTAAATTGATGACATTTGTATTTCAGCACCACAGTCTTGTATCTCTCAGCTAACAGATGTGGCTTCATCTGGCATGTTGGGAAGTGGAACAGGGGACGGGCAGAAAGCGCAGTGTTAGTAGTATGATAATAAGCAAGGAGAACAGAGCCTGACTTGAGGGCTGAGTGTTTCTTAACTAAAACGAGATTAGGGTATGTCCCAGCCCTTTGCATTAAAAGGAGAAGAAAAGGTATGTGTTTGGGAATTGGAAATGAATAAAGGGGTAAGATGAGAAATACAAAAACCTGAAAACACACATGCAATCATTTTGCAACTTTAAGGTGTAAATCTAGATGTCAGGAGAGGAAAACAGACTTTTCTGAGTTAGAAGTAGTCACCCCACAGACTTCAGCAGGCTCATCATATATTCTCAGAGAGGCAAGAACCATGCCCAGATTCCTAAATGATGACAAGAAATGTTGAGGTCCCTGTTTTTATTTTTAAATGATAAGAAATGCTATTTAACTTCTCCTTAAATCCATGCCAGAGCTGCTCCAAGTAGGGCAAGCTCGGGCCCAGCGGTTTCTAGGAGAGCGACTGGCCCTGCGAGGCGTCCGCCGCCGCCACGTGCTGCCCCCGTGCCCTGCCCCGGCGGCTGGGCGATGCCCCACCTGGGTCACAGCGCGGCCGAGCCCAGCGGCGTTTGTCCTCCGCGAGACGCTGCTCACTGCAGGCCCCGCGCTCCAGGCCGCCTTGCGCGCTTGCTGGCCTGACGGCGGCGCCTGGGGTCCGAACCCTAGCCGCCTCGTGCTCTCCGGCGTGATGGCGGGCGTGTCGGGTGATTGCCTGTTTTCCGTATTTGGACAGTGGCCCTAAAGCGCACACATGGTAGGGCCACTGTGCGGGCCCCGGGAGAAGGCGAGCGTGCCAAGCGCTGCGCGCGACGTCCCCAGGCGCCGCGCCCCTGCAGCAGCCTCGGGGTCCGGGTCGGTGTGCGGCCCGCCCGGAGGGGTCCCTCCCAGAAGCGCGCCCTCGCCGCCGCACCGCCCCCGTAACCCCGCTGGGCTCCGGCCTCGGAGGCTCGCGTTCCCTGGGAGGCCCGGCACGCAGGGCGCTGCTCGGCGCGCGCAGGCGCTCCGGCCGCACTCGTGTCGTGGGGACCTGGAGCCTACAGACGCCTCTCGGGGCCGCTCCCACTGCGGGGACCCCTCCCGAGCCCTGCGCCGCCGGGAAGGGGACTTGCCGGCTCTGCGCCCTGCTTTGCCCTCTGCCCCCCGGAGCCGGCCCCTCGCTGTGGCTCTCCCGCCCGCAGCCCCTTTTCCGTCTCGGCGCCCCGCCGCGGAGGCCGCCGGGCCGGTTGGGGCCGGCTCCCTGCCTGCGGCGCAGAAGCCCCGGCTCCTTAGCGATGCGCGCGCATCCTCCTGGGCGCGGCGTGCCTTGTGTTCTGTTGTCATAGCGACAGTTTCCTGCCCTCTCACTGGCCAAACCCTCTGCTCTCGCGTCAGCGCGTGGCAGCGGGGCTTCGTCTTGTCCTCTACGGGCAGAGGGTGAGACATGGCGTGGAGATGGAAACATGTTATGTTTTGGAAGTTGGAGATTTTTCTCACTTTTGCCCATTTAGAAACCAGAAATCCTTACCAAGCACCCTGAGTTGCACCATGGCAAACACTATGGCTATTAGACTATTATAAGACCAACTAGAGTTTTTTCTTTCATTTTTAAAGTGGATCTTTGATATCATGTAATCAAATCTGACACTTTATTTTGGACAGAGTATAAGAATGCCTTGCTCCAACTCTTTCGTCTTTAAAATTATGTTCTGCAGAAGTTTATCCTGAACTTTTAGTCTGCTCCATTTCCTTTCCTTCCTACTTTACCTCTAAAACAGAGGATTATGTTAACTCTTCCAAGGAAAGCTTGAACAGCCCCCTGACGATTATTATTTGGGAGGGTTAATTGGCTTCCGAAATACTCATTTTACAGATGCCAGAAGATTAAGTGACCTGTGCAGTGTTAGACAGCTAGAAAAAGGCAGGTCTGGGGTCCTCAAATAGAACAAATTCAGTATTCCTTCTACCCCCCACTTAAAAAAAAGAACCATTATTTTATTGGGGTCAATGGAGAACTATGATAACCCCAGAAGGAATTTATCATAACAAGTAGGAAGGGATTTTGGTATTTCTTCAGGACCCATGATGTGTCAGGTACTGTGCGCAGCACTGGCTGTAATTCATCTCATCTAATCCCCATGGGGGTTTTATTATATCCCCACGTGCAACAGGGAATCTGAAACACGCAGAAGTTAGGTAACAGGCAGTAAGTGCCTTGGCAGGACTTGAAACTGGGTTTTTCTTTCTCCAAAGTGTTGGCTGTAGAACTCAGCCTTCTGCTCTGTTTTATAGAGGATTTACAGGTATCCAAATAACAGTAAAAATACCTAGAGTTTACAAAATACTTGAGCATTTACTACTTTTATAGAGAGGACTTACCGTTTCTTGGCCTTGGGTCTGCATGACACTCGATCTTTGTGTTTAGACATGTACTGTTAACCCTATTGTGTGCAAAGTTCTTCACATTTGGTGTCAGAAAACCTGTGTTCACCTTTTTGCTATTGCCCCTTATACTTAGGTGTAAGTACATGCTAGACACTGGCAGCAAGGATAGTAATTTCTGCAGAGACTTCTCCCCACTTCCTCTGAGCCAGATCCCCGGCTAGCTGTGGCCAGGTGGTCTCCTCTCTCCCTGGGGATAAAGAGCTCTGGTTTTAGAGCCACGTGCTTTGTTCTCATTCTGTCTCTTCCATGAATACATGGTGAATCTTGGCTAGGTGTTTGGTCTCAGTTTCTTCACCTGTAAAATGGGAATGATGCCAGCCTCACAGGACTGTTGTGAGGATTAAATGAGAAAATACTTGTGAACAGTGTCATTCAGTAGGTTCTCAGTACAGGTTAGTACATTATATACTGTGAGGGTCTATGTGAATGTAACGAGCTTTTACTTGATTGTTTTATAGTAATTACTGCATTACTATAATATGCAGTGGAAAATGTGTTACTCATCTTACTTTCATCCTTTACTCGCTTTGGTCCATCAGAGGCCAGCAGAAATGGTAGATGAGGAAGAAGACGGACAGAAGGAGAACAAGGATGCAGAACAGAAAGAAGGCTCTTCAGGAACAAGTGGTGGAGTTGAAGAGGAAGGAAGCGCGGAGGTTAAGGATGACTCCAAGCAAGCCCCAGAGACGCCGGGTCCCCGGGCGGCACAGGCCGGCCCCGCCCGGGTCAGCAGAGGCACTGATGAGGAGAACGGGGAGGAGCTGGAGCAGCTCCCCGCCGAGCCTCCGGAGGCGGCAGGCGGGGAGGCAGAGGCACGCGCGGCCGGCAGCGAGCAAGATGAGGTATTTGTGTGGCTTGTGCTGAGTGCACTCTTGGGCGGGGGTGCGTGTGTGCGCGTGCACGCGTGTGCACGCGCGTGTGTGCGCGCGTGTGCACTCACATGCTTACGGAATTATTCAAGACTAATAATTATTCAGTTACTTGGACTGGCGTTGCGCAGGGAAGGGCCCAGTGCATGTCTTTGACTATATTATTTCAATCAGTTAACAAGTACTAAATTTACAGGGGCCCCTAAGAACCTGTATAGCAAAAGAGAGAAATATAAGTAACAAATAGAAATAACTTAAGACCAGGGAAGATACAAACCAGACAAGAATATTGAGACCAGTGAGACTCAGACGTGGTAGGAGAGCATCGCCTCTGTTGTGTGTGTGTCTTCTTTGCTCTCTAGAGATTTTAAAGTTCAGTTTGTTTCGTCCACTTTATCAGAAAGAGAAGATGAAGAAGTATGTGATGAGGCCTCTTTCCTACCCTGTTTTGCCACCACGTCCCCAGAGCAGGATATTCTCCAGTCATGGCATTCTTCCATAGGATAGGTTAAGTTACATGCTGATGAAAACACTCAAGTCAATCTCGTGGGATAAGAGCAGGATTATTCCACAGCATGCCCTTCCCTCCTGCGTGTCCGTCAGACCCGTGCCCCACTAACCTCTGAACTGGTCCTTGGTCTCGTGATCCCTGACGCCCAGTACGATGAATGCAATCTTCTCTGTGACAGTCTGTTGATGCGGTTTGACTCAGCTTGTTTTTCTGCTTGGGAGACCAAGCTTAGTATTGGTAAAGTACGAAATGTTCTCACAAGGCCAGGTTTCAATCGCCAGTACACAGTTACTGGTGATCCACTATGTGGCTCACACAGAACATTCTTAACATCTAAATTAAAACACTCAGTGTGTGTCTCTCATTTTTCTCAAGATGAGGTAATCCCAGTACTATTCTACAAGAAAGCCCCCATATGTAGTTCTATATAGTTATTAAAACCTAGTGAACGTTTGTATCCTGAAGTTGTTTGTAGCTAAAATTAAAAAAGAATTCAGTTATGTGATTGCCTTTTCCTCAATAAGGAAACAAGATGAGCTTCTCAAGGAATGCAAAAAAAAAAAAAAAGGTTTCTCAAGGGAAGCAGAGTCTCCTGTCTGGGGAAGCAGAAAGCACAGTAATGCAGGGAACAGTGTCCTTGGCGTCACCCACCCGGCAGCCTCACAGGAGGTGCCACGTAGCTTTGTGGTAACGGCCGCTGATGAGCGTTCCATAGCATCAGATCAGGGTGCACCTTCTGTGTGGGACATAAGACAGTAAGACCTCAGTTGGCATTTTTCTGTTAGTTTAGCTTAATTCAGTACTGTATCCTAAGTGGATTTTTCAGAAATGAATGGGTTGCCTATCCTTCCATTCCATAAATTCAACTTTAAAAAATAGGCCTTTCATAAGAATTTGGCATCAGTCACGATCAAGGTTACATAACATAATTTGAAGCGCAGGTTTTCATGGTAGGTATTGAAGATGAATCTCAGTTCTTGGGGATGCAAAGGAACAGGTGCCCGACATGTGCCTAGTCAGGGGTTTTAGGGACTTGACAAATGCAGAGCAGTGCAGTAATCCACGGAGAGATTTGATTTCGTTTGATTCATCTTTCTTACAATGGTGATACATTTTGTTTCATTCTCCCTAAAGTATTAGGATAGGTACACTTAAGCCTACCCAATATATGAAAAACCAGATTTGTGTGAATTATAAATTATACATCACTAGGTAACTCCTTCAAAAGAATACTTAGAAAATTACTAAAAATTCCTTTTATCATCTAACACTTTGTTCTGTGTAACAGTTCTCAGCTGAAGTGGAAAAGAGCAGGGAACACTTGGCATAAACACTGCAGTCAGTTGACATTTATTCAAAACACTATTTTAGACACTTCATGGGTAACAATGTGAAATAAGAGGAAGTGCCAGTCAGCTTTTCTTCTTTTTTAGAGTATAGATGTGGCGCGTAGAGAAGAGGGAGCTGGAGTTAGTCCTGTCGTCCCCACGCATGGCAGTGGCCCTTGTCAGGGTGGAGCCTCCAGGAGTCCCTGGAGCAGAATTTGAAAACCAGCTAATTCTCATCTCACCCCCTTTGTTGTCAGTCTAGTGGGGGAAAGACAAATTGCAAATGAAACAATGCTGTTAATAACACATGCGAAGTCCTGGTGGCAGAGAGAGAATGCCTGCTGATGGAGAAATCCTGCCCCTGCCTCTGTGTTTTGATTTTAAGTCCTGCTTCTCATCTGCTTAACACGTGAGGGTACTTGGTATATTCACAAAGACTTGGTGAGTTCTGATAGGAAACTAACAGAACAACTGGTATGGGGCTGGATTACTATGACATGAAGGTAGATTCGGTGCATTTTTCTCTTCCCTTTTCCCTAAAAATGCTAAAATGAAAAGTATAAATATGCTGTTGAAAAGAAAAGATCAAATCAAAGTAAAGAAAAATATAGAGAAAAATAAAGCCTGCAGCATAAGAAATGAGTCTATGCCCTTAAAGCACGTCGTGGATTATGGCCTCAGGAAAGCTTCTGTACAAGTAGCAGGCTGAGCACCGAGTTGCCGTTGAGTAATGACCTACTAAGAACAGAGGGAGCCCAGCTGAATATTTATATGATTAAATGGAATATTGAGTCATTTTTCTCCTTGTATGTTTTATTACCCATGTAACTAAGGAGCTCAATATCTTTTGATCTGTTTTCCTCTAGGCTGACTTAGATCCTCAAAGACCACCAAGACCAGAAGTAAAAATCACTAGTCCACAAGAAAATGAAAACAACGAACCAAACAAGGACTATGCTGCTGTAGCATAGATGATTTTTAAGAAGAAAGAAAAATGAAGGTTTACAATATTTGAATAATAAGTATATAGTTGTTGCTAAACATAACATGGCAATGTGGTTGAATACTACCTACTGAATTTTAAAGTAAGGGGGAATAGCTACTAAATGAGAGTGACTCCTTTTTAGGGGATGTGTTTTTTAAAGATATTTAGAAAAACTAAGAGGGATGGAAGGAGATTTGCATTGGAAGACAGTCAGCCACTTGTCTTTGTGATTCCATCACAGCCCATTGTATACTTTCTTTTAAATGCCAGCTTATTTTAAAGCACTTAGCTAAGAAGGCAAAGAAAATTAAAGCAACAACAGTAGGAAAGCTTGTACTATTTTTTAAAGCAATAAACTCTTGAATAAACAAATTGCAGTTTAGTTTCAGAGGTAATTTGGAGATGGCAGGAGATTGGAATGTCACCATGACTTGCTGAGATTCTTTTCTCTCTTCCTCTTTAGCCAGCATCCACCGTAATGAATTAAAAAATCAGTGCAAGGTATTCATTTTAGAAGGAAGTGGATTGGTGATTGGTGTTGTCCTGCCGCCCCTCAGGCACCTCCAGCTTTAAGCCTGTCGTGGCTTCCTGGCTACTCACAAGGGACTCCAGGAGGGGGGCACCTGTCACGCACGGGGCCTGGCCGGCTGGAGCGCAGGTTCCGGCGACCCATAGTCCCCCCTGAGCTAGTCGCCCTTTAGCAGTAGAGTCCCCCTCTTCTTCAGGTCACTATATTAGCTCATAAACTCAATGTTGGCTATTCCAAAGACTGAATTCTTATCAGTTTTTTACAAAAAAGCAAGACACTGCAAGAGCGGATGGCCATATGAGGCTTTGCCACTGCTCGGTGCACTTGGGCTTTACCTCGTTTCTGTTGGGGTTGCCTGGTCTTATTTTTCCCTGTAGGGATAACAGCAAATATTTATTTTCATGGCCAGTTTTATTTAGACTCAAGCAAGATGCATAATTAGAAGCTATATGATAGAAATTATTGAAAAAGTTTTAAAATTGTCATAATAAAATCAGTTCCTGATTACAATTTTGTGGGCTAATTAACTCACAGTTATCTTGCTCGATATATATGAGGATAATTGTATTTTTTGAATTCTTAAGGAATGATGCAGTTCTTCCTTCAATTTAGAAATAATTCATTTTTCTCATTAAAGAATATTTTTGTGAATTATGTACAAGTTATAAAGTGGAAATTTTAACTTTTAGTGCTTTTATAGAATTCATTATTAATCATGAGTTTAAAAGACATTTCTTCCCCTTCAGATTTCATAAACAACCATTTGGAATCAAAGTAGTTGTATAAAGCACTTAATAATAGAGAAAACAACTGTATTTCTCCTACTAGCTATTTGAATATTTCCCACAAATAGGAAGTATAAGCAGAGACTTATGTGACAGTATTGGAAGAGATAATGACACAAGGGCATGTTAGCCTGGGAGGATAAATTCCAGCATAAAGTCTAGACTGTCCTTCCTGTTAGTAGGACTACAGGCAACAGTCTTGTGTTGCTAGGGAAACAGACTGCCTGGTTTTTTAATGTTAAATTTCCACACTCTTACTGGGCCCCAGGCTAATGATTTTAAATAGTTCATAAAAATAAGGGATTAATTAGGCATGAGGTGGCTCTTTGTGTTTTCTTTCTTTGATGAGGAGTTTCTCTCTTCTTTCTTTAAAAAGATAATTCTCTTTTTTCTCCTGTTCTGTTCTTCATTATAGTATAAAGTTTGTGTTGGGAACTTTTTAAGAGGCATCTTAATGAAGCACGATGTTATTTTACATGAAAAACAAAGTTTGGTACTTTAGCAAAAAAAAATAGAAAAATGGGAATATAATAATTCTTGTGTGTGTATGTTTTGCCACATGTTGATAAGATATACTTGTGACCTAACTTAAGGGAATGAACAACTAATCCCTTTAAGACACTTCGTAAACCTATTATTGAAAAAAATAAATGAAATATGTTTAACCGAGGAAGAAGTCATTCACAGAGAATGAAAATTGTGGATATCATTTATGGAGATAACTTTAACATAAATGGTGAAAGTTAATCACCTCCTGAATGTGGACATCTTCACCTTGGGAATGGTGGCCTCTGTGCTTTCATGTTTTGCCCAGTAACCACAGAAGCAAAATTTTTAAAAGATTAATTGCTAAGCTAAAAACATGACGTCTGAGCTATTGCCAATCTAAACAACTAGAATATGTAGATATACATAGATACATGTCAGAGACTTACACAGCTGTACTCACACACTTTAAAATACTGAAAAGTCCTCTTAAGGAGCAGCGTTATTAATAGAATAAGGCTCTTTCAATAGAAGCTATGCACAAAAACATGGGGCGGAAATGCTAAGAGCTGACATACATCCCGGTGCTTTAAAACTTGGTTCCTGAAGACCTTGAGATGTAAAATTCTACTCAAAATAAGAAAGCTACCAGCATTTTAATGAAAAATGTATTCTAGGGAGAGATGATTATATATATGCTAAATACATAATCATATATATATTGTGTTCCTGAAGAAATTCCAGAGTATATGTTAGTTCTTTATCATCAGCCTTTAAGTACCATATATATTTGGTACAGAATATTTAATTGCAATGCAGGCTCTGTTAGAAGGTTATTACTCTTTGGCAATGTGTGTATGTGATTTACATCAATGCATAGAAGACCCTTCGGTACCAAGTAGCCAGGTTCACTACAAATAGAATAGAATAAACGACTCATTTCTTACTGCGCTAGTTTATCTAACATTTAAGTTAGTGCAGAAGCTTTTTGCCTTTCTGGTGTGAATGTAATGTCTTGCAATGGAACCACTTTTTTTTTTTTAAAGGTGAGTCTGTTTTTCTAAAGTGATGAGCACATACAGCTCTTTATTATTATTATTTTTGTAAATGCTATAAACATTTTGCTTTGCAGAAAACATCCACTACATAGATGGAACTGATTTTTGTTCTTACCACATGAAATTTGTGTATTTCCTACCATAAAGTCTAAGTGACTCAGGTGGAGAATGGAAGTGTGTCCTCACATATTGATGAGGAAGAAAAACACTTTTTTTAAAGAGGCGTAACATCCTGTACAATATGGAGAATTAGAGAAGGATTTTAAAATGTCCGGATAACCATAAAGCATTTATAAAATCAAGAGATAACTAATGGAGCACCATTGACTTAAGCCAACTACCGATGTAGCTTTAATCTATAAATGGGACCAAATGAATTATCTGTAGTTTCCATCAGCTTAAACCACATAGTTTCACTGAGTGTGAGTTGTTGCCATGGCTTCAGTGGCATATGGGAAGAGCAGTGACTAGTCAGTTTCAGAAGTTTGTAGAAAACCTGTTTGTTTTTTGCTCCAATGTTTTCCTTGTGCCTTAAATCTTTAATGTATACAGTGAGAGTGGGTGGTTATTCATGCTATAGTGATATGATTTATGCTTAGAATTTCTTTTTGTAAGGAAAATAATTTGTGCTTTGATGAAATCATAAGCATTAAGGTTTTTACTTCCAAATCAGTGCTTGCTCTAAAATACAAAACTTTACTGTATCTTTTGAGTAAATAAATCTGTTTTATATAATTAAAATGTGTCTGAACACTGTTTGTGATGTGTTGCCAATATTTCATGTATTAATTCTTTGTATGACTTTTCACAAATGCAGTAAAACTTTGATTTAAACCAAGTGGAAATTCAGCACCTTAAAGGATACCTGTGTTTCTGTTTAGCATGGATATAAAACTTTATTATGTAAAGAAAAATAATTTTTACATGGCCATATACATGTTTAGTTGATAAAAAATCTCAACTATATTTAAAAAATCATTTTAAAAAATGAAATGGTGTTAGGAACACAGGTCCAGAATTTTTGTTACGATAAAGATATCTTTAAAAGCAGAAAGTAAATTGCATATTACACATATTTTGCATACATTTACAATTCATAGAGATTGGCTAAAATTCTGCTTCGGTTTGTGGGATATTTACTGCTTTCATTCTATTGATTTCAAGTGATTTTGTTTTTCCTTCACAAACGTGAAGACACAGAAGCAGTTATGCACAAGCATTTCGCGTTCGTGGTAATAACAAAACGTGATAGGGGTGCCCTCGCCGAGGAGAGCCCGTCGGGCACCTCCATGCAGGTGCCCACGTGTCTGTTACTCCAGAGAGAAAGCAGACTTCATCCAGGTTGCCAGTCAGGCCCCTGGGCTGTGTGGCCCAGTGACGTCAGAGGCTTTCCACAACCAGTGACTGGTCTCGACAGGGTGTTGTAGCAGGGCTGGCATGTGTTGGTTACAAAGCTCTCGTTCATGAGAATAAAGAGGCAGCTTCTCTGCAGGTTTCCAGCAGTTCCCCCTGCCCAGTGGGAGCTGGCTCAGTCGTGCAGCTGTGTCCTGGGTGCGTCACCCACTGAGGACAGTGCCACGGCGTGCGCAGCTCTGCTCTTACACGTATTACTGGTTTAGGAACAAAAGGATATAAAATTGCCCCCAAATGCCCTATTGGTTTGAGACTCGGTGACGCGGCTCCTCGTTTGCCCTTTTGGGGCAGAAGACTGCCGCCCGGCCTGCTGTGGCTCCTCGGCTCCAGCTGCTCTTCCTCCTCCGGATCCCCCAGAGCAATTGGTCACCTTCTTCACCACCTGAGCTGTGACTCCGCATTGGGACCCCCAGGCCAGGTTCTTTCTGCCTGGGAGCTCCAGACCCTCTCAGTCTCAAATGAACCATCTTCTTGAAGACATGTTTCTATTCCTCTGTTACCCATCCTGGTTGATACCAGGCACCACTCAACTAGAAACTGAGAAGACGTCTTAAAATATTGCCATTCTCTCCACGTCAAATCTCGAGTTCCTTTCTGCTTTGCTTATCGGATGCTTAGAAACGTTAGTTCTCTGCTTATTAACGGGCATTTTCTGTTCCTGTTCACCGGCCATGAGGGTTCCTATTCACTGATTCAGTTGCTTAGCTCATTTTCTCTATAAAGTTTTGGACTTTTAATTACTACTTTTTATTTTTATTTGCAGGTTAACAAATTCTTTATAACTGTAGCTGGCTCTATGCTTTACACATACCTCTGCCAGATTATGGTTTGTCTTTTCGCTTTTCTGAAAATGGTACCAACCTAGAGAACTTCTTGATATTAATGTAGTTAAGAATACAATTGTTTTCTTTATAGCTTATGTTTTTTGTGCTTTATTTAATAAATCTGAACACTGATGTCAATGATATTCTATAATACTTTTTTTTTTTTAAAGCTTTCTGCCTATAGGACTTCATCTACTGGGAATGTATTTTTGTATGCATTGGAGCTAGCTATTTAATTTTCTTTGCTTTTTTCATATGGATGACAAACCATTTTAGCATCATTTATTGACCATGCTTTCTTTCCCTCATTGATTCGTAATAGGAACTATACCATGTTCCCATATATTTTAAGGAAATTCCTGACCCAAGATTGAAGGAAAATCCTATTATGGACTAAATTATGTCCCTCCAAATTCCAGTTAAGTCCCCCAACCCCCACCCATGTGACTGTATTTGGAGATTGGGCCTCAGTGGAGGCAATAAGGTTAAATGAGGTCATAAGGATGGAACTCTGACCCCAGAGAAGAGCTTGCAGGCTCCGTGTGCACCCAGAGGAAATGCCGGGTGAGGAGACCAAGATAGCCAGAGTGGCCGCTCCAGAAACCCAGCCGCCCAGCACGGCGATCAGGGACTTCTGCCTCCACACCCGTGAGAAAATGGATGTCAGTTGTTGAAGCCTCTGAGCAGACTAAAACAAATCCCTTCTTGCTGTGTAGGTAACAGGATTTTTTAGTTTGTTTATTAACAAATTCTTTTTGTCTTATGCTCAAAATAAGTTCCTTACATCTGCTATCTACATTTGTTTCTTAGCTGTCTGCTAATGAGCTCCTTTCCTCAGTATCAGGACCACTGCAGTGATGGGGGTCAGGTTTCCCAGACACCATCTGGACAGCTTCTCTGCCTGTGTGGTGACCGTTGACTTATACTCAGGATGGTGACGACAGTGAGATGCAATGGGAAACATGCCACATTTAAAGTATTGAAAAGCAGGTTCCTCTCTAATAAAAAAATTAGAAAATAGAACATGTGAAAAATGCTTGTGACAATGTGCAAAAAGAAAGGGCGTGCCACAGTCCACGCTCTGTCCCTCCCTATCTCGTGTCTCTCTACAAGGTGCCCCACCCTCTTTGTGGTTGCGTATGAGGTCCTTGTGTTCATAGATGAAGGAAGTGTCCGTGACAAACGGCCTCGGGGTCGGGGCTGTGAGCTTAGATTCTCAGCCCGGTGTTCTGCTTCCACTCTGATTGGGCTCTCTACGCCAAAATGTCACTTTTAAATTACTGTGGCTTTTTAGGAAGTGATGTCTGATTGAATCTTCTTAATTAAAAACTATCTTGGCTGTTTCCTATTAATTTATAGCATCAACTTGTCAGGTTTTGTGGAAAACCCTGTGGAGACTTTGATTAGAACTGCATCGGTCTTTTTGACATTGAGATATCCTGTCCATATATTTGAAACATCCATTTATCCAGGTCTTTTAAAAAATCCTTCCAAAAATTTGTGTAATTTTTATTGTAATGGCCTTGAACATCTTTTAATATATTTACTTCTAGATATCACACAGTTCTGTGGCTATTGTGAATGAAATTTTTAAAAATTTTGTTTTCCAGTGATTTATTAATGATATCTAAGAATGTTGCTGATTTCTGTCAATTGATTTTGCATTCATCCCCTTGCTGAATTCCCTTATTAGAGGTGGTTTATAAGTTTTCTGTAGGATTTTGATGCAGATTATAATATTATCTGCAAAAATAGCATTTGTTCCTGTTCTAATCCTTAAAATAATTTTTTCCGTCATTCTTATTAGTTAGAACCTCCAGCACATATTGCATGGAAGCAGGATAATTTCCTTTTCATGACAGTAAGGGAATGCTTCTAGTATTGAACTTTAAATGTGATGTTGCTTATATTTTTGGTAGATATCTTATGTTAAGTTAGATTTCTCTTTTACTCCTGTTTCTAAGAGGTGCTTTATTTGCAAACTCTGTGGAGAAAAGGGAACCTTTGTGCACAGTTGGTGGGAATGTAAGCTGGTGCAGCCACAATGGAAACAGTGTGAAGGCTCCTCAAAAAATAAAAAATTTATTTTCTATTTATAAATAATTTATAAATAATTTATAAAAAATAAAAAATTTATTTCTATGATATGGTCCAACAATCCCACTTCAAGGCATATATCCAAAGGAAATAAGTATTTCAAAGAGATATCTGTGCCCCCATGTTCACTGTAGCATTATTCACAACAGCCAAGATGGAAAAAACCTAAGTGTCCACTGATGGATAATTGTATAAAGGAGAAAATATGTATATAATAAAATGTGATATATATATAATATGTATAATAAAACACACACATGCTCAATGGAATGTCATTCAGTCATGAGAAAGGACATCCTGCCGTCTGTGACAATGTAGGTGAACCAGGAAGACCTTCAGTGAAACAAGCCAGATAGTGACAGACACTGTGACCTCGTTTGTGTCTGGAATCGGACAAACACCGACTCGCAGAGGCAGAGAGCAGGATGAAGGGTACAAGGGGCTGGGGTCGGGGAAGTGAGATGTTGGTCAAAGGCTTCAAACTTTTAGTTGTAAGATGAGTAAGTTTTGGGGGTACAACAGTGTGGTGGCCATAGTCAGCAGCGCCCTTGCTGAGAGAGTAGACCTAAGTGTTCTTACCACACAAAACAAAGGCAACTGGGAGGGGATGGCTGGTAATTAGCGCTGTTGTGACGGTCGTCTCCCTACGTGTACATGGCCCCGATCACCCCATCACACCCCTTACCTACGTACAGCCGCCATTGGACCCTCGCCCTAGGCTAGAAAAATGACTGGTGTTCATTCCTAGAAGTTCTACTATTTCTTCAAAATTTTTATTTTGTCTGTCTGGAGGTCTGGTTTCTTTTACTATGTTTCCTCTTTTACAATTGTAATGATCTGGACATACTTAAACTTAAATATTTAACTGCAGACCCACGTGACCTTGGGAATTACTGTTTCTGCTTCCTGCGTCTGTCTCCCATTGTTGTGTCCGCCGGCTTCACCTCCGGAGGACACTCCCCCGGCACGGCTCGCACGTTGTTACTTAGAACGCACCTTCGGAATCTTTATTTTGCACAAGGCATTTATACCCCGGGTTGTGGGAATATGTCCGGAGGGGTTTTGCACTTCGTTTGCTGCTGCCCTAGAGATGTCACGGTTCTGTGCACACTGTTTAATCTAGGAGTCCCATCATACTGGGGTGGTGTGATTTTAAGCCTTCATAAATTGGCAAGACTGGATTTTTACTTTTTACATATGTGTACGTACGTGTATATATATAGATATTTTACATACACATATTTTTTCCTGCCAAGAAGCTGGGTGGATGCCAACAGGCCCATCCTATTTCCAGGAGTGTGTGAGTAGGATGTTTCTGATTGCGCATTCATAAATGGGCTGTTATTCGAGGGGTCCTGCCGTGGTCTGTGCAGGCTGCGGGAATGAAGCACCGCAGACTGGGTGACTTACAAACAACAGAAATTTATTTCTCACTGTTCTGGAGGCTGGAAGTCCAAGACCACAGTGCAAGCATGGCTGGGTTCTGGCGAAGGCCCTTTTCTGGGCAGCAGACTGCTGGTGTCTCAGTGTGTCCTCGTATGGTGGGAAAGGGCCAGGGGGCTCCGCGGGGCCTCTTCTATACAGGGACTAAACCTTTTATAAGAGGAGCACGTCCCAAAGGCCCCATTCCTGATTCTGTCACCTTGGGCACGAGGCCTCCAACACGGGGGGCCGGGGCCGGGGGCACCAGCGTTCAGCCACAGCAGACCCCCGGCTGCGGACTCAGTTCCTCCTCCGCCCCTGGCTCCGGGGCGTGTGGCCGTGGCCCCACTGTCCCTGTGGTCGACAGCCCTCAGGGCCCTAGACGTCAGGCTTTCTACGCAGATCTGGGAACTCCTGAATGTACCAGGTAATGACTGAATCTTCCTCTTAGGGTTTATTTCAACAGATAACTATAAAATCTCAAAGCTTAAGAAACTAGATGCTTATTTCTTGTTCACATAAAATCAAGAAGCCAGGGGAGGAGTGTGGAACCGTGAGTCCCCCAGTCATTCAGGGACTGGGCTGACAGAGGCAGTGATACTCATGCTTCCTTGGATTGCCCAGCATGTGACATCTGGGCAGCAAAGGGCAAAAGAGGGCGGAGAGAGGTACATTGGCACCTCTCAAAGGTCAGGTCTGGGTGAGGCGTATCGTTACTTTCATTCACATGTTATTGGCTAGACTCAGTCCCATGGCTTGAGCTAGATGAAAAGGGACTGGGAAAGGCCTACCTTAGCTTGGCAGATTCCTCCCAAATCCACTTGATGAAAGAGGAGCTCACATCTTTAGATAGTGAGGCTTCCGTCTCTACAAGGTCATATCAGTTGGATAACAAGTCCAACATCTTCATACCTTATGGTAGGTGACTGATATTTTAATGAGTGACATGTATTTAAATAATTATCTGTAAGATAGAAAGTGTTAAGGGGCTTAAGAGGAATAAAAATGAAGAACTTCAGAAGAAGGAGGGACCGTTTGCATTTGAGAAATCAGGACAGACTTCATGGAGGAGAGCATTTGCCCCGAGCCTGGATGTATACGTGGGATCTGGACCTGCCAGCTCTGGTTAGAAGCAGCACGGACCCATGAGCAGGCAAGTGTGAGCCTGGCCTTTCAAAAGCTGTGCTGAGCCAGGATCTCTCATCTGTAGGGGTGCTGGTCCCCCCAGGGCACATCCAGCTTCCCCCACGCCTACGATGCTCCTCTGCCATCTGCGGTCACTTGCAGTGTCTCTAGGGCTCACGTGCCAGGCTTCAGCCCCCAGCAGAACCGGTTTGAGTCTGGGCCTCCGATACAAGGTTCACAACCTCTCTGAGCCTCCGTTTGTCCCTGGGGCGAAGGGGAAAGACAACAGCAGCTGCTCTGCAAGCCTGCGAGGCCTGACAGGGAGTGCGGGCCTGGCTCCCTGCACAGAGGGCTCCCCGCAGACTCCGCGGCTCTGGGCGTGAAGACGGTCAGCTTCTGACCTGGTTTTCAGCATCTCCCTTAGAAATTCTTCCCCCGGCTTCTTCCTGCTCCCTCACAATCTGCCCTCGAGCCAGAACTGATTCCTGGACGGTGCATTTCCATCGCCAACACAAACACCCGCGAAGCCCTGTTTCTGGTCACGCAGCCCCCGTCTCCTCAGACTCGCTCCTGGCGCAGCTTTTGTCTTTTCAAGCTGCGGATTGACTTTTCAGGACGTCCTGGAGAAAGAGGGGCGATGCCACCGCTGGTGACGCTGGTGTAAGTGTGCGCGTCTGGGAGCGGGGCGGATGGAGCCCAGGTCGCGGGACGGCATTAGTTCTGTGAGCTTTGCCCCACTGAACTCACTATCTGTTTCCATGTGAAATTCAGAGGTTTTGTCTTTGTATGTGTCTATGAGCCTTAATTATTGCTGATCCCAAGCCACGCAGCCCAAGCAGGCCCAGCCACAGACCATGTGAGCTGGCGCATCGGAAAGTTTCTGGTGGGCTCGGGGGGTGGTCAGTGCTGGGCTCCCCTTGAAATACTCGTGCTTAACCAGCTACCTGTCTGGATGCTGCACTCGTATGAGGCCTTAAAAATTGCCGTTTTCCCCATTAGTGAGATGTTGGTGGGGGTCCCTGTGCGCACAGCACTGGGTCTCCCTGCTCTGAGCCCTGGTCGCCCTGCCCCTGTGCACGTGAGTGACCCCAGCGCAGTGAGGGGGTCACAGATGCCCCCCCCTGCCTTCCGCCCGCCCTGCCAGGCCTTCTTGGCATTGCTGAAAGGCTGTCTCTAGTCAGAGAATAAAACAAAACTACGATAGTGACTTGGGCTATTAAGACGAGGAGCTCAACTCTGCCCTTAATTTCTAGGAGTAAAACTTTTAAGTCCTCTGGATTATCTCAATGTACATGTTCATTATATCCATTTTCTGAAGAAAATTTCCCAGGAAGAGTGTCTGGCTATGTGACACAGAAACTGCTTCCCTCTCTTCGGCTGGAGACAGTCACCCTCAAACTAATTTCCTGTTAAATGTTCAGTATTTGAAAGCAGGAAATTATAATAAATAGGAAGCTTGAGAGGTGGTGGAAACAAGTTCAGAAATGTGGTTGCTAAGGAAGTCACTTCTGCCTACTTTAACGTATTAAAAGCCTAGACCTTACTTGGCATTTCATCCCCTCATTCTTATTCTCATCAATAGCCATTATCAAAAGATCCTTATTAAATATTGATCTCTGCTTGCCACCCAGCAGGCCCTGCCCACCGGCAGCCGTAACAGCCGCCCGGCCTCTGCTCAGAACCACGAGAACAATGCCAACCTTAGCTTGGCCTTTGACTGTTGAGAGACGCTTGGCAGCACCCTTATTGGCTGTTTGAACACTGTTACTTCTATTTTATTGATGAAGTGTGTGACAAGGTCAACAATTGGCTCAAAAATCACACAGCTAGTAAGTGGAAGCGTCTGGATTCACCCCTTTTCAGTTCACATTACTAACTGTGATGTTCTGCTTCTAATCTAACCAGAAAAAAACAGAAAGAATAGAGGGTTTGCACATAAAGACAAAATATAAGTGTGGATTTATTGCACACAGAGTTAAGCACATTTTGCAGGACAGGAATGAGAAGGGAATTTTGGGAATTGTGTGTCGAGAATTCCTGCTCTCTTCAGAACCGTGAGCTTCAGCTGAGGGAAGCTTTGCAGCCTGACGGAAAGACCAGGGTGAGGCGGATGGGGAAGGGGCTGCAGCTGTGCTGTAGGAGTGGCAACAGTTTGGGGGCCAATAGAGACGGGGGAAGATGCACTTGAGGTCGGTGGGCTCAAGTGCTCTATTTGTGGAAGCAAGATCAGCACATTAGAGAGGCCAGCTCCTCGGAACCAGACTGGTCAGCCCCCCAGGCCAGCTCCACCCTCAGCAGGGGCGAAGTAGGGTTATGCCCGCCTGACGTGCCCTCACCAGGACACACCCATGGCCTTGGGGTCTCACCAGAGGCAGGTGAGTTTTAATAAGTCACCACACTTGTGTAGGCTTTTATTATAATGTTGGAGCAATATGATCTAGTGATGCAAATGCCAGTCTAGGAGGTCAGTAAAGTCAGATTCTATTCTTGGTCTTTTCTGGGATGAATAGCTGGCTGGAAGTAGCAGTCATTCTGAGTAGCTGAAAATCACTAACAAGGCATTTGAATGAGTTAATAAACCTCTCTTGCTGAACTGCATGGGAAGACATGGAACATTACACTTGGGCTGCTCATTGGCCTTAATTAAACTTGATGTTGAAGGGTCAGTGCCCTGCCTGGCAGGTTCCCAGTCACTTCAGACCCGACAGCGGGGAGGCCTGCAGGGAAGCAAGCGCGCATGCACATAGGCAAATGGAGCCTCTGGCTTCCAGGGGGGCCACGGATGGGTGCACCCCTGTGAGCCACGCCCAGCTAGTGACAGCACTGAGGAGGTGCCAGTTGTGCGCAAGCCCCACTCCAAATGCTTAGATGCATGAACAAATCTAATCCTCAGCGGCGACCCTAGCAGGCACATGCGGTTAATGATTCTTGATAGATGAGGAAGCTGAGCACAGAGTTGCCCTGATTTGGCTGAGGTCCTGCATCCTACAAAGAGCCAGTTTGGCATGTGTGTATTCTGACAGGAGAGCCGGGGTGCCTGACTGCAAGGCTTGGCCACCTCCCTCCGGCAAGGGTCACACTTTGCTCACATAGTTAAAAATGCACAGGCCTCCCACAGGTTTCAAGGCGCTAATGCCTCCTAGGAATTCCAGCAAATGCTTTCAGACTACTTCAGAGTATGCAGGGCATTCAAGGGCTACATGGGAATCATGCTTCCACCAGTGTATTGATTGGTGGAGGTCACCAGGAGGTTAGATTGTTAAGATCGATCATTGCAGGTTTTTTAACTAAACCCTTTGATTCAGCAAGCATTTATTGAGCTCCTACTGTTAACTAGATACTGTGTTCGGTGTTGGGAAGAAATATGAGTAAAACTTGGCATCAACCCTCAAGAAGTTCGCAGTTTAGCAGACTTGCCCCGTGTACAATTGCTGTGGAAACAGAACTCTGGAGTGATGTTTTATCAGCTCAGCACTGGAGTTCAGAGAGGTCTGGCTTCTATTGGTTTAGACTGAATCCCCATGAAGTGGTAGCACACGGACATAATGTTTCCTGACCAGTTTTATGCTCCATTACAGTGCAGAGCTGTGTGAGGAAGGACATGTTCAGTCTGGGTGGTTTGAACAGAGATGAGCTGAAGCTACTCCTCATCCCTCCCAGCAGGGCCTGTGCAGGGAGGCAAGGCTTGGAGTCAGGCTGCCCGGGTGCAAGTACTAGTTTGATTGTTTTCTGGCTACGTGATCTTGGGAGAATTATTTCATCTCTCTGAACCTAGACTTCCTTATCTGAGAAATGGAGGAAGCAGTCACCCTTAGAATTCTTTCAAGGACAAGTTAAATTACATGCAGAACTGGGTAACAGTGTCTATCACATTGCAACCAACAGAGGAAGTCCTCCATAAGGGTGTGGAAGTTGGGGTTCCTATGGCCAGGATCCTCACTGAACTTAAACCACCTGATGATGCAACTGGCCTGTTGCTAGACTACTGCTTTCACACCTTTAGGCAATAAGCTATTATTGTGCTATATAGAGAGCCCGGCCCAGTGCTCTGGGAGGAGGCAGAGATGCTAGTGCTCAACCCACTGCCAGGAGAACAAGCCGGGTAATAAACCCTTTCACCCCAAGAACGTTTTGCTGTCAATTAATTTGGTCACATTGAATCTATAGTGAATTTACCTGGGGCTGAAACCCATTAGCAAGACAATAAGTATAAGCTATTTTGATTATTTTTTGGCGTTTCGGCAGTACTGTGGAAGACTTTGTAGTAAAAAAAAAAAGGATTATAGACCCTTTCCTCCTGTTTCTCCCCCAGGCAGACAGCACACAGACCCTGAGGTGAGAGATGGGGTGACCAGCCCAGCAATTCTTGCTTACATTTCCTTTTTCTTGGAAGGCAAAGTAACAAGGGATCATTTCCTCTGGATTTGACTCAAGTTGGTGATGCCCTTGGGGGGACCTGGAGAGAAAGCCAGTGAGCACCCCCATAAGCGTTGGGGCCCAGAGCACCCACTCCCCTCCTACAGCCCTTTGGGCCACTCTGGCTGCCCCATCCTCTCCTCCAGCATGATCTTGGCCTTCTTATCTTCCACCACTGACTCTGACATTGGCACCCCCATAAGCGTTGGGGCCCAGAGCACCCACTCCCCTCCTACAGCCCTTTGGGCCACTCTGGCTGCCCCATTCTCTCCTCCAGCATGATCTTGGCCTTCTTATCTTCCACCACTGACTCTGACATTGGAGTGTGCAGCTCGGTGGCCTGGTCATCCCAGATGCCCTCTGCAGGGCAGGGTTCGCTTCTTTATCTGTGGGTTCCCATTCCAGGGCCTTTTCTACTAGAAATGGGATGTACCTAGTGGGCAGGTCGGATTTCCAATGGCTTCTCTTTCCTCAAACCCTATCAGCTCTTCCCCATGATCCAGCAGTCATGCTGGATATTTGGACCATGATTTCCTTGTGCACTTTACTTTTAAAACTTCTTGGAGTTTTTATTGCTTCCCTTTTTTCTTCTTGATGAGAGTAAATGTATTTTCTGTACACTGACAGTGACCTTACATTCCCACATGAACCCGCAGCCCTCCCTGCTTCCGTCTGATGCTCACCTCTCTACAGATTTGGTTGCTCCCTGGAAGTTTCTTGGATTCTTTCAATCTTGCGTCAGAAATTTCACAAAAATGTGTGACTTTATTCTAGCTATTCACATTGCTCGATATTCAGGCACTTCTGATCTGGATATTTTTTCTATAGTCTTGAGAAAGTTCCTTCTATTTTATTGACCACTTTTTCTCCTTATTTTTCTTTGTTATCTTCTCCTTGAGTCTCTGTGTCTTACTTTTTGTCTCACATTTTATTTGTGTGAGGGAGGGTTTTACTTTGTGGGAAATGCCTTCAAATTTTACTTTTAGTAATTTGTTATTTTTAAGCTATTGGATGTTCTTCTCCATGGTACCCTCTTGTTATCTTATTGCTACAGTTTCTCCCTGATTGGGTGTTTTCAGAGTCCCTGTGATTCCTGAAATACTTGTTTCCCAAGGAATCTACTGTCTCCGGCTTACACTGTTCCAGTGATTTTCCCAATGTCTGACGATTCTGGCTGTGTGCTCATGTATGAAGGGCCAGGCTGTTCATTTAGGGCTGTTGGTGTTGGGGACTCACCTGTTCTAGACCAGGAGATCTGGCTCTTCCATCAGCCCTGCAAGAATTAGCAGTATGACTGGGAGCTTGATGTCAGTGAGCGGGTTTCTGGGCTGGAGGATTTTGCTCGTGGATGTAGAAATGGCAAGCTAGCTACTAATCTGGGCTCCTTCCCAAACCAAATGTTAGACTTAGGAGAACTTTGCTGGGGGCACCCATTCCCATACTCTCAGCCTTAGTTCTCCCCAGAAAACCCATAGATTCCCTGTGCACACACACACATATTAGGTATGCAAAAACTTTAGTGCCCCTGTAAATCATCTGTTTTCTGGAGTGCCAGTACAATGCCTGGCTCTAAGTAAAAATGCAAAATTGTTTCAACTGACCGTATAATAGTAGCACTAGCTTTTATGTATTCACTTCTGAGAAGTAACCACTCATTAAGATATGCTCACTGTACCCGAGCAGCTAACAGGCTATGGAAGCTTCTAATGGAAGAAACAGATGTGTAAACAAAACCCTGTAATAAAGAGATAAGTGCGACAAGATGTGTTTGCACAAAATGCTGGTGAGCTGAGGAAGTGATATGAAGACTGAACCAAGAAGGGGAGGGCGGGAGGGAAGGACAGCGAGGGAGACGAGCAGAACGGCAGTGGAGGGCAGGTGGCACCTCTGGGTCCATGTGCAGCCTCGCCCTCTGCGGCCAGGCTGCCTAGGTTCCGTTCCTTCTTCTGCCACTTCCCTGGAAAAGTTATCTTCCTTTGCCCATTTCCTCACTTGTAAAGTGGGCACATGAAAATAGCCCCAACCTCATCCCTTTTGTGAGGATTAAATGATTGCTCTACACAACAGGCTTCAACAGTGCCCCCTCCCATTCGGTACGTGAGTCCTTCTTATTACTGCTGTTACCTCTTGGTGGGGCCCTGAATGGTGAGCCCCGGAGCCAGGGCACGGGCAGGTCTCTCCAGAAAGCAGGCACCGTGGGTGAAGGGCAGGCATGCATGGAGAGCAGGGGCTGGAGCCACAGCAGAGCGGGGCTGGCCCGGGTCTCAGGAGCCCGTGGGAGCGGCGTCCAGCCCCCGCCCGCGCTCTCCGGCTCGAGGCGCTGTGTGCAGAGTAAGCCATGCAATTAATGGGGTTGGGGGCTCGCCAGCCTGTTTACATTTCAGCTTCTGCAGACCCCGTTCAGTGGGGGCGCGGACACATCAGGAGCCCAAAGAACACGGAAATGCCTCCCTGCGGAGGACAGTCCAGGAGGTGACGGATTGAAATGAATGAGAACGCTCATTACCAGGGGTGGGCGGAGGAGGGTCAGGTGGTCCAATGCGAGGTGGGGGTTCGACCTGTAGGTCTTTGAGTTCTAGAATTTGGTCCAATGTGTAGAAGGTACAGAAAGGCAGGTTTGGCAAAACAAGAGCTTTCTGACCACCTAGAGCCTGGGAGCCGGGAGGGACAGAGCAAACGCGCCGTCGGGGCTGCCCTCGGGGCGGGGCTCGGCTGCCTGTGCTACCCGTGTCCCGCAGGCCCTGCGGACCCCCGCCGCCACGCGGGCCCACCTCCGGGCCTGGATGCACCCCTCCGCCACTCACCCCGGCTCTCGGCACCCTCTCCCCGCTTCCCGCCCCGACGACAGCTGTGCGTCTTCACTTTGCTCTACAAGACGAAACTGTCCTTTCCCTCCGCCGGCTGTCCTACAGTGTCCAGCCGCCCTCCCTCAGGCCTGGGAGGGTCCTGATGAGTGTCCGTCCCCCGGCCGGGCAACCGACAGAGGCCGGGCGCTGGCTGCCGCTGTGGACCTGGCTCCCCATCTGCCTCGGTTTCGTTTAGGGCTTTGACAGAGGGACAGAGCCGCGTACGTGGCTGCTGTCCTGCCTGGACCCGAGGTTTCCAAGCCCTACAGCCGTTATTTTTCATTCTAGAGGCTTTCAGAAGTCGAGGCTCATCCTCAGATTCATTCGTATTCAACACAGAAGAAGGGACAGTCTCAGATGCTTGTGGCCTTACAGAGGCTTCAGAGAATAAGGTTAGAATGGTAAGAACCCCAGGTCACTGGGACAGCTTCCCCCAAACCCAGCCAGTGGGCCTTGCTGCTGCGCCCTGTGTCTGATGCTGGGCTGTGCAAAATCAACAGTGTGCACAGGGCACTGACGGCTTCGTTCTCCTCCATTCAGCCCTGGGAATGCCAGAGCTCAGCTCAGAATGGAAAATTACATGTTGGAGAGAAAATAGCCCCGCTGAAGGAATGACAGCACAATTCAGGTCCTGCTTGCTCACAAATTTTATTTGGTGAAGGAAGAAAAACAAGAGACAGAACTCCATGGCTGCATGGATTCTCAGAGAAGAGAAGGTCCTGTTTCACTTTCCTCAGTCCAGTTTAAACCCACAGATTAAATAAAGTCCAAAAGATGAGATGAACATCTTGCTGGAGAATAAAACATGAGGGAAGAAAACCCTTTCCCTGGTTAGTATCTGCTCGGGCTTCTCAGTGAGGGTGGCTGGCTTTGTCTGCATAGAATGTGACAGTCTGTGGGAACTGCTGGGGTTGGTATTCGAGGGGAGCACGAAGGCCGGGCTGCTGGCTCGTGACTCTGCCAGGGCCCAGGCCTCAAAAGGTCTGCCTGGCAGTGGCCGCAGGGACACTGTGAGCGTGCCTGTGAGGGAGACACGATGCCACAGGGCAAGAAGGGAATCTTGGGCATCACAGTTCAGGACCCCCGTTATCAGATGGGGAAATTGAGAGGTCAGTTAAATGATCGCCCCAAGGTCACACAGATTATTTAGTAGCCAGGACTCAAATGTCCTGGCTCCTAATTCAGTGTGTGATTGGACAGCACAGAAATAGATACTCCTAGTATTTGTGCCACTCCCAAGATTCCAAAGTGGGAAATTTTAGCCTTTTGAGTGAAGAAACCTGCAGAGAACAAAAAAGATTTGACGAGCATTCCAATCATTTTGTATCCAATCTCAGGGACCTCATGTTCAAATACAGTTAAAAGATTCTTTGGGTCAATTCAGGGACCTTGATTTTTCTATGAACACAAAGGACAGTCTCTTCCACATTGTGGGACAGGAATGGGAGGGGCACCACACAGGGGAGATGAGAAAAAACAGTATTAGAAACTAAATCAGCTCACACTGGCTGCGGGGAGTCTGGTCTAAACTGTTGGGTGCTTTCCAATAACACAGAGAACAGCACAAAGTCACAATGCATGAGGGGGGCTTTCAGGGGGCTCCTGGTGGGCACCCAGAGGCACCGTGGGCAGCCCGGCGCATGCATGGTGGACACACAGCGCCAATCCTAGCTGACCGCACGTACCTGCCAGGGTGGCACACGGCCATGGGGCACGGCTGCGCCAGGGCCTAGCCGCCTCAGAGATGGACCTGCTCCATCTGAACGCCACGCCCAGACTGGAGGGGGCGGTCTGGGGGGCACTGCTCAGGTTGCTGATATAGGCTGGACATTCTGCACCCTGGACAAAGTGACTGGAATCTGGGCTTCCCCTGGGCCTGGAGGTTTGGTAACGGGCTGGGCATGAGCCTTGATGTCTGCAATTCGCTCTTTAAACTTTTGCTGAAGGAATCTTTCTTCTTTGGAGTAATTCTTTGTGAACACTGACATCAGCAGGCAGCCTGCCATGGACATGCCCCCAATGCAGAAGAAAACAGCTCCTGCCAGCTTGCATGCGTCAAGGGCTCCGTTAAACTGGACAGCGTGCCTATCGACCATGACAAAATCGGCTTCACCAAAGGCTTCGATTTTGGGGGGCACAAGGAAGCCCCCGGCCAGGACGGTCACCCCGAGAATCACGAAGACTGTGCTGAAGATGAGTCCGACCTGGAAATGACACAATGAGGTGACATGGATGAGCAGGTGCCGCTGCAGCCAGGACAGCCTTGGTTTTGGGGAGACGTGAGTATCCCAGTCACCCCAAGTTTGTATGAGAAGCCTTGGAACTTTCTAGTTAAAAAGGAAGGTGAAAGGAAGGCTTTCTTACTTTAATGGCCGTGGAAATCACAGCATCCCCTGGGCACCCCAAGTGCACTGTCAGTGTGGTGCTCACAGCCGACAAAGCCCTCTCACCTCCGTCTCCTCCTCTGCTCCCGAGGAGGACAGAGTGACCCTGAACTCCAGTGGCTGGCCCGGAGTGCACAGTGAGGCCAGGAGGTCCTCCTGCCCACAGAAAAATGCCAGTCGGCCCCCACCAGTCTGAACGGCCACTGCTCCCATGCCAACTGCACTCCATCAATTACATCCTGCAGCACCACGGCCTCCCTGAGCGTGTCACCTGCGAGTGTTCTGACGGCTGCCGTGGCCCTCTGCCTGCCACACACAGCCAGGCCACAGTGCTGCTAGGCTGGGGTCCAGGTCCTCCGACATACCCCCTGGGGGATGGTCCTGCTCACGGCCCTTCACCTGGCAGCAGTGGCCTCCACCCTGGGGACAGTCCCTCCAGTGCAGGAACGTGTCCCTCACGTCCATCTTTGAAAAGTCTGTGTTCTCTCTAACTGCTGGACTGGACTCATCCCTGCCCTTGACCCTGCATGATTCTCTGAGCTTCCTCTGGGGCCACTATTGGCCTCCTAATCACCAGCTGCAAGTGGTTTCCTTTTCTATCCCATCTGACGCCCGGTCACCGATGTCAAGCTGCTGCGGGTACTAAGCCCTCGCTGTCATCCCCACATTGCTCCCCTGGGTCCTTCAGCAGCTCACTCTCACCCTGCTTTGCCACCTAACCTTGAATGATGGGTGCTCCCAGGCTTCCACTCTTGACCCACATCTCTCATTCACACATTCTTTCTAGGGTTTAATTTGTGGCCATGGTCTCACCACACCCCCACTCCATGCACGGATGATGGTTCCAGATTTCCAACTCCCGCTGCACAAATCTGTGCAGAGGGCAGTGGCTGCAGGCTCTGGGCCAGTCGGTGGGGCTGGGGCACAGACAGAGCACACACTGTGTGTGTGCATGTGTGTGAGGCACCCTTCCCCAGAAAGCCCACGTCTATTATCTTGCCCCTCATGGTACACAAGCTGGAAGGTTCTGGAGAAATTTCCATCTCCCAGCCTCTCCAAGCCTTCTGTGATCCGGCTCTTGTCTACATTCATCCCGACCCCATTCCTCCAACTTCTAACTTCCCCCAGGGTAGCCCCGGTAGGTGTGCTCTGTCCCCACACTCTGCACTCCTGTAAGTATTGTGCCCACTTTTAGGGGATGGCTTGTCATGCTGCATGGTGACAACTGGCTTCCCCACTGGCCACGAACTCCTTTGGGTCAAGGCTCTATCTTATTCACAGGTGATAGGTGTTATTTATGACTGAATCCAGAGCCTACCTACAGACTTGTGCATGGTGGACATATAAACATGTGTAGAAAGAAAGAACAAACAGCATTGTGAGACAGAGGTTCCAAGACCCACGCGACGAAGCGGAGATTCTCCCTCAGGCGCATCCATTCCGATCTCCCTCCTCCTCGAGCTGCTGCACACCGTGCAGGGGCTGCTCAGGGGCAGAGGTCATGGAGGCCCTGTGAGCACAGCTTCCAACGAGGCCAGCAGGACCCTGAACACAACAGCGGAAGCGGGTAAAGGGGAAACCTGCAGCTTCAACCTCCTATGTCTGCAGTTTGCAATGAAAGGAAAACAGAAAGAGCCTAATAGAAGCACACGCACATTCAGGGCCTTCCTCTCTATGGCGCTGGGCCCTTCCTGCCCACGGAGTGAACTCACTTCTCTTCCCAAGGAGGAGACCCAGGTGCTGCGGCTCATGTCTTGGTGACAGGACAGAGTTCCTAGGCTCCTCAGGACGGCTCCTGAGCGCCACCGCCCAGCGCTTCATGGCGGAGGAATGAGGCTAGGATGTGCGGCTTTCTGAAGTATAATTTCTGTGAGGCCAGGGATGTTTGCATGTATTCATTCTCTGAAGTAGGCCAGCAAAACAGTGAGCAAAGACTTTTGGACCTTGTTTGTGTGACATAGAAGGGAGAATGCTGATGTCATATTTCTGGGGCTGGTATTTTACTGTGAGCTCTTTATTTTAAATCCATAGCTCATGTTATTTGATGGATATACAGCTTCACAAATCACATAACCACTAGCACATAGAGCCCCAAGAATGCTGACGATATTCTGCATGTCAGTGGTGTTTCAGGCTCTTGGCATGATAGATCTGACAGGCAAATATTTATTTGACACACAGGGAAGCAATCACCCACTTCTCTGGGTAAATACAGGATGTACCACCCTTAGCTGTATATTTCATTGGTCTAGACCAGTAAAGATTCATCAGAAGTGACATTTCTACAGGGAAGGATCGTGGCTTGACCAATTCAATACAGAGTATGTGGCACTAGTAAGATTCTGAATTAATACAGGTCTTGGGTTAATGAGCTCTGTTACCCGATAATTTATTTATTAACTGGATATCCAGTTTTATTTCTGTTGCAGAACTCAGTGCTCCATATGGTATCTGTAATGGCAGCTGATGCATCAAATGTTTACTGAACGCACACCCGACACTGTTCTAAGCACTTTGACATATTGCCTTATTTAATTCTCTGTTTTATGTGACAGGTACTGTAAGTACCACTGTTAGAGGCCCAAAGAAACAGGGCTATTAAATGGAAGGGCTGAGATATAAACCTATGTAATCTGAGGACAGAGTCCCTGCTTATAATCAACGATGCTGCATTGTCTCTTGTTCAACTACATCACCGTAAGTGGCAAGTCTACGTCAGTAGCAACATCCAACATTCTGGAGTCTTTTGGGAGAAGCTGGGGTGACTGGAATCCCCAAAGGCAGAGAATATCAGAGCTGGAGGGGACCTGAGGCATCATCCAAGGCTGCAGCTCTGCTTCCCTTCCTAAATCCTTGTCCCTTTCTTGGTTTCTAACCACCGGAACATCCCAGTGACCCCCTTCTCTCCGATGCCCTTGCTCTCTTCCTAGGTGACCCTATCCACTCTGGCTCTATATGTCAACGGCCCTCAATCTACAGGCGGCACATTGGTGTAAACTGCCTCTAGAGACCCCCACTCTCATGTCTAATAGGCACGCCAGGTACGACAGGCCAAAGTCAAATGGCCCATCCATCCCTCTGTTCTCCCCCCAGGAAATCAGAACACCACACAGCTCAGCTGCAAGCCGTCCAGCCCTGCCCGACTGCTCCTTCTGCCTGACTCAGCGCAGCTTTCCGACTTCATGCTACGTCTGACTTCTCTCCACCCCACTTACCACCCGAATGGAGCCACCATCACCTCCTGCCTGGGTACTTAACAGACTCCGACATAATCGAGCTTCTTCAGCCTCGGTCCTTCTACAGTCCGTTCTCTGTGCTGCAGCCACAGCGCTCATGATGAGGTGTCAGTCGGATCCCTCGCGCCTATGCATAAACGCTCAGGCGGCTTCCCGCATCTCTCAAGGGGAAAGCCCGCACCCTCCCTGTCTTCTGCGAGGCGCCCACAAGTCACCTGTGCCCCGTTTCTCTAAACCCATCCCATTCTGCTCTAGCCAGACTGGCCCTCTTGCTGTTTTTGAAACACACCAAACTTACTTCCATTTTAGAGCTTCAGACTTGGTATTTTCTCAGCCCAGCGTGATCTGAAGCCACGTAATTTCACGGCTGCTCCCCCAGCTGACAGCAGTACCGGCTCAAATGCCACGCCCTCTGGAGGCCTCCTCTGACCAGGGTTCCTAGGACCAGCCCTCCGTCATGCCCGGTGCCCTCCTGGTTCACTACTCTTCATGATGCCCGTCGCCACCTGGCACTCTGGCACGTGGTTCACTCGTTTACGGCCTGTTTCCCACGACAGATTAAAGTTCTGCGACGGCAGGGACACTTTCTTCTCACACTCACCTTTAATCTCTGGCACTCTGTGACCTCTCGGCACACACCAGGTGGCCACTCAATGTTAGCTGAATGAACATGTTGTCTGTGGGGCACCTTTAGCTGATGAGGCTGCAGCTCAGAGAGCCCAGTGGCCACATGCCTGGTAGAGGCAGGGCTGGAACAGATACACTGGCCGCTGTATTATGTCTCTGCATTGACTCTCTAAATATCCAATATTTCTTTTTCATAATTGTAATCTGCCAAATGACACTTACCAGGCTTGCAAGGGAGGCTGAAAGCAAGTAATGTTTTGCTTATGGATGGCTTCGCACTTGGCACATTTAGCAACACAGTAGAAGTGTAATAAAAATAATAATGATGGCAATTATCCCCGTTTAGGGTTAACGTGCAGATCAGCAACTGTTGGTGTTTCGAGGCTTTCTCTGGACCAAGGCTCATACTCTTGCCTTGGCGAGGAAAGCTGATGCACCGGAGCGCCACACCTCAGTCCCCCACAGCTGCCGGACTCACCGCAGCCCAGTTAGCACGTGATTCTTACTTACTTTCCAGAATACTGAGCTCCACCTGTTAGGTGACCTCTGGATCTGGAAATCCTCCTCATAGTCCCAGATCGAGGTGGTACAGTCCTCATAAAACTGGTGCAGGTAGGACCGGACTCCGTAGCGCGGGGACCCGCCCTCAGCAGCGGCCGGTGCCTGCTGGGACCCGCGGGTGCTGCCGCGCGCACTCATCCTTCCCCAGCTGGAACGACAACAGCCACAGGCATCAGCCCATGAACTCCGGCCTCAGGATCAAAAGGCACGTCAAAGGTGAGGGTCAGGCTAACGTCAGTCTCTGTAAATAGTGCTCTTAAGAGAAAAGGTACTTTTAAGGACCTGCCTTTCTTAGAAGCTGCTTTTTTCTCCTTAATGCAAAATTGCTGCAATCACTCAACGACTTGAACTGGTTTCCCACTAATGAAACGGACGTAATAGCACAGATCATTTACATTATGTGAGAATTTAAGCATGAAGCACATGAGAAATGGCAACGAGGAAACTGACACTTTCATCGTCTAGGCAAGAAATCTTTCGTCTCTTCAAGCGCAGTGCCCGCACACCTCCAAGAGCCGGGCGCCCGCCGGCTGCACGGAGCCTGCCTGGGGCTCTCCTCTCGGCTGCTCAGCCTCGCCCTCTGCTGGAGACGACACGGCGTTACTCTTAGCGGCTTGAGATTTTGCCTTCGGATCCCATGTATTTCTTTCACATTTTAACTAACTGTCAGGTTGCACAGAAGTGTAACTAAAAAGCTGCTGAGCAACTTACACTTCAAGCTCATTAATCACAAATGGCTTACACCTCCCTGCCTCTAACACCAGGTACTCAGTCATCACTTGTGGATAGATCTGCCCACGTAGGATGTGAGGATATAATGCACAGGGGAGACCCAGCCCTTCATTATTCCCCTTGAACATAAGAATTCAGAGGATGGTTAAAGGAAACTATGCTCTGGGTGAGTTGTTTGGGACTCTGCCTTCTTAAGATGGAAACTTCTACTGGATTTGACTTAATCAAGACCTTAAGAGAGAGGCATTTAGTAATGGATTCTTGGTAAAAAAAAAAAAAAAAAAAAGCAACTACTGAGGGCTGCCGGATTTGGTGGGCAAGGAAATCCTCAGTAATTGTTTGCTTTCTGGTTTTCTGATGTCCACACAGGCAGAGAAATGTGGAGCCAGAAATGTGAAATGCCTTTTCAGTTCCTTCAGTCAGCCTCTAGGTAATTTTCCCGTCCATGTTCTTGCAAATGGTAGGATTGATGACAGATGACATCAATCTGTGGACAGATGACAACAGGAGGAGCGACACGGGAGGGGACCTGTTCTCCCACTGAAACTGGTTCTTTCTGGATCTGTGCTACAATCCAGGCTAACAGAAGACATGCTAAATGTTTCCAGTTACTCATCAAGAAACCAAGGAGTTCTCCAAAGAAAAAATCCAGATGGCCAACAGGCACATGAAAAGATGCTCCACTTCACTAATTATCAGGGAAATGCAAATTAAAACCACAATGAGATATCACCTCACACCAGTAAGGATGGCCAGCATCGAAAAGACTAAGAACAACAAATGCTGGTGAGGATGTGGAGAAAGGGGAACCCTCCTACCCTGCTGGTGGGAATGTAAGCTAGTTCAACCATTGTGGAAAGCAATATAGGGGTTCCTCAAAAAACTAAAAATAGAAATACCATTTGACTCAGGAATTCCACTCCTAGGAATTTACTCAAAGGAAACAATTTCTCAGGTTCAAGAAGACATGTGCACCCCTATATATTGCAGCACTATTTCAATAGCCAAGATATGGAAGCAACCTAAGTGTCCATCAGTAGATGAATGGATAAAGAAGATGTGGTACATATACAGAATGGAATACTATTCAGCCTTTAGAAGAAAATAAATCCTACCATTTGCAACAACATGGATGGAGCTAGAGGGTATTATGCTCAGTGAAATAAGTCAGGCAGAGAAGGACAAATACCAGATGATTTCCCTCATTTTTGGAGTATAACAACAAAGCAAAACTGAAGGAGCAAAACAGCAGCAGACTCACAGACTCCAAGAAGGGACTAGTGGTTACCAAAGGGGAGGGTGGGGAGAGCGTGGGGTGAGGAAAGGAGAAGGGGATTGTGGGGTATCATGATTGGTGCACATGGTATGTGTGGGGGGTCACGGGTGAGACAGCGTAGCACAGAGACCGGTAGTGACTCTGTGGCATCTTACTACACTGATGGACAGTGACTGCAATGGGGTGTCTGGGGGGGACTCGATAATAAGGGTGAATGTCGCAACCACATTGTTTTTTCTTGTGAAACCTTCATAAGAATGTATGTCACTGAGGAGTAATGTTTTTCTACAAGGAAGAGATTTAGTCTAAGTTCTAGCAAGTGTCCCTGTGGGGCCATTTTGTCTGGTTGGATGGGGCTAAAATAAAAGTTGAAGCCCTTGAGTTAACATTTCCCTGTCAAACGGCCACAAAGTGAATCCATAAGAATAGTGTAATATGTACCCTTAGCCACAAATGAGTTTCATTAGAAAATGTAGTGAGATTCAGGAAAATATGGCCCTGACCTTAGGCAATGATACACACAGGTGCTGCTAATGGTGAACGAGGGCCCATCTCCTTA
This sequence comes from Manis javanica, assembly GCF_040802235.1. Classification (NCBI taxonomy): domain Eukaryota; kingdom Metazoa; phylum Chordata; class Mammalia; order Pholidota; family Manidae; genus Manis; species Manis javanica. The sequence continues at coordinate 14,869,087 of NC_133171.1, forward strand.
AGTGTCAGCCCTTGATGCTTAGTGCCTCTTGCAGAGAGGCGACCACCTAAAAAACCATGGGGGAGGGGAGGATTATTTTTTCTTAGTTTTGTACGTTTCAGGATATTAGTTCATAAAACATTAAGATTTTAGAATGTACTTTGCCGATTAGAGCAACAAAGTGTGGTGGATCAGATTCTTGTTAACCTGGTTTTCATACTTTAAATGCCAGAACTACGTGTCTGGTCCCATTTATTTAGTTCTTACAGTGCAGATGACTAATAAGGGCCTAACTAGTGATGTGCGTAAGCAGAACAATGTTAAAGGCACTTCCTCTTAAGACATCCTAATAAGCTTCAGCCAGGGGGAGACGGGATCAGTATTACTAATTCTGCTTCGTCACTGAGGAAACTGAGGCAAAGAAAAATCATCTGCTGAAGGTTCCACCGTGACGCAGGGCGGATGCAAAGTGACAGTCCAGTGAGCAGGCGTGCATCGTCAGAACCAGCTCATTCAGCTATATATTCTCAGGTTTTCTATAAAGCACTAGAGACTTCAACACGAAAAGAAGACAGAAGTAGATATGCTACGAGTAAAAGGATCCCTCACAGCAACAGTGAGTCATTTTCTGTGATGCTGAAGTCACTCCGTCTCAGGACCACACTTAGATGCAGAGCAGGACCATGAGACATACTGTAGCTGCTCCCTGCCCAGGTTGGCTCTGGCACAGTAGGGCTACATGTTCCCTGCGTGACAGGTGAAATGCTTCTGCTTTACAGGATGAGACTCACTAGCCCAACCTTGTTGAACATAGTATAGGCAAAATCATAAAAGATGTAGTGTCATAATATAGCAAATGTTTTTGAGCTGAGTGATGGGAGGCTCTTCCCTAAGGATGGATTTTAGTGACGTTACATTCCGGAAAACGAATCCTGGTGAGCTTTATTTTCTCCCCCAGGTGAGCATGGCTGGCACTTGCTGACTACATAGAGCGAAGCACGGGCTCTAATGCTCATTCCTGATCTACAGTGGGTTCCTTTGTTCTCCCTGGAGGATGTTCTAGGTGCTGATGGTGAGGATCCACACGTGGTTTTCTTCTCCTTATAATCTATCGTATCTATCCTGATGACACAGTTATACAGGAGTGCATACTCCGTTCTTGCCGACCCAGCACACCTACCACGGGAAACCCCAAACCTGCAGGAGGTTTCCTACACCAGCACAGCAAACAGGAGCCCCTATCACTCTTTACGCCTCCCCCCAAATCTGTTCCTCTTAGCACTGTGTGCTGCCTGATACCCACTACGTGCTCTACCTCTTTGCAGTCTGACAGACTGTACACGAGAGACTGTGAGCCTCACAGGGATGGGACTTCTTCGGTTCTGTTTACCACCCGAACACCAAGCACTCTGAAGCAAGCTGCTTGGCACGGAGTCCTACGTGGGTCGCTGTGGATGACGGCAAGTGGCCGTCCTTTGTTATCCCTCCCTTCCTTCAGTGTTTTTAAGCACGAATTACGTGCCTGGTTCTGTGACTAATGGCTACAAAGATTAGTGGGGCCCAGTCTGCTTCCGTGGGCTCTTGAATCAGAGGGAGAGACACCCCCGACACAGGCAGCGCAGCACGCCGGGCCCATCAGTCATCGTGACCTCTGTGCGCAACGGCGCGCTGTGCTCTAGGCTACCATGGCACTTACATTTAAGTCTACTACATGCAGTTACTTTTTATGTGAAATGATCATAGCCATGAAAACAGCAATTAGTTCTTATACCTCATGAAACTGTAAGACCATCACAGACTTAACATTATGTGTCTTCATGGTCTCCTTGAGAGAAGAGAGGCAGAAAACTGAGGCACCAACAGGGTGTTTCCCCACGGCTCCATGTGTGAGTCCTTGTGAGGCAGACACAGGTCCTGTTCTGTTTATTCTCTTTGAAATACCTTTCAATTTTCATATGCTTTTCTCTCCTGCAAAATCATCTGAGATAACGAGAGCGAAGTTCCCACTGGGCCAGGACAGCCAGGTCTACAGGCACATAACTGATGGAGACCATTTATCCAGCCCCAAACCAGAAAGGTCAATTCGCTTAAAAGACTCAGTTGGACTCAGAGCTGCTCAGAAGGTATGGAAACCTGCTAATAGCTTTTTCATTTTTAAATCAGGCATTTCGTAATTTTATACATGACCCTAGAACTTGAGAATGTGTTTCTATCAGTGGATCATTTCAGAGATATTTTATATACCTGGAAAAGTGGTAGAGATTGTGGCTCTATTTATGAGCTTATATCCTCTAACTCGGTGGATATGTGGCACTTCTATAATTTCTAAAAGAGGTGCAGTGACAGGCAGCACATAAAGTCTAAAGTCAGAAGAAGAAGAGAAAAAGAGCACACATTGTCTTTGAATCTCCTCTTTACCTACAGACCACGAGGCGGGCACGAACCTGCACAGGACAAGGTCCGAGCCTCACTTTCGAAGTCCTTCTTTTCCTCTTCTTGTTTTTCACTCTCTGACCTTTCTTTTTAACCAAGCATTCTTCACACCTAAGTAAGGGAAAAAAATGTCTGCATAATGTGATCTAGATCAAACTCTCAAGTTCATAAGCCATTCTTATAACTTGTACAGAATCATTTTAATGCTGACAAAAGCATCTGCAAAGGACTTCTTGTTCAAGAGCAGAGAGAGCATTCTTTTTTTTTTTTTTTACAAAAGCCTAACATTTTACCATTTCTAATGGGCTCATGAGCATTTACCGAGTGAGAAAGACAACACAGTGGGAAGGGCTTTGTCAACTGTCCCACACTGTGCAAATGCTCTTCTTATTTCGATGATTTTATTCATGTAGTCTGTAATACCAAGTATTTTAGACATTCTAAATATATTCCGGAATTGATCTATGTGGTGGTTGTTCCATTATACTGCAAAATAAATTAATCTTATGGCCACTGTATTTTCTGATTTGTTCACATGCATTTTAGACTATTAAGGCTCTTTGGGTAATTTGCACATTAGGTTGATTTTTACTCTATATCCACTTTCTCCCTATCAGGGTCGCTTTACTTTCCGTGCGCCTAAGAAAAGCAGGTGCCATGCAAGAGCTGATTAAACAGCCACTGCCCGCTGCTGCCGGGGTCCCCTCCGCTACCCCGTCGCTCCGGCTCGAGCAGTGAAGCAGCACCGGGCCTGCCTCTCGGGAGGGCACGGGGTCCTGATGGGAGCCTGAGGCTGCAGGCGGCCGGGCGCGGCCTGCCGGCGGTCGTCCCGGCTCGGCCCCGGGGTCCCCAACCCGGCATTGGGCCTCGCGGTGTTACGGGAGCGGATTTGAGGAGCAAAGCAACCTGTCGGTCGCCGCCCAGACCCGGGCGGGCGGTGCCCCGCTCCCAGCCCCTCAGCCCCCGCGGGGTGAGTGGTGTGACGGGGCCGGAGGACACCCCTCCCGGCAGCGCGGTCCGGGCCCCACGGGCTTTACCTGCGCGCCGCGACCCCCGACCCGGGAGCAGGTGCAGCCAGCGAGCCGCCGGGGCCGCATCGCCGATGCCGCCGCTCCCGCCTGGCTCCTGCGCGTGATTGACAGCGGGGCGCCCGCGCAGGCGGCTGGTGGGCGGGGCCCGGAGTGGCGGGGGCTTCCGCCCCGCCCCGCCCGCGACGAAGCCCCGCCCCAGAGGCCCCGCCCCGCAGGCTCTTGGCGGGGCGGGGCGTCCGCGCGGAGCCCGCCTTGGGCACATTACGGCGGGGCGCGCGGGAGCGTCTGTGGAACAGGGCGCCCCTGGGCCCGGCGTCGCCTCCCCCACTCCTCGTGCGTCCTAGTCGCGCCGCCGCACCTGCCGGCCCGCCCCAGCCCGATGCACCGGGGGCCTTTATCCCGGTGCACAGAGGGGCTCCGGGAACGCTGCCGCGGGCAAGGGGACAGGAGGGCTGCGTCCCGGCTGCGGCTGCGGCTCCGGCTCAGACCCTCGTCCGGCCTAAGCGCCGCTCTCCCGCGCCGCCCGAGCCTGCAGGGGCCTCCCGTGTCTGCCCTCCCAGCTTCGCGAAGCGCATCGTTCCGGAGTGTTGATACGTTGCTTGTTCGCTTGCTTTTCTCTTACCCCGGGGGAGATCGGCCAACAGTTACTCCTTCTTAGACTGTGACGCAGCTGGTGTGTTTTCCCATCCTCCAAAGTCCCTGGGCGTCCGCCCGCGCTCAGGAGCCCAGAGCCGCCAGCCCTCCGCCGGAGGCTGGGCGGTGGGAAGCCCACGGGTGCCTTCCTGGTGTCTGCGCTGGCCTCTGGCAGGTGTCCTGGCCTCTTCCGACGATGCATGAAGCAGGTGCCATCCGTTCAGTCAGGGAGGTTGGAACCAGACAGGCCTGGGCTTCGATCCCGGCTCTACCCGCTCCTGCTGTTTAACCTGGTCTCGCTGCTTCGCTGTGCACCTCGTTCTCCTCATCTATTAAATCTACTTCATATGGTAGTTATGAGAATCGAATGAAATTATATTTATCACAATGCCTGGTACATAGTATGTACTCAATAAATTATAGCTACAATGATGATGATGACTTAGCTGAATGCTTGGGAGCCTAGGAATGTTTTCAGCCTGGCGTCGCGGGTCTCCTGTTTCCCACGTACCCTCCTTTGCTTCATCTCCTCTTTTACCGGATCTGTTTCCAGCCTGTGCCCTCCTCGGCCTCTCTGTGGAAGCTCCTGATGAGGTGGCACAGGGCTGGACGTGCCTGTCCCGGAGCCTGCAGGCCACAAACTCTTCCGCATCCCACAAGCTCGCCTGCCTGCCCCCGGCTGTCTCTCAATCTGAGTAGACTTGAACTCAAGTAAGATGGTTTACATACCCCAAGATGCCCTTGAAATGCGAATCATCACCCATATCTTGTCTCTCACAAGCCATAGTTTTTATTTGTTAGTTTTGTAAACATTAGGAAACAAAAATGATCACTTTGAAACAAATAGGTTTTCACTTAGAACATACTGCAAGATTTCCTGGGTTATTTTACGTGGAAACATTTACCGGTGAACTTCTTTTAAGACAGTATGCAGCACATTTATTGGACATCTGCCACTTAGAACACAAAGCCTGAGACACAAACAGATGCATCACAGAAAGTCACAGAGAAGAGGTCAGGGGAGGTGATGGGCTCCTGAGCTTCTCCAGAAGGGATTTGGGCTCAGCCTGCCTCTGTAACCTTGCATTTCACGATTACCCTTTCCAAGTCCCTTTCTTGTTCCACTGAACGTACTCGGTGTTCTTCAAACACAGCTTGTACTTGCTTCCTCCTTTATTTGCTTCAGTGGTTCTCTGCGCTTCTTCCCTCGTATCTGTGCCTCCGAATTCTGCCCATTCTTAAAGTCCCAGCATGACCACCACCTTCTCTATGAGGCCTTCTTGGTTATGCCTGGATCTTTATCTTGAACCTACAAGGACCTCGCTTAGCCGTCTTACGGTGCTGCGTCCTCCTGGTACTCGCATTACTTATGTATGTTTACTCTCCACTGTTAGCTTTGTAAGCATCACGAAGGAAAGACTGACCCGCAATTCACTTTGTATTCTACACAATGCCTAGCACATCACTTTGTATACATTAAAGACTCATTCTTGGTAAAGGAATAAAATGTGAATCTGCAGAGGAGCCTTGGCAGATGGGTAAGATTTGGCTAAGAGGAGGAGAGAAGAGAGCATTACGGCGAGTTAGGGACGGAAAGCAGGAACTCCAGTTTGCAGGCTCCAGTCTCAGATGTATTCCTGGACCTCAGAGTGTAAGAGGGGGATGGGACAGTGATGGAGAAGGAGCCCCATACAACCTGTCCACTGACTAGAGGCAAAGCCTTGAGCCGCTGGACCCTCCAATGGTGGCATCATTGCTCCTTTAGTAATGGTAGTCTGCCCAAGCCGACGCCAGGGCATTCTGAACCAGGCAGTAGCTGCTTATTAGTATGCCCTCTGTGTTCCCAGACAGAACAGATGTCTGCTTTTTCTGTTTAATGATGATGGCAGGCTCCCAATGATCAAGATCTAGTTTCACATTTTCTGTAATGCTGCAGCTGAGAAATTCTGTTTGGCTAGTTCTGAGGCCCAGCTGCCCCTTTGTGGGGAATCTTTGCCAATTCACAAGGACAGAGGGTACAGGGCCCAGGAATGGGGCAGCGCTAGCCTTGCTCAGGTGGAGTAGGTGATGGAGGGAGTCCTGGGCATGGTCGCTACCCAGATGTGCTTTGTTTTTCTTCATCCCTCTCTCTTCCCTAACTAAACCTAAGAGTAGGACAGTTGCTGATCTTGTAAATTAAGGGGTACAAGAGAATATTTGGTATTTGAAATAGTTTATTTTTATATTTCTATTTGGAAGAGGAAATAGATCAGTTGCTATGTCAGTGACTAGTGAAAAAGTGAATTGAATCCTTTCTTGTAACAGACTGATTTTATAGGTGGAGAAGGAATAACATAGGGCTGCACTGGGAATATAGGTTCAGAACCTGAAAAGCTGTCCTAAGACCTTAGAGTAGTTTATCTCAATAGTCATTTTTCTTTTTTCAGTATTACCCCCACCCCACTTTATTTGAGATGTAATGGACATGTAACATTGTTTAAGTCCAAGGTGTATAACAATTAGGTTGCTTATGTGAGTTTTTTTTCCTAATGTAAGCATTTATCACTTTAAACTTACCCCTTCTAACTGCTTTTGCTATATCCCATAGGTTTTGATATATTATATTTGATACATATTTTATTTGTTTCAAGATATTTTTTGATTTCCCTTTTGACTTCTTTTTTCAGCCATTGGTTGTTAAGATGTTATTTAATTTCCGTATATTTGTATATTTTCCAGCTTTCCTCCTGTTACTGATTTCTAGTTTCATACCATTGTGGTCAGTAAAAATTATTGGTATGATTTCAATGTTCTTAAGTTTGTAAGACTTATTTTATGGTCTAACATAAGATCTATCCTGGATAATGTTCCATTTGCATTTGAAAAGAATGTGATTTCTGCTGCTGTTGGGTGCAGTATTCTGTATATGTCTGTCAGGTCCATTTTGAAAAGCATAATTCAAATCTTCTGTCTCCTTACTGATTTTCTGTGTGGATAATCTACCCACCGTTGAAAGTAGGGAACTGCCCCTTCTCCTCCCTTCTCCCTGTGGAACTCTGCAGTCTGCACATTTGTTCTTTTGATGGTATCACATAGGTCATCAGGTCTCCTTCACTCTTTTACATTCTTTTCCCTTTATTCTTCTCTGACTGGACATTCTTGTCTTCTTTCTCACAGACCCTTTCTTTTACTTGACAAAATCTGCTCTCTATTGCACTTTTCATTTAACTCATTGTGTTCTTCAGTTCTAGAATTTCTCTTTGGCTATTTTTTTATGATTTCTACCTTTTTGTTAAATTTTCCATTTTGTTTCTATATTGTTTTCTTGATTTTATTGAATCATCTTTCTGTGTTTACTTGTAGTTCATTGAGTTTCTTTAAAACAGCTATTTCAAGTTCTTTATTGCATAAACCTCAGACACCCTTGTCTTTGGGTTCAGTCACCAGAAGATCATTTTAATCCTTTGATGGTGTCATGTCACTTTGATTTTTTTCTGTTCCTTAGAATTTTGTACTCATGTTTGATTTGAAGTAGCGGTCTCCTTCCAGTCTTTACTGACCGCACACTCCGGTGCATGCAGGCTCACAGTCTTACTTCAGTGTTGCTCTGAACCTTCTCTGGAGACCTGGGCTTCCACAAAGGCTCTCCTGTCCGTGGGTGATGGTCTAAGGTAGTGTTTTCCAGGGTCTCCCGGACCAGGGCTGGGAGGGGCTGGAGCAGTCCATGGGCCAGTGCAGGGTCCACATCTGCAGCCAACACCCGTCTGCTTATTGCGTGATGTGCAGCTGGGAGGGGCCTCCCAGGTCCCCTGGCTCACAATGACAGATCTCACAGCTCACTCAAAGGCACCTTTGTCTGTGGATGTATGCCACCTTTCTGTTGTTGAGGGGTGAAAATGAGGGATGTCTTATGCCATGGTGCCCATGTCCTTCCAGGAGCAGCAGAGGGGCTGGTGGGACTGCTGGTGGTGGCGGCAGCAATGGTGGGGCCCCCTCCTTAGGGTATCTGAGCAGCAAGTTGAGGGAAGGATCCTGAAGGGTTAGATTAAAACTTCTTATTGCTTAATTTTGTTTGTGTCCCCAAAGTAGCTGATTTGTGAGGGACAGAAATGATCCCATGTGTGCATGGCATGGCTTACAGCAGCCTCTCCTCCCCGTGCCATCCTGCCCCTCCCGTACACTAACCCTGCACCCCCACCTGATTCCATCAGTCCCTGCATTCTAGACAGTCCAGGTCTGGTCTCACGGGCATGCAGCAGCGCAGCTGTGTAGGGCTCTGCACTTGGGAGCTGGCCCCGCACTTGGGCTTTAATGCTTGTGGGTGCTGTCTTGAAGTTCTTAATAATTTTATATTTTAATTTGTGTTTTGTAAGTAAAGTCTAAAGGGCAAATGAAGCATATTCTGGGGGCTGGGAGCCTTGCTCTGCATGCGGACCCTCCTGCTGCCTTCCCACCTTCCCAGGACAGACTTCCAGCCACTTGTTCCACATCCCTGCCCCGGCCTTGGTGGGGACACTGGAAGGACAGGGGCTATGAGCATGTGCCCAGTGTGCTGAGTGGGGCCCTGGGCTCCCACAAGGGTCTGCACTCACCCTGAGTGTCCTGTGCCAGGTAGAAAATACATGACGGTTTGGTGGGGAGACCATAGAAGAAAAGGAAAAGACTTTTTCCTGCTTTTTGGACAAGAGGCTGTGCATTTTTCTGTTTTATGTGGCTCTGTAAATTACGTAGCCTACACTGAACATGTCAAAGAAGATCTGCCTCCAAGCCCTTGTGAGATCTCATCCCCATGCTCAGGGTGCCCTCCCATAACTGCTTATTCAATTTCTCCCTATTCTTCAGTGTTGAATCTGTTTCTACTTCCTTTAAACAGTCTGATTACTCATCACTGTGAATTCTTTTCTATAGAACTCAGTTTATCATATGCTAAATTAGCATCAGGATATTGGGAAAAGTGGAAAGACATTTGTTTCTCATCAGCATTCTGCACATAACATCAGAGCCAGCAGTGGTGTTTGAAACATGAATACCTGGCTCAGAGGATCCTGGAGCCATCAGAACTGTCAGCGGCAGGGCTCATGCACTGTCTGGGGAGCTCGCTGGGTGTCACTTTTAGAACTGCTGGTTGAGGGACCCAGGGGATTGCAGTGGAGGGTCCTGCACAGCTGGCGGCCACTTGGGATCAGCAGCCACTTACTAACTGGCCTAGATGTGTCTCCACATGCTGGCATCCTGTAAGGTCATCCTGGGGCTTCCCAGGTGAATGTCAGCTCCCATACTGCAGCTCTGGACAAGGTGCTTAACAGCTTCTCTAGTTCTAGTATTATAACATGTTCATCAGCTGCCAAATGAGCATGTTCTAATACATGACCAAATCCTCAAATATTTATTATCAATTACAGTCAATAGTTATTTTGACCATATTTATTGGTCTATGACAAATCTTGTGAATCTTAATGTTGAGATACCTAATACACAGACTCTGTCTGCCAGAGATTTCTAATCTAATCTGGCCCTGGAAATAAGGTGTGTACATAAACAATTATAATACAATGTTGAAGGTATCCTAGGAGAGAAACAGCTGAGTGGCTGTGGGGGTTGGAAGAACTGATAAATTGCTTCTGATTTGGGGATAAATGAGATAGATGCGGGAAGGCTTTGAGAAAAGTGTGGCCAATGACCTTGATCTTGAAATATAAGTGAACATTTTAAATTCATGGCTATAGGGAGGAACTTCAGAGGTGGAACTGGAAAAATCCCATTGTGAATCAAGCTCTAGAAATATGAGTATTTACTTGTGGGGTAGTTTTTTTCTTTTTGTTCGTGCCCCACTTTCTCCAGTTAGATGTGAAGCTTCTCAGGTATTCCTAATTCTCGCCCCTATCACCTGCTTAGTCGGTGCTTGTGGATCGTGATAGCTGCCCTCTAAAGTCTTATGTTCCTCATGGAAATCGAGAGAGGACATGTCAAGATCTATTCTTGAATCATGGCTGATGTTTGGAGGGAGAAGCCTTCATAACCAGCCGGTATCTTGTGAGAATGGTCTGGGATGTGTGTGTGACACACATACTGAATGATAGGATTAAGGGTTTATATATGGGAATTGGCTTCTGGTATGTTCTGTGGTTCCTCCAGAGGCCATCATATTCCAGCTTCAAGGCCAAGGATAAGGTTATTATTTGAGAAAGACATTAGTACAAATATACATATGTTGGTTAAGCCCTGCATTATGTGGGTATGGATGTGTAACAGATGCTCTGCAAGCAGGACCAGAATATCTCTCAGATATAGTCAAGAATGTTTGGTTGTTTCTCAAAAAGCTAAAACCCATTCCGTTGCCTCTGGGTGGGTCACGGTTAAGCCTACGGCTCTGAGGACTTCGTGACAGCAGAAGCAAAAAGTCGAAGGACGCAGTGGTCATTGGCAAGAAATTGCTCTGATAGTGATAAGGAAGAATGTGGACCTCCCAGGCCTGCCCCATGTAACGGGATATAGATGGCAACATGCCTGCAGGTCGGAGCTCCTCTGGCTCGATGAATTCCTCACTTCACACTAGATGTTGAGGCCACCAGACTGTGGGTTCGCCTCTGGAGGAGTGAGGTACCCACTGGATGTTAACATACTCCACGTGGATGTTTAATACCAGGATGTTTACTGCAGGGCACAGTTACTTGTTGGGTGGTTAAGTGGAAGACCAGCAGCTCACCTGATTCTGATGTGCCTGCCATTCTTTGCCCATCTTTGAGCTTGGACCAGCCTTTGAGCATTGGCCTAACCCACCTCCACCCTTATTCAAATCAAAGCTCCGCAGTCATATCGAGAGTGAGTGGGAGAAATGCAGACATGAAAAGGAGAGTAGTCATGGCAGCTGTGCTCGTGGCAAAGGCCTCCTACTGATCGAAGTGATCACATCGCTGGGAAGCTGGAAGCCAAGTGCTGATTGCCTTTGGTCGAAACCTTTGCTAAGCAGGCAGCCTCCTGACTTACGGAGGATAACCTGGGCCAGGCACACATTCCTCAGGCTCACTCCACAGCCTTAGGCAGCTTCTAGAGTTGTTTCAGACTTAGGTGTTCTGTTCCGAACCATAAGAAAAGCTGGTAGGGCTTGAAGTCACTAACATAATTGGCCCATGGTAAAGTTGGCGGTGATAAAATGACACCTGGCTGGTACCCTTGTGTTGGAGGGGAGTCTGTGTTACAAGACACAGATTCACTGCTGGGTGGAAGTGCTGTCGTTTCAGGGGCTCTGTTCCATCTAGGGGAGGCTGTTCCTCAAAAAGCCCTTCTCCAACTTCTGTCTCATTTCTGGAATACTCCATAGTATGGTCCTTCTAGCGCATAGCTTTATCCATGTCAGATTCTCCATGAGGAGCTGATGATTCTTTGTATCTATTGGTCAATACAGGGCCAGAGAGCATTGAGAGGAATGACCACAAAGGCAATTTTGGGTTAAAGGTGGACAACTTCCCTCTTCTTTTTGTGACAAATATAACTATTATCAGTACCAATACTAGCATATTTATTCTACTTTGCAATATTAATGGGGTGGCTCAAAAAGTTTGACAATGTCCCTACCTCTTGGGGAGCAAGTGATAAGGATGTCTTCCGTTCTGAATTCTGCCTGATAGTATAGCCCGATAGTCTACTAGTCTAATGAATGAATTCTCTGTGTTCTTAGAGGAGAAATGAAATTTAATGTGTGCTGTAGATGCTTTTTCTCAGCATATCTTGGCTCTGGCTTTGCCAGCTGCATGCCCAGCACCCTAAAAAGTCCATCTAAAAAAATGGCAGACCTTGTTTAAAGCGGCTTCTGTAAGGTCTAGAGGAATCAGTGCCCAAAGCCTTCTTCTGCTTTAAATTGCTGTCATGAAGACAAATTTAATGCATAAGCTGCATGTTTTTTCAGCATGCCTCCAAATACCTGGGTAGAGTACTTTGTCCTCCAAAATACTCAGACAGTGAAAATATAAAACCTATCTTTTAATAAATAGCAGTTCAGTTAGATTTTGGGAGAATAGTCAAGAATGTTGAAGTTTAATGGAGTCATATTTGAAAAGGAGGTAACCAATGATTTGAGAGACACTTGCAAGATCTCATCCTAGTTAAGACCCATGACTCCTGATTCACAATCAGATCCAGTCCCACTGCCTCCTTGTGTGGTCGGGTTCATTCGCGCCACAGCACAGGAGGAGGGGGTGTCATTAGTCTCCTTCTGCCCCAGGTCCATGCAACCTGATGTGATAAAAGCAGCCTGGTAGAGTCACATGTCCCTGCTAGAATGCCCCTGTGGCCATGGAGACCATGGTGGGGAAAGGGAGCTCTGGAGGAATGGTTCTATGAGGAAGTAGCGAATTTGGAGAACAGTTTGATTTGCTGTTAACTTGGCTTTGTCAAAAATAATGGAAGTGGATATATAATGCGATCTTGGCAGGGACCTCTGGTTTCATAGGACATCGTATTTTGGAAATAGAGAAGAAAGAGTATTGTGATTTTTTTTCATGCTTTGAATTCTATCAACCTAACTCACCCAGTACTTAGGATTAGTTCAGCTGCTGTGACTACCATCCCATCTTCTGCCAGACGACTCAGAACATGGGCCACATCTTTGGGGGTGTGGCAGTAGTCCTACAGGTGCTTAGCTCAATAGGAGTCAAATGACATTGCTGCGTGCTGCCCGGGATGCACTGGGCAGAGTGCTGGAGCCCTATCTGTCCTCCTTCTGAATGTAGGTGTCCTGAAGCGTTGGCCTCTGGCAACCCATCTGAACCTAAGGCTCATCCCTTGTAGACCCAAGATTCCATGCTCTATAGCATCTAATAACTCATCCATTATCTCGGTCCTACTTTTCCTTTCCTTGCATTGGTATTTTTCTTTCTAGGTCTCTTTCCTTTGTATTGATTCTTCCCTCCTCTTAACCCTCTTCTGTCTTCTGTCCTTCCCTTAAGGTTGGCTTAACTCAGTTTAAAAGCGTTTATTAAACAACAGCGTCTATAAAACATGTATGCATATTTTGTGGGACTATATTAAGGTATTAGAGATGCAATCTCTAGGTTGTCCTGTAAGATCAGAGCTAAGACAGACGACAGATAATATCTACATAACCTTTCAGAAGCAGTGGATGACCCACTGCAGGGGTGGGACTGAGGCAAATATGATTACTAACAAGGTTCCTCAAACTCTGTGTATTTTCTGAATGAAAGACTGTGGAATGTAAAGGAGGGAACAGACCACAGTAATAAAACACCAGGTTATGCTTATTATTGGTAAAGGGTTAATCTGGAAAGATGCTTTGCAACTTTTTGCCAGTTTCCATTGGTCCTGTCCCCACGTTATGCTCCAGCCACATCAATTACAGCTTTCCCAAAACCTGCCTACCATCCTGTGCTGATCCATCATTTCCCCTCCCCATTTGGTGAAATTACAGTCATCTTTCAAGGCTCAGCTCCAAGGTCACTTCAGATGGGGGACCTTCTCCACCCTGGTGCTCCCGCACCTGACCGCACGGGCCTCCTCCTCGTCCCACTCGTGGGCTAGAGAGGCGAAGATCGACCTTCCAACAATATTTTTCAATAGAACATTGACTATCCTGAGCATGTATCAGGTAAGATAAAAACCGGAAAGATAGAAAAATACATAAATCGTAGTCCAGAGTGGAAATCCATCCAGGTACATAAAGCAATGGAGTGACTAGGGCCATGCAGAATCAGGGTTCATACTTGATGACATTGAGTAGCTCCAATCTGAGAATTATTAGTTTGAGGTTAAAACAGATTGCAATTTACTTGTGAAAAATGGTGATCAACGATCATATTTAGAAATGTCTACGTGCGAGAGGGGTGGACAGTTTGAAGCCGCCAGGTGAGTGGCCAAGGCCATGTGTCTCCAGGGAGATGCCCATGGCCTCTCCCCTCTGCAGCCTGTGGCGGGCTTTCCTCTGGAGAAGGGGGGAGGCCGAGGGAGAGGACGAGGCTGCAGGCTCTCCTGGGTGTGATCCCCACCTCGGGGAGGCTGGAGAGCTTGGGAAGGGGAGGGAGGGATAAGGAGAGGATATGCATCCTGCCCAGCCAGGCCCGTCTGAAATTCCAAGGGTGCTTAGCCAAGGACTTGATGGCATTAGGAGTCTAATCAGGCAATTTACCAATGTTTAATGTTCCTAAGCTATTATAGATGTATTGCTTCTGTAGTCATGGGGCAGGAGATGTGTTTGAAACATTGGAACATTTAAGCTAAATAATTTTGCATTAAATCTGTTCTATACCACGAGGAAACAGGTCAGTAGCCACAGCAGCCCTAGGAAGGGGACTAAGGGGGTCAGATCAGCCTTCAGAGAGCTGGGTTCGCACTCTGAGTAGCGCAAAGGGGACTCCGGGGCAGGCCACGCGGTCAGCCCGGAGCACCCGGGGCGCTGCCCGGAGTGCCTGCTGGTTCTCCACCTCAAGTGTTACCTTTCCTGGGTAATGTGTGGGCACAGATAATCTACATAAGAATTTAGAGGGCCAGCACACATGATACAACATTAAGTCACCAGTTACCAAATGAGAGTTTGGTGTCTTTTTGTTCCTTAACAGTATGTGGTGAGTGTATTAGTTTCCTGGGGTCACTGTAACATCGTACCACCAACTGGGGGGCTTAGAGCAACAGGACAGAACCGCACTCTTACAGCTCGGGAGGCTGGAAGCCCGGGACCAAGGTGCTGGGTGGCCACGCTGCACGGCTCCAGGCAGGACGCTCCCCCACCTCTCCCCGAGCCTCTCTCAGGGGCTGGCAGACCTCGGCCCGGGCTCCACACTCCTGTCTCCGCCTCTGTCACCACATGGCTTCACTGGGGTTTTCCTCTTCCTAAGAAGATGCCGGTCACACTGGGCTGCATCCTGCCTTCACTGGCCTGTCCTGACTCGGTGACATCTGCAATGACCTCACGTTCACAGGTGTTCACAGGGGTTAGGACTTCCACACCTCTGTTCAGAACCCAATTCAAGCCATAACAATATCATATTGTGTTATTGTTTTTGGAATATCTAATTTTTAATGGCTATATACTATTCTATTTTATATATGTAGCATAATCGAAATATTCACCAAAGTCAGAAACCAGTGATTATGCCCAATTTTTGTAAAAATTTGGGGAAAGGTGGGTATTTTTATTTTTAGACCACTAGCATGCACCTCACATGGTACAATTTCCCTTGGCTGAGTAATCACACTATTCAGCAGAGACGTTGTTTGGGAGCTGGGCTGGGGAATGAGGTCATCTCCGTAGGGGTGCTGAGCGTCTGACATCTGTATAGGAGTTTTGTGGCCTCAGGGATAGAACATAGGGGTGAAGGTCTCTAAGCAGTAGGCAGGTACTCTGTCCCCTGCTGTTCTGCCGGGTGAGGGGTCCTCAGTGTGCATTCCTGCCCTGCTCCTTTGCTCTGAATAAATTTGGCAACATTTTATACGTATTCCGTGCAGTCTGCATTGTCCTCTTAGGTATTTATTGTGCACAGCTTTCCAAGTGCCCCCCTTCCTGTGCCACGCACTATATTCTCTTTGAGAGTCGTGTAATATTTCACTATGCGGCTTAGCAGCATATGTTTAATCAGTCGCCTATGCACAGGTATTTATGTGGCCTTTAATTGTCACCACTGCAAGCAACATTTTAATGAAAATCCCTATACACGCATCAGGGATTCATGTCAGTACTTCTGTATGACAGAAGTGAGATCGTGGTCACATAGGATATTACCAGACTCTAAAAACACCTGACAAACTTATGGGTGAAATTCGTATTTCATTATTGACTTTGTGTTTTTTAAATTATTTACAAGACTGAGCATGGTTCCTGACTTTTTTATTTCTTCTGTAAGTTGCTATTTTATATCTTTCAGCTATTTTTCTATGGACTGTTAGGAGGTCTTTCTACCTTTTGGATGTTAAGATTGGTTTAAGATGTGAGCATTAGCTTTTTCTTATTTATGAATAAATGTTTTCTTACTCCCTGTTAATGGGTATCAATCACCCTGTCCTTGAGAAACTCTGCCAGTCATAAAATTCCCTCCTTTTGGCACACCAGATATGGAATGTTGGCACTGAATTTTTGAGACATAGCTACCTTATAGAATGATGCCATGGGGTGTTGGGAAGTGCGTCAGCCTCAGAGGCAGGTGGTCTGACACTGACTATTCATTCTGTCCTTCACCAGCTGGGTGACATTGGGAGAGTTACTTCACCTCTCTGAGCTTCTGTTTCCTTATTGTGAGATGGGATATCTGCCTTCTCTGAGCGCTAGGTATCCCCAAACCCTGGAGGTGCTGAGAAATCCCACTTCTGGGAGGCCTGGGGCATAGGAAGGGTTTGGGAAGGAGAGACCTCTCGGTAGTAATGTTGTACAGTCCAGAACGTCTGCAAACTGAGAGCATAGCCTTTGGCCAAACTGGCAAACTAGGCTTTTCTCTTTTCTCAATTGAAAAGTAATCAACATAAAATAAAACTCATGGATGCAAGAATTGAAGCTGATGAATTCTGACAATTATGTATACTTACCTTACTGCCCCCCAAAATAAGCGATGTGAGACTTCCCTCCCCAAGGACGCTCTCTGCTGGCGGCCCGTGTTCTTGACAGCTCGTTTCTGTCGCATGTATTAGCCTTCCCTGTATCTGGGTCTCATGTAAATGGAATCACACTGTATGTGCTCTTCTGTGTCTAGCGTCTGCCTCTTAGAGTATTCTGAGATTCAGTCACGCTGCTTTGTTTATCGGTGGCCGCTCATCGCTGAGTAGTATTCCATTGCAGGGACAGACCACGGTTTATTTATCCACTCTCCTGTTGACAGACACTTGGGCTGCTTCCAGTTTTGGCTGCCGCGAGTGAGGATGCTATAAACATTCTCATGCAAGTCTTTTGATGGACATGTATGTTCCTCTTTGTGGGTACCAGACAGGACTCTGGGGCAAGTGTATGATTGGTTTTATCGGAAACTGCCGAACAGGTTTCTAAAGTGGTTATGCTATTTTAAAGTCTCGAGCTGTGAGAGAGCCCCGGCTGGTGTTTCCAGCCCTTCTCTGGAGCGTGAAGCGGCGCCTCCCTGCAGCCAGCCAGCCGGAGTTAATGGCTTAGTTTCCAGCTGGGAGCCCTCTGTGTGCACCCGGGTATCTTTCTCTTTTTCCATGTGCATTGCCTCCCCGGTGAGACCGGAAATCCTGTGGGGCAGAGGCTCTGCCTCCTTGGCTTCCCTCAGCCACGGGGCCTGGGGCCTTGGCTTCTTGTTGGTCGATTCCTTGCTGCTAAGAGGCATTTGTAGGCTGTCTTGTAAGGAGAGGAGACCAGCAAGTGCTGACGCCCCCAGATGCCTCTCAGGCCCTCGCGGCCGCGCCTGCCCCCTGGAGGCGGCTCGCAGACACTGCAGGGAGGCTGGCTCGTTCCCTTTCTCTCTGATTCTCCCTCATTGCTTCTCTCTGGCAATCAGGCAGTCAGGGCCTCTGTGCAGCTGCTGGGTGTGGGCGGCCCCTCTTTGTGTCAAGGCCTGTTTGGTGGCACCGGGGTCAGGAGGGCGGGGGAGGAGATGAGTCGGGCCCTTTACTGGCCTGCTTCCCTCCTCTACCTCAGTTTCCCTGCCTGAGTTTTCCTTTGATTGATGCTGTATAGTGTCATGAAAATGGTTCTCTTTTGATCTTTAGAATTTTTTCTCCTCTCACCTTGATATGTTCCCCTTTTAAAAAATGAAGTGGACAGATGAAATTGTCTAAAACATGAATTTGGAGAAAATAGAAAACTTGACAACCTAAAAATTCTCTGAAGATAATCCCAGATTGCACGATGACTTCTGTTCTTGAAACATATGAAAGAATCCTTGAGGCTCCTTTCTTTGTTAGAAATGAGATTTTTCTCCCATGTGGAGTAGTGGGCGGCCTGCAGGTGCCTCACCCAGATCTGTGGTGCAGGCTCTCTCACGGCCTTGCACGAGGACTCAGGCAAGGTGCAGACCTCCCAGCTTCCATGGCTCACTGTGGGAGGAGGACGTGGAGAGGACCAGAGCTTGACCTCCAAGCCTGACCTGGGTACCTGGCTCCATGCCCTCTCCCCTGTCCTTTGAACATAGTTCTGCCCCTGTTCCCACAGTAGGAGCTGTTCTCAAGGCTGCAGTCCTGAGAGAGGAACGTGCTGTCAAGACCATCTGGCCAGTATGCATGGCTGAACCCAGTTGAGGCCTCTGTGTAAACTTCAAAGATTCCGGTGGGCGGGCATGGAGATGGCCCTGCCTTGTGGCCGCCCACTATGTACCTCCTAGGAGAGTCCCCTTGCCTGTGGACGTGGTGGCCCACGGTCTGGAGTGGCCTCCACCTCAGTGTCTCCTCATCCTTCCAGTATGGGGCCCAGTTTTGGATTTCACCTGGGGAATCTCTGAGGTGGTGAACCATGCTTGCCTGTCAAACTCCCAATCTAACATTTGTGAGGGGCTCAGAGATATGCACACAGAAAAGTCAGGGACTGAGAAAAAACATCAAGGTTTTAGGCAGGTGTTGCTATTTTTCCTTAATTTACTTGAGGTAATGCATATGAAGTATACTTACTTAACACTTCCTGTTTACTTTTACACATCCAGTAGACATCAGTTGCGTACCTACTGTGGGCAGGCTCTATGCTAGGGGCTGGGGAGGCATCTGTGAGCCAGACAGCCCTGTGCCTGGCTTGGCAGGACTCAGACACCACGGCTATAACCAACAGGCAATCTGAGCATTACAGGTGGGTGTAACATAAAGATTGTGGCAAATACCAGCAAAAGCCGCTGGGTCCCCAGCTCAGGCCTTGGCGTCAGGACGAGCTTCCCAGAGTGAACTGCGTCCAGCCCCGAACAGCAGGTCAGACTTAACCAGGCAGAAGGGCAAGGGGACCACGGCTTCCCCAGGGGGAAGTGCCGGTGCTCCAGGGCCTGCGGTTCAGTGTCGAGGGAGGGCAGGGATTGCGCGGCTGCGGTCAAGACAGTGGCGGGAATGAGGCTGGGTCTGGAGGGGAGGCCGGACCTCACAGACCTCCTGAGTCACACTGAGGAGTTCATCTGAAGAGCATTAGGAACCTGCTGTCTGGCTTCGAACCCAGAGCACAGATACAATTGGATTTATTCCTCAGGAAGATCAGGCGGCTGCATGGAGGTTGGGGAGAGGTGAGGTTGGAGCAGGTGGACCTCGGGGAGAGGGTGGAGATCAGACTTTGGGGGTGCCAGTGGGCTGAGAAGTGGGGGCCTAGGAAACGGTCACTTTGGACTCTTGGCTGATTTCCTCAGCAGGGGTGTGTTACCCATGCCCTTTGGGAGGCCGCAGAAGCCTTGGGAACAGAGTGCCCTCCCTCAGCCCTGTGGCGCTATTTCTGCGCTCTGGACCAGTGACTTGGAGGGAGACCTGGAATCGGCCAGATGAATTCCAGGTGTCCAGCGGGGTGAGGTTTCTGAGTGTGCAGGCTGCATGCTGATTGCTAACCTCCTTTCCTGAGCTGCTAAATCCCTAAGAAATTTGTTTCAGTGAAAAACTGTGCAACCCCTATGTTTATCACAGCACCATTTACAATAGCCAAGAAATGGAAGCAACCTAAGTGTCCATCAGTAGATGAATTGGTAAAGAAGATGTGGTACATACACACAATGGAATATTATTCAGCCATAAGAAGAAAACAAATCCTACCATTTGCAACAACATGGATGGAGCTAGAGGGTATGATGCTCAGTGAAATAAGCCAGGCAGAGAAAGACAAGCACCAAATGATTTCACTCATCTGTGGAGTATAAGAACAAAGAAAAACTGAAGGAACAAAACAGCAGCAGAATCACAGAACCCAAGAATGGACTCACAGTTACCAAAGGGAAAGGGACTGGGAAGGATGGGTGGGAAGGGAGGGATAAGGGCGGGGAAGAAGAAAGGGGGTATTATGATTAGCATGTATAATGTTGGGGGGAGGCATTGGAAGGGCTGTGTAACAGAGAAGACAAAGAGTGATTCTACAGCATCTTACTATGCTGATGGACAGTGACTGTGATGGGGTTTGTGGGGGGGACTTGGGGAAGGTCCCCCCTAGTAAACATAATGTTCTTCATGTAATTGTAGATTAATGATAACCAAATAAAAAAATAAAATAAAATTGTGCAGGTATTTTAAAACAGTCTGTTCTCCCCCAAGTCTATTGCCCTTGAGTTTATTCTTGTCTGTGCAAAGGGGACAAGTGGGCCCCAGGTGGCCAGAGGTAAAATTCCTCATCCACAGCATGGCCACTCTCCGTGGGCTCCCTGGGTAGCTGATGTTCACTGATGCTTTCTGCTCTTAACTTGCTGATTGTCAGCTGTCCATTAAAACAGTTCCCTCTCTCCCCAAAGCTGTTACATGGTGTTTGCCATTGCAGCTTCCAAAGGTGGAAGACGGCTGCCCAGGTAGAGTCGCAGGCCCATTACCCAGGAGGACCTGATCCCCCCACCTGCCAGGAACGTCCCCTCAAGCACTGGCTTCCCTCGGGAAGGAGCAGTGAGAGTGATGGCGACTGGAGGCCACCTGTAGTTCGATCAAGGAAGCTGACAGCTGCATGTCAACGGGAACCCAGAGCAGATCTGAGAGGCCTCTGAAGTCACCAGTGGCAGTGGCGCTGTGTGCCTGGACTCTGGGGCCACTTTCCACAGGCTGGCCCTTGCTGGCCACGTGCAGGAGGGTGCGCAGCCCGCACAGCAGGCACGTCTGAAACGCCTCCCATGGTGGGCTGCCCTCTAGCTCCTGAGCCCCTGGCTGGGACGCTGCCCTCCCCTGTCACAGCTGGTCTGTTTTGGCTCCCAAAATGTTTGTCTTGTGCCTGCCTAGGCCTCTGGACACAGCACCTTACAAGCTGCCCCTTGGGTGACACTCCCTCCTGTCCCTCCCCTGTGCTGCCCCTACACTGGTGCAGATCTGCTGCTGTACTGCAGCTGTGGACCTCCAGGCTATGTGCTTTGCTGGTACCCAACTTTGTTCTCTGCGAGGGTACATCCAGCTGACCCTGGGACTTCAGGTCTTCCAGTTTGCCCACTTTTTCCTTTAAGGCATGAAGCATTCAGGCAAACATGAAAGACAGGAATTTTTTTTATTAAGGTATCATTTATATACACTCTTATGGAGGTTTCACATGATCAACATTGTGGTTACTACATTCATCCATATTATCAAGTCCCCCCTACACCCTTTTGCAGTCACTGTCCAACCATGTAGTAAGATGCCACAGAGTCACTACTTCACTGTGCTACACTGTCTTCCCTGTGACCCCCCCACAAACCATGTGTGCCAGTCCTAATACCCCTCAATCCCCTTCTCTCTCTCTCCCTACCCACCCTTCCTCACCCCCTCTCCTTTGTTAACCGCTAGTTCCTTCTTGGAGACTGTGAGTCTGCTGCTGATTTGTTCCTTCAGTTTTGCTTCATTGTTACATTCCACAAATGAGGGAAATCATTTGGTACTTGTTTTTCTGTCTGGCTTATTTCACTGAGCATAATACCCCCCAGTTCCATCCATGTTGTTGCAAATGGTAGGATTTGTTTTCTCCTTATGGCTGAATAATATTCCATCGTGTATATGTACCACATCTTCTTTATCCATTCATCTGCTGATGGACACTTGGTTTGCTTCCATATTTTGGCTATTGTAAATAGTGCTGTGATAAACATAGGGGTGCATATGTCTTTTTGAATCTGGGATCTTGTTTCCTTTGGGTAAATTCCTAGGAGTGGAATTCCTGGATCAAATGGTATTTCTATTTATAGTTTTTTGAGGAATCTCCATGCTGCTTTCCACAATGGTTGAACAATTTACATTCCCAACAAAAGTGTAGGAGGGTTCCACTTTCTCTGCATCCTTGCCAGCATTTGTTATTCCTTAACTTTTGGATGTTGGCCATCCTTACTGGTATGAGGTGATATCTCATTGTGGCTTAATTTTCATTTCCCTGATAATTAGTGATGTGGAGCATCTTTTCATGTGCCTTGTGGTCATCAGAATTTCTTCTTTGGGGAGCTGTCTGTTCAGATCATCTGCCCATTTTTTAATCAGGGTATTTGCTTTTTGGGTGTTGAGGCATGTGAGTTCTTTATGTATTTTGGATGTTAAATCCTTGTTGGATATGTCATTTATGAATATTTTCTCCTATACTGTAGGATGCCTTTTTGTTCTACCGATGGTATCCTTTGCTGTACAGAAGGTTTTTAGTTTGATGTAGTCCCACTTGTTCATTTTTGCTTTAGTTTCCCTTGCACAAAGAGATGTGTCCAGAAAAAATTGCTCATGTTTATATTTGAGATATTTTTGCATATATTTTCTTCAAAGAGTTTTATGGTTTCATGACTTACATTCAGGTCTTTGAACTATTTTGAGTTTACCTTTGTGTATGGGGTTAGACAATGATCCAGTTTTCATTCTCTTCCATGTAGCTGTCCAGTTTTGCCAACACCAGCTGTTGAAGAGGCTGTCATTTCCCCACTGTATATCCATGGTTCCTTTATCATATATTAATTGACTATATATGCTTGGGTTTATATCTGGGCTCTCTATTCTGTTTCATTGGTCTATGGGTCTGTTCTTGTGCCAGTACCAAATTGTCATGATTTCTGTGGCTTTGTAGCAGAGCTTGAAGTTGGGGAGCATAATCCCCCAGCTTTATTCTTCCTTCTCAGGGTTGCTTTTGGCTATTCGGGGACTTTTGTGGTTCTATATGAATTTTAGAACTATTTGTTCTAGTTCGTTGAAGAATGCTGTTGGTATTGTGATAGGGATTGCATTGAATCTGTAGATTGCTTTAGTCAGGGTGGCCATTTTGACAATATTAATTCTTCCTTTCCATGAGCATGGCATGTATTTTCATTTATTGGTGTCTTCTTTAATTTCTCTTATGAGTGTCTTGTAGTTTCCAGGGTATAGGTCTTTTACCTCCTTGGTAAGGTTTATTCTTAGGTATTTTATTCTTTTTGACACAGTTGTGAATAGAATTGTTTTCCTGATTTCTCTTTCTGCTAGTTCATTGTATGTAGGAATGCAACAGATTTCTGCATATTAATTTTGTATCCTGCAACTTTGCTGAATTTAGCTGTTGGTTCTTATAGTTTTGGGGTGGATTCTTTAGGGTTTTTATGTACAATATGTCGTCTGCAAACAATGACAGTTTAACTTATTCCTTACCAGTCTGGATATCTTTAATTTCTTTGTGTTGTCTGCCATGGCTAGGACCTCCAGTACTATGTTGAATAAAAGTGGGGAGAGTGGACATCCTTGTCTTATTCCCGATCTTAGAGGAAAAGCTTTCAGCTTCTCACTGTCAAGTATGATGTTGCCTGTGGGTTTGTCATATATGGCCTTTATTATGTTGAGGTACTTGCCCTCTATACCTGTTTTGTTGAGAGTTTTTATTATGAATGAATGTTGAATTTTGTCAAATGCTTTGTCAACATTTACAGGATGATTGTGTAATTTTTGTCTTTTTTGTTGACGTAGTATATGATATTCATGGATTATTGAATATTGTACCATTCTTGTATCCCTGGAATAAATCCTACTTGATCATAATGGATGACATTTTTGATGTATTTTTGAATTCGGTTTGCTAATATTTTGTTGAGTATTTTTGCATCTAGGTTCATCAGGGATATTGGTCTGTAATTTTCTTTTTTTTGTGGTGTCTTTGCCTGGTTTTCGTATTAGAGTGAGGCTGGCCACATAGAATGAGTTTGGAAGTATTCCCTCCCCTTCTACTTTTTGGGAAACTTTAAGGAGGATGGATATTAGGTCTTCACTAAATGTTTGATAAAATTCAGTGGTGAAGCCATCTGGCACAGGAGTTTTTCTTAGGTAATTTTTTGATTACCAGTTCAATTTCGTTGCTGATAATTGGTCTGCTCAGATTTTCTGTTTCTTCCTGGGTCACCCTTGGATGGTTGTATTTTTCTAGAAAGTTGTCCATTTCTTCTGGGTTATCCGATTTGTTACCATATAATTTTTCATAGTATTCTCTAATAATTCTTTGTTATTTCTGTGGTGTCCATAATGATTTTTCCTGTCTTAGTTTTGATTCTGTTTATGTGTGTAAAGTCTCTTTTTTTCTTGGTAAGTCTGGCTAGGGGTTTATCTATTTTGTTTATTTTCTCAAAGAACCAGATCCTGGTTTCATTGATTATTTCTATTGTTTTATTCTTCTTGATTTTATTTATTTTTTCTCTGATCTTTATTATGTCCGTCTTTTTATTGACTTTGGGCCTCACTTGTTCTTTTTCTAGTTTCATTAATTGTGAGTTTAGACTCATCATATGGGATTGTTCTTCTTTCCTGAGGTAGGCCTGTGTTTCAGTATACTTTCCTCTTAGCATGCCTTGGCTGCATCTAAGGGACTCCGTTGATCATGGAGGTTTAACAACATGCTCCTAAATCATTGATGAATCAATGACAAAATAAAGACGGAGATCAAGGGACTCCGTCCTTCTATCCTGGGCTTGTGGGCAACAGGGACAAGATTGACCAAAGTAGAATTCAGTTAAATTTCTCTTGAATTGGTACAGAGGATGTTGGGATGGGTGGGCCCCTTGAGTGAGGGAGAGATGGAGAGAGAGTTGTGATAATACATAGCTCTTCACTCCTCTGCTTTCCAGCCTCTTATAAGTCTGTTTTCTCAAGATTTTCCTCCTCAAGCTCAGGTGAGGCTAAGGAAAGTCATGTATTCTTGCTGGGCCATGCTAAGCAGTTCATTAGTGTCTCAAATGAGACCCAACTGTTTCATTTCTTATGATAAATCACTGGGGAGAAAATTGCTTTAATAGAAAACCCAGTTAGAACCCACTGCCAGTCCCAGAGGCCCCTCCAATGTGAAAAAGACACTCTGGCTTCTGACCCTCCTGTCACATGTATTGGCTGTTGTCCCATCTGCCTGACGTTAGTGATGCTTGGTCTGGGTCTGGAGTGGAGCGCTGAGGCAGGATGCAGTGCGTGGGGAGGCCTGACCTAGAGCCTGGCACTCTTTGCTGGTTCTTGGACTGGAAAATAAAATAAAAGGGTAAAGTGGTGCAGTGACCCTGAGGGCAGTTTGACCAAATCTGTCGAAGCTGAATCTGTGTATACTTTCTGACCCAGAAGTTCAAATTGCTGTATGTGTTCTAGGGAAAGGAGATTGCTATTGCTAAGCACTCTTCAAACCCACCCCTAGGGGAGGCAGCAGGCAGTGGGAAGGGAGGCCAGGGGGACGCATGTCCCGCTTCTGTCTCCTGGACTCAGCCAGGAAGTCCTGGACGCCTGTAAGAAGGGGTAACACACGGAGGCTTGTCTGGGCCTCAGGGGACACAGCCCGTAACGTGCTCTGCACAGTCTGACACATAGATGTCCAGTGCATATCAATAGTTTTAGTTTTAAATTAAATTTTGATTATATAAAACATTCTATTATTGTAAAAAATATTGAAATATTACAGATAAGGCCAAAGTGCCCTCTAAGCTAGTCATCCTCCCCGACTCCATTCGGCCCTGCTACTGGGAGGAATCATTCTTGCTTTCTTTTTTTTTCTATTTGTCTTTTTGGTGGATCTTTCCTGGCTTTTGCTATGCATTGATATATATATATATATATATATATATATATATATATATATATATATATATACATATTTTATTCTTTCTCTCCCCAGAGAACACATATAGCCACAGAGTCCCATAGCATGTGTGCATCATGGTTTTAAAAGATTTCCCTATTGATGGATATTTGGGTTGATTCTAGTTTTCACTGGAATAGGCACCGGTGCAGCCATCGTTTTCACAGCTCACTGGGCCAAGCATTTCTCTCGGGGGCCATCAGGAGTGAGATATGTAGGGTCAGAAGGTATATACATTTTTATCTTCAACAGTTATGCACAATGACCAAAAATGGCTATACCAGTAATTTAAATTTCAACCTGCATATCAAGAGAGTAATCCTTTCCTCACATTTTGTCAAACTTGTCAACACTTTTTAAATTCTTTATAATATTTTGGGTGAAGAAAAGGCATATCCTTTTGTTTTTAACATCTAATTATCAGTGGGGTTGAGTGTCCTCTTCTATGTTATTGTCCATTTATATTTCATTTCCTGTGAATTAGTGGTAATACATGTTGCCCATTTTTCTACCAATAGGAGGCACTAATCCTTTGTTCCCTGTGTTTTAATATTTCCTCCCAATTTTTGCTTCTGTGTCAACTGTTTATGGTCCTATGATAAGAGAGGTTGTGCATTTTGATGTAGCTAAATTTATCATTCTTTTCGTGGTTCTTTCTGTTTTGCATTTTGTTTAAGGAGAACTTTCCCTATCCTCGTGGTCAGAGAGATATTCTCTTAAATTTCCTTTCAGCACTTTCCTAGGCATATTTTAAGATTTATGTCTTTAATCCATATACAATCTTTATATGAACAAATTTTCTTTTTTTGCTTCAAAAGGAATCCTACTATTCCCAGTATCTCTTATTGCCTAATCTGCTCTTCCTTCATAAAGTGTCTCTGGTATCAAGTGTTAAATTCCTACATATATAGGAATCTGTTTTAGATTTGTATTCTTTTGTAATAATCTAGTTATTCCCACTCTGATTCCATGAAATTGCTGTGGCTTTTAATATGTCTTGGCACGTGGGAAGGGCTGGTCCCAATTCTGCCCTTTTATAAAATTACCTTGGTTTTGCTAAGTGAATTCTAGAAGCAGTTTTAATGTAAGAACTCTAGAAACTCACCAAGCTTCGACTGGAATCATACTGAACACAGATTTATCTTGGGAGAAGGAGTGATTGGTGGTGATGGTGCTAGCCGAGGATGACAAAGATTGATTTCTGGTTTCAGAGCTTTTTCTGGTGTTCCAAATAACAGGAGTTGGGAAAAGAGAAGATTGTGGCCGTGGTGGAGTCACCTGCCCTGTTGACCATTTCTCTCCTTAGACGAGCCCTTTTCCCTGGGTCAAGTCTCCTTAGAACGCAGCACAGATGAATCTTAGGAGACCTTTGATGAAGACGGTCACACGTCACTCAGGAATAGTTTTCACCTGCTGTGGGTGGTGTGCTGGCTCAGCCGATGACACAGCACCCACCCTGCCCACAAGTTTCCTGAGGGTCATCGGGGGAGCCCGGGGTCTGCTCCGGGATCTGAGCACGGGAGGACCCCTTTCAGACACGCTGGCTCTCACAGGGAGTGATTGGTGTTTGAGAGCATATATGAAAAAGACTACCCTGAGCACGGAGTTCTTAAATGTGATCTGTCATTCACAAAATGGGTATATACCCGTGAAGCGTCACTACTGAGCTATGGAGGGTGCCTGGTGTCCACAAGGACTGGAGACCCCTCGTGCTGCTGCAGAAGAAGCTCCCCCCTTCCGGGGCGTTTTTCAGGCCTCTCGACTGGATCTACTTGAAGACCAAGGTCTGTCCGCATCATCTCATTTCTTGTCGCGTCCTTTACACCCCAGGAGGTTTTAAAAACTGAAACCTATAGACCAAGTTCTCCAAGCCTTTAACTTGTACATAGT
Organism: Manis javanica; assembly: GCF_040802235.1. Classification (NCBI taxonomy): domain Eukaryota; kingdom Metazoa; phylum Chordata; class Mammalia; order Pholidota; family Manidae; genus Manis; species Manis javanica. The sequence goes on from NC_133171.1 coordinate 14,896,636, forward strand.
TCACCTTTCACAAAGTGGTGCGTATTTCTTCTCCTGTAATGTTATAAGGTGCCCGGTATATACAAGAAATTGCCTTTTAACAAAATGTACTAATTATCTGCAAAAAAGCAGCATCCGTGAACTGATCTCTGACTACATGAGATGAGAATCACAGCGGTTCCTGCCTCCCAGGGTCACGGTGAAGAGCAGATGGGCTGATGCGCCAGAAGCCGTCTGTAAACTGCAAACATCACCCTGCAAATGTTATTTTGCTGCTCAGCACCGCAGAAGGTCATAAATGAAACAGCGCCCTCGGCTCCTGCCCTGGAGACATTTAAACCAGCTGGAGGCTGAGCTCTAGGTGGGAACAATTAAGGAGAAACTGCAAGGTAGCTTGGAAACCAGCTCCTGCAAATGTAATGGCAACGGGGCCCTCGGCGCTGATGCAGCAGGAGCCGCTGTGCCCAGAACCTGCTCTGCCGCCCTGCACAGGGCAGCCCGCCAGCGTTCCGTCCCCAGCAAAGGTAGGGAGCATCTCCGTGGCAGAGGGCCTGCCGCCTCGCCTACCTCTCTCCCTCCGACCCTTTAAACGCTGCCCCTCCCCCAGTTACTCGGGGCCTCTCTCTCTTCCCCACAGCTCCTTTGCCCCCATGAGGCAACATTAAATCCATTCCTCGGGCCCTCCTGGGACCCTGGCGCTGGGCGCCTTTTGCTGGTGAAAACTACTGAAAGGCACCTACAGCCGCCCCGTGGGCTTGGCTCCAAGTCAGAGCCTGGCCTTTCCAACCCTCCATTTACCATGCTCACGTTTTGAGATGGTGCGCTGGGGGTCCTTCCTCTGAGAAAGCCTGGGGCCGTGGGAGGTGTTCACAGGTAATTAATTCATTAGGCTACGAGAGGAGGTCTTGCCAAACTCAAGGACAAACCCCAAGTTCACGCTTCATCTAGTGGTTGATTAGTTCTGCAAATGATCCTGGAAACATAAAAGGTGGCAGGGGTGGCCGGGCACACAGGCCTGCGTGGGTAAGGCCTTGCTGCTGAACTTGATGTAGCACGTCTTGTCTCTTTTAGGCTGTAGTTTCCCTTGTAAACGAATCTCTAGTGACTATACATCCATCTCCTGGACAAAGCAGTGTGCTCCGCACCTCCCACGGTCCCCGTGTGGGCACCGGGACAGGTGCCTGCTTCTCTGCTCCCCTGCCCTCCCCTGCCCTCCCCTCCCCTATTCTCTCCTCTCCTCTCTCCTTTACGTCTTTCTTCTGGAGAAATCCATGCTTTAAATTGTTTCTAAATTTAAGATACCATAAACAAACTTTCTGAATTCAAAATTGGGAGACATGGTCTGATGACAAGAGAGAATATTTGAAATTGAGTGGAAAAGCCAGGATATACGGCCACTATAATGACAGATAAGAGAAATCTTTGCAGGTAGACGGATTGTTCCCCTGGGAGTCTGGGTGACTGACAAGACTGCGGTGTCCGAAATTCTCAGGTGTGTAGGGTCTGTGAACCATTGGAGTGAAGCTGCCTGGTGAAGCCTGTTCAATGAGCCCAGCACTGGCTAGTCCTGCAGGGCACCAGTTCCCTTCAGCGTTTGTAAGGCACCATCGATGTGGATAGCAAACAACAGAGTGATTAAATGTTGTGAAGTTTTCAGTATTTTGTTTTCAGAGCAGTTTTTAAAATCTGGAGACGCAAGGAGAATGCAGTGGCTCAGTCACTAGACTTGGGGCACACCTGGTCTAGTGGAATAGACGTGCCTGGGGAGCTGGGCAGAGCTAATGTTTGTACATCAGACTGTAGTTTCCACACACTGGGAATATTCCTCTGCTAACGATACCCTAGAGGAATCCTTTTCTTTGGAAATGGAAACTCAGCTGAACGAGTTTTGAAGTGAGAATCTGTTCTGTGCTAGGCGGGGTTTGGTGCCCCCGACAGTAACCTCATGGTTCTCTCAGGAACACCTGAGTTGTGTTTAGAGGCTTACTCAGGCCTCACGGAGTTCGCTCGTAGCACAGCCCAGATTGACTCCAGGTCGTTTGGGGTGTTATCTTGCCGGCCCAAGGGCAAGGTCCGAGACCGCTTCCTTGCCTGAGAAAGCTGAGGCTTCTAGGAAGAGACTTGCACCGTGGGTTTTGGAGTTAATCTGCTTTGAGTTCCAGTTCTGCGACTGACTAGCCGTGCCCCTTTGGGAAACTTTCTAATCTTCTCTGAGTCTTGGTCGACCTACCTGTAAAATGGGGATAATACATATGCCTCAAGAATGTGTGTAAGGACAGGCGAAAATGAAAATATAGTGCCAGCCACGTAAAAGGCAGTCCTGAATACCAGTCACTGGCACCGTCATTACTTGTAGCAGTGGCATCTGTCTACTTGGATGTTTCCCTAGCAAACCATTTCCCTAGACAGATGATGAAGGAAAGGGGGTGCGACCTGCTCACTCAGAGAACCCTTCCCGGGGCACAGAGACATAGAAGACGGAGTAGGTTTTCAAATTCATTTAAAGCACCTTAGATTTTTCCACTCGCCTTCCTCCTCTCTGCAGAACCAGGGGTGAGCCCTTCATTGTGATTGCCGGGCTTTCAGGAAAAGGCTGTTACTTTGGGTCTGTATCTGGATTCAAGTTCTGACAGCTACTCTGTGGCGCCACGAGCCACCGTCCCGTTTTCCGCTCAGCATTTCCTTCCCGCAAGTGCCACCTGTGGGGATGTCACGTTTTCTTTCAGCTCACTTTAGGATCATGTGTCATGTTCATAGTCTAAACTAGAGTCCTAATTGTCCAAATTTGTCATTTTGGGCACTGATAAACTTTTGCTTCTTCTGAAAATGAAATTACGTTTTGTACCCCGCATTCTGGTATTCCAGATAGTGAATCTTGGAGTAGCAGGATTTACGTGCTGATCAGAAACGCCTGAAGCCGTTCCCTGTGAGGGTGGGCGGGGTCGTGTAAACGGAGGAAGGAGGAGTGAGTCGGTGGAGTCTTTGCCGGTGGAGTGTGTTTCGAATCCTTGTTCAATGCCTAATAAGGCGCCTTATGCCGAGTAATGGCTCAAAAATACTTCCTGAGTGAACAGATCAACATCCCAAACAAGCCACTGGAATTTACAATGGAAGCCGTTGGATCTAAATAGCTGCCCGACTTTATTTGACCCTGCAGCCCAAACCCGGCAGGGCAGCGGCCCCTTAGGCGGAGGGTGCCCTCCCCTCCGCCTCCTCCCTTTGAAATCTCTGGTCCAGGACTCTCTCTCTGAAGCTCTCACTGGTTTTCCCAGACAGAATTGGCTCTAACTCGCCCTTACGTTTCCTTTTCCAAACCGTTACACCTGCCACGGCTGTGCCCGCCGTGCACCCTCTGCTCTGAGCTACGGCTCTGACTTGGGTTGGGGTCGACCTGCTTCAGCCCTAACTTCATGAGTTATCAGCCGTGGATTACAGGTCACTTCTCTGAATCTTGAGTTCTTTATGAGTATAGTGGGAATAATAGTAACTTAACTCATAAGATTAACAAGAGGATTTGAGCACCACCCCTGTTTTCATATATTTTCCTCCACCAAAATCTTCAAAATCAGAAATAATTTAATTTCTCTCGATTTCTATAGCTCCAACTTCAGTGCTAGGCATTTAAGAGACTCTCAATACGTTTCTGTGGAAATAATATAAATGGGTGGACATAGTGGTGGTTGCTGACATCACATGTAGGGGAATGCAGGGAACAGGGCTGAGCCACCCAGTTTTCGTAGAAACTACGTGAGGCTAACATTCCTGGACCCTGCCCTAAGTTAGATAACTAGAACTAAATGATCCCCCTGGGGTCGAAACTCGTGCTAAGTCACATAGGAATGCTTGTGCAAAGGTCAGGCACCTGGTGTATCCCTGTTCCAATTTTATTGGCCAAAGTATAGAATGTGTTTCAAATTCATTGGTTGGGGTAATGTGCAGGCTCTGGTGCAATGACCTTAGAAATCCCATATAAACCATACCTAAAGTTGCTTGGGGGTCGGCAGCTCGGACTCGGCCTGCGTGTCAGGGGAGGTGCTGTCGACCCCAGCTTGCTGGCTGAATAAAGATTTTGCTTGGATTTTCATCTCCGTGTCCGTGTGTCTTGTTCTCTGGGAAACCCCACAGTCCTGGACCCTAACACACATTAAGCCTCCGTGTCTGACATTCTTCCCAAATGCCTTGCACACAGGCCCACCTTGTTTTATTGAACTTTGCTTTATTGAACTTCACAGATGTATTTTTTTACAGATTGAAGGTTTGTGGTAACCCTGTATTGAACATCTATTTGCCATTTTTCCAATAGTATTTGCTCACTTTGTCTCTCTGTATATCATTCTGGTAATTATCACAGTATTTCTAACTTTTTCATTATTACTGTGTTTGTTGTGGAGACCGGTGATGAGCGATCTTCCTTGTTACTGTTGTAGTTGTGGGGTGCAGCAACTCGTGCCCATGGAGGACCGCAAACTTGATGGACAGCATGTGTGTTCTGACCGCTGCACCGGCCAGCCCTGCTGCCCTCCCCCTGGGCCTCCCTAGTCCCTGAGATGTGACGGCATTGAGATCAGGACAGTTAACATCCCACAGTGGCCTCTGGGTGTCCAAGTGAAAGGGAGTGTCACACGTCTCTCACTTTAAATCAGAAGCTATGATTCAGCTCAGTGAGGAGGGCAGACTGGACGCTGAGATGGGCTGAAGGCTGAGCCTTTTGTGCTTAACAGTCAGCCAGGTTGTGGACGCAAAGAGAAAGTTTGTGAAAGGACTTGAAAGTGCTCCTCTAGTGAAAACACGAATGACAGGAAAATGAAACAAACAGCCTTATTGCCGATATGGAGAACGTTTTAGTGGTCTGGACAGAAGGTCTAACCAGACACAACATTCCCTTAAGCCAAAGTCTAGCCCAGAGCAAGGCCCTAATTCTCTTCAATTCTGTGAAGGCTGGAGGTGAGGAGGCTGTAGAAGAAAAGTCAGAAGCCAGCAGAGGCTGGTTTATGAAGTTTAAGGAAAGAAGCCGCCTCCGTGACAGAAAGTGCAGGTGAGGCAGCAGGTGCTGATGGAGAAGCTGCAGCAAGTCACCCAGAAGATCAGCTGAGATCATTCAGGAAAGGGCTGTGCTAAACAGCAGCTTCTCAGAGCAGACAAAACAGTCTTTTCCTGGAAGAAAAAAGTCCCATCCGGGACTTTTACAGGTAGAGAGGAGAAGCCAGTGCCTGGCTTCAAAGTTTCCAAGGACAGGCTGACCTGTCAGGGGCTAATGTAGCTGATGACTTTAAATTGATGCCAGTGCTCACTGATTATTCTGAAAATCCTGGGGCCCTTAAGAATGATACTCAATCTACTCTGCCTGTGATGTAAACCACAAAGCCTGGATGACAGCACGTCTGTTTACACGTGGTTTACTGAATATTGTAAACCCGATGTTGAGAACTTCTGCCCAGAAAAAGACTCCCTTCAAAATATTACTGCTCATCAACAATGCACCCGGTCACCAGCCACCATGGGGATGGACAAGGAGATGAACGCTGTCTTCGTGCCTACTAACCCAGCGTCCACTCTGCAGCCCATGGCTCAGGAGTAATTTCAACTTTCAAGTCTTATTTAAGGAACACATTTCATAAGGCTACACCTGCCATAGTGATTTCTCTGATGGATATGGGCGAAGTCAACTGAAAACTTTCTGGAAAGGATTCACATTCTTGATGCCATTAAGAAAATTTGTGATTCATGGGAAGAGGTGAAAATATCAACATTAATGAGAGTTTGGAAGAAGTTGATTCCAGCCCTCCTGGATGACTTGAAGGGCTCAGACTTCAGGGGGGGAAGTCACTGCAGATGTGGTGGAAACGGCGGAAGAATTAGAAGTAAAAGTGGAGCCTGAGGACGTGGCTGAGCTGCTGAATCTCTTGATGAAACCTGAACAGATGAGGAGCTGCTGCTTACGGACGAGCAAGGGAAGTGCTTTCTTGAGATGAAACTACTGGTGGAGTTGCCATGAATCGCTGAAATGACAACAAAAGAATTAGAATATTACATTAAATTAGTTGATGAAGCAGGGGCAGGGTTTGAGAGAACTGATTGCAATTTTGAAAGTTCTACTATCGGTAAAATGCTATCAAACAGCATCTTATGTACAGCGACATCATTTACGGAAGACTCAGTCAACACGGCAAATGCCACTATTGTCTTACTTCAAGAAGTGGCCACAGCCCCCAGCCCCCACCCTGATTGGCCAGCCTCCATCGGCACCCAGGTAGGGCCCTCTGGCAGCAGAAAGATTAGGACTTGCTGAAACCTCAGATGATGGTTGGAATTTTTTAGCAATAATGTATTTTTAAATTAAGGTACACACATTGTTATTTTAGACATAGTGCTAATTGCACACTTCATAGACTCCAGTATAGTATAAACATAACTTTTATATGCACTGGGAAACCAAAGGCTTCATTTACTCCCTTTATTGCATTATTTGCTTTTTTGCAGTGGTCTGGAACCAAACGCACAGCATCCCTGAGGTGCACCTGAGATCATTAACCACATAGCAACAGCAATAATGGTTGTCATGAAGTGGAGCCTTACCTCTTCCCTGAATGTGGAGCTATAGTTATACGAAAGGTGTGTGCATTTGTGGGCAGGGAGAGGGAGGGAAGGATGAAGACTTCCTATTTCAGAGGTCAGTCTCCATCCACGTTGCTGGATTGGAAGTCGGGAAGTGTGTGTTCTATTCATATGCTTCCAGAAAGTTTAATGAAGTGAGCCCCCAAAATGTCTGTTTCCACTACATTTCTTCCAGGAATGGAGGAAATAGTTGTACTGCAGGCATGGAAGGTGGAGTTTTAATTCACTGAGTACTGGGTTGCTTTTGGCCATAATTAGAGAAGAGCTTTTCAATACTTTATCAGAACAGCTGAAGATCTGTGAATGTGGCTTCTAGTGTAGTTAATGCAGTCTTCACAAATCACCTAATTTCCATGTCTTAATTTTACAAGTCTGTAAAACCAGGAATTTAACATTAAAAACCCTTTATTTTCAGGTCTAATATCTTGAGTCATTTTTCATGGTCTGTAAAACTAGAATTTCCAAAAATGGTTCTTATTTTTAAAAAATGATCTTACAACGGTTGACAGTAGAATGCATTTTCTCGGGTAAGAAAGAGTTTCTACATCGAGCAGGGCGACCAGGGCATAGCTGACGCTCCCCCAAGGCCCAGGCAGCTCTACAAGGGGAGAAGAGCAGTCGGTCCTTCTCCGGAAGTGCCTGTCTGGAGCTCGTGGAGCTGCCCCGGGGGTGCCTCTGCATCCCCGCGGCCCTTATTCCATCAGCTGCAGTGCTTTCTCATGCTTTCTTGATCTTTCCAGAGGTTGTCAAAGGAAGTCACACAACTATGGCCTGACTTTACCTCCTGACAAAACCTTATCAATTATATATATGTGCTTGATGCATCCTGATTTCAGAGAACCATCCTCATAAGAAAGATGAAATAGAACGCTTTGTTATTGTGCTCTTTTTCTTCCTTTTTTCTTATCATTTTCTCATATATACTACCCCAATCTCTCTCCTCTCTTCCAGGAGCCTAATATGAACTGAAAGATTTTATGATGTTGAGTTAAATTCCTTGTCCTATTTTAAAAGCCCTGAGGCTGAATGTCCTTTCTTTTTTAAAATACCTTCAAACTAAATTTTTTTTTGTGTGTACGAGTCCTTTTTCAACTTTTCTGAAGGTTAGTGTAATTCCATGGAATCAGCTTTATAGGATAAAACACAATGTGTTTTTTGGCAGGTGCATGTGCAATGTCTGGTCACAGGCTGGTGGAATGTTTTGGAAAATATATGGTACCTAACTGGGCGGGTCATGGGCTTAGAGGTGAGGTCACAACAGAGAAACCCAGCTACTCGAGTCCCCAGGCTAAGGAGCTGCCATGAAAACAATGCCCACTTACTTCCTTGGGCTACCACGCACAGGGTCACACACTTGTGGCTTGAAACAGCAGAAATATTCTCCTGGTCCTGGAGCCCGGGGCTCTGACATCGATAGCAGGCTGGGGCCTCTGGTGGCTCTGAGGGAGAAACCGCCCATGCCTCCCTCCCGGCTCCAGGGCAGCCGCCAGCCCTCGGATTCCTCGGCTGGTAGGTGCCTCGCTGTGATCTGCTCCGTCTGTGCCTCGCCTTCTCTCCCGTGTATCCTGAGCAACCAATGTGTCAAAAAATAAAAAAAAATATATTGAGACAAGTGAAAATGGGAACACAACATACCAAAACTTATAGGATGCAATAAAAGCAGTTCTAAGAGGAAAGTTTATAGCACAAACCCTTGCACTAAGAAAAAAGAATGATTTCAAATAAACAAACCACCTGATCTCAAGTAAATAACCACCACAAAGTACTATCAAAAGAAGAACAAACTAAGGCCAAAGACAGTAGAAGTTAAACAGCACGAAGATAAGAAATATAAAAAGACAATAGAAAAAAAATCAATGAAACTAAGAGCTTTTTTGTTTTGTTTTTTGTTCTGAAAACACAAACAAAATAGATAAACTCTTACACTAATCAAGAAAAAAACTGAAGACTCAAATAAATAAAACTATAAATGTAATAATCTCAACTGATACCACAGAAGTACAAAGGATCATAAGAGACTATGAACATTACACACCTACAGATTGGACAACTAGAAGAAATGGAAAAACTCCTAGAAACATAGAATCTACCAAGACTGAATTAAGAAGAAATAGAAAATCTGCAAAGAACCGTCAGTAGTAGGGGTGATCAAAACCTCCCACTAAATGATATCCAGGACCAGATGGCTTCACTGGTGAATTCTACCAATTATTTAAAGAATTAAAACCAATTCTCAAAATTTTTCAAAAAATAGAAGAGGAAGGGATACTTCCAAATTAATTAGAGGAGGCCAGCCTTACTATAATGGCAAAATCCGACAAGGACACTACGAGAAGAGAAAATTATAGGCCAAAATCCTCAACAAAATATTAGCCAACTGAATTCCATGCAACATTAAAAGGATCATACACCATAAAGAAGTGGGATTAATTCCAGGATGAAGGATTGTTCAAAATATGCAAATCAATCGATGTGATTTGATCATCACATCAGTGAAATGAAGGATCAAATCATATCAGCTCAACAGATGCAGAAAAAGTATTTGACAAAATTCAACATCCATTCGTGATAAAAACTCTCAACAAAGTGGGTACAGAAAGAATGTATCTCAGCATTATAAAGGCCAAATGTGGCAGTCCACAGTGGTCATCATACTTAATGGTAAAGTGCTGAAAGCTTTGCCTCTAAGATCAGGAACAAGACAAAGACGCCCACTCTTATGACATATTCAACATAATACTGGAAGTCCTAGGCAGAGCGATCAGGCAAGAAAAAGAAATAAGAGGCATGCAAGTCATAAAGAAAGAAATAAAGCTCTCTATTGCACTTAGTATGCGATTATATATGAGATATCAAAAAGGCACCATCAGAAAACTATTAGAACTAATAAATTCAGTAAAGTTTCAGGATACAAAATCAATATACAAATTCAGTTGCATTTTTATATACTAACAATGAACTATCAGAGAAATTAAGAAAACAATTCCATTTACAATTGAAGCAAAAAAGAATAAAATAAATAGCTGAACACTGGAAGCTATAAGACATTTATGAAAGAAATTGAAAGCACAAATAAATGGAAAGATATTCCATGTTTGTGGATTGGAAGAATTGTTAAAATGTCCATACGACCCCAAGTCATCTACAGGGTCAATGAAATCCCTATCAAAATTCCAATGGCATTTTTTACAGAAATAGAAAAAATAATCCTAAAATGTGTGTGGAACCACAAAAGACCATGAATAGCCAAAGCAATCTTGATAAAGAACAACAAAGCTGAACATATCATGCTCCCTGAATTCAAACTATATTACAAAGTTATAGTAATCAAATCAGTATGATATTGACATAAAAACAAACATAGATAATTGAAATGGAATAGGATCCCAGAAATAAACCTATACATGTATAGTCAGTTTATGACAAAGGAACCAAGAATATACAGTGGGAAAAGGATAGTGTCTTCAATAAATGGTGTTGGAAAAACTGGACCTCTATCTTACATCATACACAAAAATTAACTCAAATGGATTAAAGACTTGAAACCATAAAACTCCTAGAAGAAAACGTACGGATAAGCTTCTTGATATCAGTCTTGGCAATGATTTTTTTGGATTTGAAAAAAAAAATCAAAGGTAATAAAAGCAAATATAAACAAGTGAGAATACATCAAATGAAAAAAACTTCTGCACAGCAAAGGAAACCATCAACAAAATGAAAAAACAACTCACAGAATGGGAAAATAAGAATATCCAAAATATATACAGAACTCAAATCACAGAGTAGCAACAAACAAACAACCCAGTTAAAAATGGAAAAAGGAACTGAATAGACATTTCTCCAAAGAAGAAATACATATAGCTAACAGGCACTTAAAAAGGTGGTTAACATCACAGATCACTGGGGAAACACAAACAAAACCACAATGTGATATATCATTTCACACTTGTTAGAATGGCTGTCATCAAAAAGACAAGTGATAACAAGTACTGGCCAGGCTGTGGAGAAAAGGAAACCCTTGTGCAGCTGGTGGGAATGTTAAGTTGGTGCAACCACTGTGGAAACAGTGTGGAGATTCCTCAAAAGATTGAGAATAGAACTAGCATATGATCTGGCAATCCCACTCTGGGTATATATATCCAAAGGAAATGAAAACAGGATCTCGAAGAGATATATGCATCCCAACAATTGTTGCAGCGTTATTCACAATAGCCAAAATATTGAAAAAAACTAAGTGTCCATCAATGGATGAATGGATAAAGAAATTGTAATATATACATTCACATACACAATGGGATACTATTTAGCTATGAGAAAGATGGGCGTCTTGCTATTTGCAACAACGTGGAAGGAACTTGAGAGCGTTGTGCTAAGCGAAATAAGTCAGAGGAAGACAACCACTGTATTGTATCACTAATATGTGGAATCTAAACCAAATTCATAGAAAGAGTTTCTAGAATCATAATTATCTGGAGATGTGGGGGTGAAGGAAAAGGAGAGATGTTTCTCGTTGAGTATAACTTCTAGTTATAAGATGAGTAAGTTCTTGAGATCAAAGTACCACCTAGTGATTGTAATTAGCAATACTATATTAAATACTTGGAAGGTGCTAACAGAAGCAATATTAAATGGTCTCATTAAAAGAAAGAGTAATTAGGTGACATGATGCAGGTGTTAGTTAATGCTCTGTTGGTAATCATTTTGCAATATATCAAATCACCTGTACACATTAAACTTAATATAATTTTATTTATTGGTTATATGTCAATATGGCAGGGAAAAAGGTGGTTTAAGTTTACATTTGGTAATATCTTATTTGTATTTTCATCAATATTCCTAGTGATATTTCTAATTTTTCTTTTATATCATCTTTATTAGGCTTAGATATCAATGTTGTAATTGTTGCATAAACAGAATTTAGAAGCTTTTTTACATTTTGTATTCTCTAGAAAACAATATGTAGCACTGGATCTCGAAACATCGGATAGAATTCCCTGTGCAGCAATAAATATCTGGTGTTTTATTGTGGGGTAGTTCCTTGGTGTTTTGTATTTCTACTCTTGAAATTGGAATGGCTTCCACTTTCTTTTCCTAATGGGGTCCATTTTGTTATATTGTGTTTTCCTAGAATATAATCTACTTCACTGAGCTTTGTGAATTTATTGGCCTAAAGTCTATGAAGTAGTAGTTTAAACAAAAAAAACTGAAAATCAGAAAGCTTATGTTTCTCATAATTTAATTTGTATATTTTCTTTGTTTTTCTTGATTAATTAGTGGTTGCTTATTTAATCAAAACACTTATATTTAATATGTTATTCTTTTGGTCTTACTTCTTCTCATGCTCGTTATTTCCTTTAATTTTGGTTTACTTTCTTCTTTATAGCTTTTTGAGTTGGGAATTCATTTATTTTCATAATTTATTATAGAAGTATTCTTTAGAAATTCTGGAATTTAAATTTTTATTCCCTCTTTTAACCAAGAGTTATTTAATAGAAAAAGAAATCCCATGTGAGAGACCTTTAAAATAATTTCACTGAAGTCTGACTGTAGCCTTTTCATAATATTTATACTTTACGAACTTTTTTCTTTTTAATGTATTATGTGACGATTTTTATGAATGGTCTATGTACATTTGAGATAAAGTTACATTCTCTATTATATAATACAGTATGTAATATTATATATAATAGAGTATAATGTTCAATACATATCCATGAAAGTTATGTTATTGGTTATGTTGCTCAGGTTTTCCATATCCATATTTATTTTTGTTTATTTGACCTGTCTTATACTGAGAATAATGTGATAAAGCTTTCTATTAGTCATGTTTCTTGACATGGCTACTAACATCTTGTGTAGCTTCTGGATACAAAAATGGTTGTTTTATAAAGTTGTTGATATATGAATATAAATATTCATAAATATATTCAAGGTGAATTGACTCTTTTAGTATTAAAGAGTGCTTTTGATGGCGTTCTACTTATCTGATATTAGGATTATAGCCTTTGCCTTCATACTGTTTCCACTTTGCCTGGTATGTCATTTTTCATCCTATACATTTAGCCTTTTTGAATTTTCTTTGGGTGTATCTTCTGTAATCAGTATATAATTGGGGTTTTCTTGTATTCTTTTAATAGATGGTTATTAAAGTGGAAAGTTATTCTTTTAATAGATGAGTTCATTTTTATTGACTCATAATTTGGTACGTATGTTATCTTCTCTGATTTTTTCTGTGCTCATTTTCTAAAGTTTCTTTTGAAATTTGGAAAACAATTTCTTTCTACTTATCTTTGTACTTATTTTATAGTTAAAAAATGCCCCTCATTCCCTATTTCATTTAACTTTTAATATGTGGTTTGTCAGTTTTTAGTGGTATTCCTTGACTCCCACATATTGGTGGAATCAATGACCTTTTTCTATTTTTCTCTATCTCCCTCTACTTTTACTTTATAAAGAACACTGTAAAGTTCTACTTTGTGAGGACATACATCATTTATATTACTCTGCCACCACTGTTTCTATTTACTTTATTATTAGATCTATTAAGTCTGTATTATCTTTTTTTCCAAATAGAAGAAATACAGTTTTATTTACATTATTCATTTGTTCATTTAGAAATATATATATACAGCTACATATATATAGAAAAAAATACATATAAATATATATATATATAAAATATATTATTTATATATATATAATATATATAAAATAAAATATATATATACAGCTACATATAGAGCATTATGATTAGGGCATATAGAGACATAAATAACCAGGCCACTGTCCTTATCAGCTCAGTATTTAGTGGTAGTCTGAGGTTTTAATGTTATTCACTTTTCAGTGTTTTACTCCAGCACACTTCTTTCAAAGATAAGATAAGTCTGTATTATCTTTTATCTATGTAATCAATCATATCTATTGTTTTACTGTTATTTCTAGAAGTATTTTAGACTATGAATTTTCCTCTGGTCACTGCTTCAAATGTAATTAGAGTCTTATATGTATGCAATATTCCTTGTTCTCTAGAAATGTGTAGACTCTGGGTTAGGTTTTCTCAGTCATTTCTTGGTTGGATGAAACTCATCTGCAAGAAGAGCTCATGGATTGAAGGTTCCCTGAGTTCCTGCAAGTTTAATTCTAATTCTGTAGCTTTCGTACTTACAAGGTAGCGCGGTTGGATATAAAGGTATCGGCTGTCACTGTGTTTGCTTGATGTCATGAATGCCACTCGCTTCTCTCTTTGTGTTCACATTTTGAGAAATAGGATGGCAGCAAATTCCCTTGCCCTTGTAAATTAATTTTTTCTGGATGCCTTGAGAATTTTTTTTTTCTAAATGTGAATCATTTTATTAGGATAAGTTTAGGATTTGATCTTTCTAGACCAGTTTTGCTAGTACTTAATGGGCTCTTATTATAGATTTGGGCCCTCTTTTATTTTTGGAAAGTTTTATTGAATTATAGTTTAAAATAATAGTTCTGTTCCACTGCATTATTTTTCTTCTTTTGGGTCTCCACTTATACCTATGTTGACTTTTCATTGTTTGTTTTTCATTTCAACCAATTTCTAGCCCCTTTACTTCTTTTTTTTAACATTTTTATTCTCTGTTGTTTCCCTACTCTTCATCAATGCTTCTCATTAAATTTTCATTCAAATCTATTTTGAAAACTCAGAGGTGCCATATAATTGATCTTACTTTTTAATATGGTATTACCTGCTTCTATTTCTTTCCTGAAATCAGCTAACCTTTATTTCATCTCTTCTTGTTTTATCCCCCACTTTTGGTTTCTAAAATTTTGAATATTTAATTGTATGTGTCTTTTTGTATTTCCAATACTTTGACGATAAATAATTCAGCTTTGCTTGTTGTGTTACAACATTCTTCAAATTCACGATTATTTATTTGGGAGAATTTTATTTGGGAATAAAAATTTTGGTTTTCTGTTTCAACTTTGTATAGAAGACTGCTCAAACCTGTATGTTTGGCTTGGCGGATCCAACTGGTTTCCCATCTTCTTGTCCAAGGTCGCCACCTTCTGTTGGAGAGAAGATTGCAGCTTCTTCGGTGGGTGGAAGTGGGGTTTGGGGTCCTGTGTCTCTCATCTTTGTCCTTTCGAAATACTTGTCCGGAACCTTCTCCATTTTTCCTTTCAAGAGTCTCCAAGGGGCACTTCTCTTTTATTCAATTTTCCTCCAGAATGTTTCTTTTTAAGACTGTCTTCACTGAGCATCCAATTTTAAATCCCTTGCTGTAGTCAGGGCTCTGATCTCCAGTATTCTTTACCTGAATTTTATCACTTACAGTGATTTACCTTAAATAATCCCCTCTTCTATCACATACTTTCCCTGGATACTCTTTTTCCCCACAAAACTTTTTAAATAGGCTGTGGAGGGAGTTTTAGAGAAAGCTTGCTGAAAAATAGTATTAAAAGATACGGATAATTTAATATTATAGTGATTTTTGCCTTCAGTGTATGTTGAAAGTATGATATTTGCATGGATTTATTTGTGTTTGTTGATCTGTATAATATTTTGGAGGGTGTGTGGTGAGATTCACGTTTAGGTAGCTGTGAGGACCATGGCCTTGCAGGGTCAGCAGCTTAATCACTATGCCCTCATTGATAATCTTCCTTTAGATTTTGCTTGCAATTTCTCTTTTGAAGGCTTTGACCTAATCTTCTTGATCTCTTTCTGTGGATCTGGAGAAATTACTCAGATGGCAAGTTGTATTTGCGTTCCCATTATCTCCATTCAGGCATATGTGCAAACTTTCTTCCTTTATAAGTTTCAGACAAAACTACACAAAATACACAACCGAAGCACAACAAAGCAGAAACAAAGCTCAAATCCCTCCAGTTTAAAACCTATATGCAAATCTCACCCACGCTTTGGGAAATGCCCGGATACCTCTGTGTCCCAGCTGGGCTGGCGCTGGGCGGACAGATGCTGGATGGGCTCCTGTTTCTTACCCTGACTGTGTGGCAGACAAGGTCTGCTAGGGTGTGGGGGCATCAGTGGAAATCTCATAGAAAAGTGACATTTGACTTCACACTTAGAAGGTGGGCTCGACTTTTTCAAAGTAATCAGGAAAGGGATAGGAAAGGCCCTTTGAAGCAGAAGTTTTACACGTTCGTAGTCATGAAGGTCAAATGCTTGAGCTGTTTGCACAGGTGTCTTACGTGCATCTAACACACACGGTTGCGTGTGGGGTGGCGAGTGGGAGAGGCTTGGGGGAGGAAGCGATGACAGATGGGGCTGCGGCAGTGGCTGCCGGCACTGAGAAGTGTAGGGATTGCTTGTTTTTACTAAGAAAAATGAAGGGAATTAAGCACATGCTGATAAAACTGATATGTTGTCAGGATGATAAATTTGTAACCTGTAACACAAACCATTTTTCAGGGGAAACTGAAAAATATGTCAAATAAGCTTATTTCAGAAGTAAGTACACAGTTTTCTAGCAAGTGGATACTAGTTCACTGTTTTCAAAAGCTGGTGGATAAAGGTGAGTAGTTGTATAATATGAGATTAAAGGTATCAGAAGGACTGGACATTTGAGTAGAGGAACTTTCTCACTTAAAATCTTGCAGTGGATGGCCCACAAGTTCTCTGTGTTGACCTCTTCCACAAGTATCTTAATGCCCAGCATTGTGTGGACATTAAAAGAATAGTAAATGTGTGTTGAAAATGAGAGGAGAAAGGAGGGGGGAAAGCAGGGAGACGCCCTCTCGCTGAGCGGCCAGAGGCGGCACGAGGAGATCTCCGCTCACGGACTGTCCAGCGTTCATGCTTTTAAGTAGGTCATGTGGGTGAGGTGACATTCCCCCACCTCCAACTAAAACACGAGCACTGCAGGGAGCTGGTAGACCTGACCACCCAATGCCAGTAACAGATAGATAATAACAAAAGGGGCAGGGAATAGATGCCAAAGGCTACCTTCAAATAGCATTCCCTATCTGAAGATGGGGCATTAGATTCCGTAAGGGCTCTGATGATGGGGCCAAAGGCACCTCCTCTCTGCTTTTTTTTCTCAGCATTTGTCCATGCTGGGCGTGGTTACAATAATGCTCCATTGTTGAAGCTCTGAAGTAGTCTGAAAAACAAACAAACAAAAGATATGAGCTGGGAACACTGTGGGAGAAATTCAGAGATAGAAAAGTTGATCATGTGTTCAGGATACCCAGAGTTAAATGATGATCTTATTCACAGAGGGTAAGAAAGAATTTTTGTTGCTTTCTAGATATCCATAAACATAAAACTTGGGTTTATATTTGGAATAGGACAAGTCAGATTCTCCCACAGAGAAGGAAATAGTTAACTATGTATTTGAGATATTTTTCCAAATGTAGTCCATATAAATAACTTGTTTCAGTTTTATTAGATTTTAAGAATATTCCTGAAAATGCAAAATTCAGTCCCTCCAAAGTTGGGTGATAACTGTTTTTTTTTTTTTTTTTTTTAACTTTCAAATACTTTTACTGGATCTCGGTGATAAGTGAAAGCAGAGTATCAATTCAGGTAACTAAAGGGTTGGCTTTAAATTTTGCCTTCTGTTGAGTATGCCAATATGCAATGTAGCTTGGTTCTAAAAGACTTTTTTTTTTTGAGAGGGCATCTCTCATATTTATTGATCAAATGGTTGTTAACAACAATAAAATTCTGTATAGGAGACTCAATGCTCAATGTACAATCATTAATCCACCCCAAGCCTAATTCTCATCAGTCTCCAATCTTCTGAAGCATAATGAACAAGTTCTTAAATGGTGAACGAATTCTTACATAGTGAAAAAGTTACATGGTGAACAGTGCAAGGGCAGTCATCACAGAAACTTTCGGTTTTGATCACGCATTATGAACTATAAACAATCAGGTCAAATATGAATATTCATTTGATTTTTATACTTGATTTATATGTGAATCCCACATTTCTCCCTTATTATTATTATTATTATTATTATTATTTTTAAATAAAATGCTGAAGTGGTAGGTAGATGCAAGATAAAGGTAGAAAACATAGTTTAGTGCTGTAAGAAGGCAAATGTAGATGATCAGGTGTGTGCCTATGGACTAAGTATTAATCCAGGCTAGACAAGGGCAACAAAACATCCACGGATGCAGAAGATTTCTCTCAAAACAGGGGGGGTGAGGTTCTGAGCCTCACCTCTGTTGATCCCCAATTTCTCACCTGATGGCCCCCCTGAGACTCTGCCTGTCTTAGGTTGTTCCTCCCTTGAGGAATCTTACCCGTCTCTGGCTAACCAGTCATCTTCCAGGGCCATACAGGGAAATGTAAAGTTGGTAAGTGAGAGAGAAGCCATATTGTTTGAAAAGGTTAGCTTTTTACTTCTTTGCAGATTCATGCCCTGTGGCTTTTATGCCCAGCATTTGTCTTGAGGTATCTTTACCACTTGGAAGAATTATGATACTCGGTAATTTTGTTATGAGGCATGAATTCTACTTAAGGGCTGTAATTAGGAAGGAAGAAGAAAAGCTATAGAAGTAGCAGACGGAAGAAAACATGGGAGGAATGATTATTTCTTTGACATATCTTCTTGTAGAGTAACATAAGCATGTATAGGTTTTAAACTACTAATTAAATTGCACACACACATTAACATAATAGGAATACAGTTACATAACCAAAGCAGACCCACAATTACCAGCCATCTCCAGTGAAACCAAGAAAACCAGTTAGGCACCCTAGGCATTTGTGAAAACTTCTCAATGATATGATGGATATTGTCTAACTGAATTTGAATAGTTTGAAAAAAATAAGACAAATTAAAACAACCCATTCCTGGGAACTGTTCACATCCCATATGTTCTTTTAACAGTAAATAGTCTGTAGTCGCAAGATTTTGGAGCGCTGCAACTTGCACTTCTCCTAATTCTTGGTTGAGTTCCAACAGTATAGATCCAGTCAAATTTGTTGTTTTACTGTATGCACAGGCCAGCTTAGATATCTCCTTCTTCATTCCAATGGCAAGACCAGGAACCGGTGGGATGAATGCAGCTACAACTGCAACAGTGCCAGGATCTTTGTTGAAGTTTTTTGTTAATCATCTTCTGGAATGACTCTTCCAGAGAATGTTGATGTTGGAAATTCTTCTTCATATGGTATCTTAATTCGTTTTCTGGGTAGCCAAATTAGGCTTTGATCCTCTGTATAAACACAAACAAACCCTTTGCCCACACTTTGATATGCCCTTTATATCATTGTGAAGAACTTATTGGAGAGGGTGATACCTGTTTTTAAATGTTGGACCGTATGGGCTTTTATCTAGTTAACTGTGTGTTTGAGGTCTCCCTGAGTAGTTTTGTGAAGGGATTTCACCCGTAGCTGATGGACATAGGGCTCTGCACTGCCATGAGACCATGAGAGGACATGAGTCCATGTAGGAGGAATTGGTAGTGGCTGCCCACTGATAGCAACTTTTTTAGAATGGTAAAAGCACTATTGCCAGATTACAAGCTGAGGGGAAAACCCCCCAGTACATGCTCCTCATTTCATGATTGTGGGGGGCCCGTGACTCTCCATCTCCCTTTCCCACCACCGCTCCTGGCCCCTTCTAAGTAGGGGAGTCTGAGGTAGCCTGGCAACCTTCAGTAAGAAGTCACTGCATCGCTCAGTGACGAGGTGTCACCGTAGTTCCTGGCTAAAGCAAGCTGACCGAGGGAGTGAGGGAACCTAGGACACAAAAAGGAAAGGGTGTGTGTGGCTTACCTCCCAGATTCCTTTTTTTAGGTATTCATAACGAATGGCAAAAACAATATTTTGAATTGATTTTTATGTAATTTTAAATATTGTGAAACAATGAACAAAATAGAAACCAAGTAACTCTGGATGTTGGAGATGCAACATTCCATTTGGGGTTGTGTGTGTGTGTGTGTGTGTGTGTGAGTGTGAGACGGACAGAGAGACCATGCTACGTGGACGAGGCTCTCACTGCAGGGGAGGAAGGGCTGGTCTCCCGTCTGCATTGCAGGTCTGGCTGTGAGCATCCAGAGGGGGAACCCATCGGGTCAGATGCCTGCCTCCCTTGGGGCCTCTGTGGGGTCGCTGCTCAGCCTCACAGGCCTGTGCTGCTCCGGGAAGTCTCTCTGATGGGGTGTCCCCCAGTTTCCGGACACGCCTTTTGTCTGGTTTGCTCAGAAGATCATGGTATTGTTCTCTCTCTCCTCTTTTTGTTTCCTTATCGCCTCCAAATGCAGGGGGAAAAAAGGAATAAATGACGAAATTATAGAATTAATGGACACTGAACAGAGAGACTGAGATTATGAGTTACTAAGCCAGTCTCCCTGCCTAGAGGGTATAATTAAGTGATATTGTTAGAAATGTGATCCAAGCTGTGGCTTTTGTGGAAGCTCAGAAGCCTCATCAGGATCATAGCTACTCATCAGCAAGCAGATCTCACTTTGGCTGGTGAGACTTATGTGATTTCAGTGATACAATTCTGGAGACAGATTTATGTGTAAAATGCTCAGCTGGGAAGCAGAGCACGAGACGAAACCAGGACAAGTAAACAAATGAGCGCCTCCCTCCCCCCCCCCGTGGTTGAAGGTCAAGCACTGAATGGGGTGTGTGGTCTGAGCAGGAGAAGAGTGGGCTTTGAGTTAGGAAACCTGATTTGAGTGTGTGACCTGTACACGTGCAATTAACCTCTTGGTTTGAATTTAGCTTTATGTTTACTTGGTCAAAAATCACCTAACCAATGAAGGGGTATGTGGGGGGGACTTGGTGAAGGGGGTAGCCTAGTAAACATAATGTCTTTCATGTAATTTTAGATTAATGATAACAAAATTAAAAAAAAAGAAAAAATCAGTAATGTGAACTTTATCAAAATGAAAAAACATCTGCTATCCAAGAGATACTATTATGAACACAAAGACACAAGCCCCAGATTGATAGAAAATACCTGCAAAGCATATGTCTAACAGAAGACTGGTATCCAGAATATAAAAAGAACTCTCCAAACTGTAACATTCCAATAAAAAAAAGCAACCAAAAAAAAAAAATCACCTAACCAAGTGAGGGTAAAAAAATTCACAACTTATAGAGTAATGATGAATTTATGTTACTTTTTATGTAAAGGTGGACCTGCACCTCTGGGTGAGCACCTGCTCACTTCCCAGAATAGATTTATTTTACAGAAGACCTGAATTCAAATATGGGCTGACTTTGTCATGTTGAATGAATTGCCCAATTCCTTCAAATTTCTGTACTGTTATCTGTAAAATAATATAATTAATATTATATATAGTTACATAAAATTTCATTTTAATCATTTTATAACTATAAATATATTAATTACATAATTTGATAAATATAAAAATAAATAATATAAGAACACATATTTACATATTCTGTGCAAGCTGTTCTTGTGGGACGTGGAGTGAGAATGTAGACGACAGACCAGCTGGTTCCAACATGGAGGAGAAACCGACCCAAACTTCACCCCAAATCCATTACCATAGTAAAAATCACACCTTCCCTGCCATGACCGTTTGAATGGGGACCAAAGGCCATCAAAAACCCCTCTGTCCTGAACAAAACAGCAGCAGAAACACAGAACCCAAGAATGGACTAACAGTTACCAAAGGGAAAGGGACTGGGGAGGACGGGTGGGAAGGGAGGGATAAGGGCGGGAAGAAAGAAAGGGGGCCTTACGATTAACATGTATAGTGTGTGTGGGGGGCACGGGGAGGGCTGTGCAACACAGAGCAGACAAGTAGTGATTTTACAGCATCTTACTATGTTGATGGACAGTGACTGTGAACGGGTATGTGGGGAGCATTTGGTGAGGGGGGGAGCCTAGTGAACATAATGTCCTTCATGTAATTGTAGATTAATGATACCAAAATAAAACTAAAAGAAAAAAAACCCCTCTGTCCAGGGTAAGGGTGGGGTAAGTCTGAATCCCGAAAAGACCCCACCTGTCTGCTCCCTTGGAAACCGAGTCTCCCTTAGTGAATGGTCGTCTCCCTTTACACAGAGAGGCCCCTGTAGTCTCCTCAGTGCGACCCCCTCTGGGTCTGCTCACGCCCCAGGTTTCCAGTGTGCACTTCTTTTCCTAAAATCTTATTTTCCAAATAAACTCTTAGCGCTCAACGGCTCTCCCATGTCCACTTATTGGCTCTTTCTCAGGAGACCACGGACTTGTCTGTGCAATGTCTTGGCCTCCTTCTGCGTCTCTGTTTTGGTTTGTTTCTCTCTCTGCACGTGTAACAGTACTTCCAAAATAACGTGCACAACTTCAGGAAAATACAGTTTTAATTCCTGTAGTTGGAAAATAGATTTTGATTTCCAATTATTCTCGGCTCCTATATTTTTCTCAAAAATGCCCTTGATAGTCTCATACTTTTTAAACTGAACTTAAGAATCAACTTAATAGTGGCAACAGTGAAATTTGTTCCTGAGGTATGTGTGTGTGTGTGTGTGTGTGTGTGTGTGTGTGTGTGTGTGTATCCTTTTCAGTACCATCTATGGAGATAATCATGTGATTTATCTCTTAAAATCTATTAATGTAACATTTTTATTAATTGGTTTTCCAATAATGAAGCATTCTCAAATTTCTGTCATGAACTATTCCCATCATGGTGAGTTATTCTATTTCATGTGCTGTTTCATTCTATTCTCTAGTATCTTCTTAAATATTTTTGCATTAGTATCATAAAGATACCGATCCTTAATTTTCATTCTCTTGGTAACTTTATTATATCAGAATTATGCTAAATTTATAAAAACAACTTTGAAGATGTTTTTCTATCCTCTATAAAAGTTAAAGATTAGAACTATTGTTTTCTGAAAACTTGGTAGAAGTCCCCTGTGAAACTGATTGTGCCTGATAGACTTTTATGGGGAGCAATTTCTGACAATTTTATTTTTTCCATGGTAATTGATATGTTTATTACAAGTGGTATTTGATCATTCATTTTCTTCCAGGAACTCACACATTCTATCTGAGTCCTAAGATCATCTCGATGTTCTGTGATCTGCTGCTTTGTTTCCGGATATAGCTCTGTCTTATTTGTCCTGCTCTTTGATTGATATGCTCAATCTAAGGATTCATATCCTTCTTCAATTTTGGAAAATTACATCTTTCCTCTCCAAATATTGACTCTTCCCATTCTGTCCTTTCCTCCTACCAGATGCTTATTGGGTAGTAACCTTTCTACATTCATGTCTCTTAATTTTTCTTTCCATTTTAACAGTCTGTTCTATATTCTGGGCAATTTTATAAGATTCATTTTCTAAAATACACATTCCCTATTCTGCTATCTAATGAATTTTTATTTCAATGACCATATTTTTTCATTACAATAATTTACGTTTTGTATTTTGTTTTAATCAAATCACTGTGTCCTTTTAAAAACCTCTTCTATTTTGTCCTGTGATTTCCATTCTTTATTTTATCCTAGGAATATTTTAAGCATGTTTCTTTAAGGGCTGTTGTACAAGCACGTCCTGTTCCCAGCTTGTGAGGTGTAGGTGGTATGGTTGAGTTTCCTTGCGATGGTCTGTGACATTTGACTGGACACAGCTTCAGTGAGGACTGTCTGCAGGGGGTCAGAGCCCCTGGCAGGGCCCCTGCAGGCACTATGGGGAGACCCTCCGTACTTTGCAGGAATCTGCCTGGTTTTCCTGTTACATTGTGAACTGGGAGTCATGTACCAAGGTGGTTTCTATTGGAGACCCATACAAACACTTGGCAATTACGTTTTTATCACTGACTCTATGCTCTCAGCCCCAAGCTATAGCAAGGGTCCCTGCCTGGTGTGGTTGGCATGGCAAGTCTTTCTGGACCTTGTTTCAGGCTGTCGTTCTTGCTGGCACCACAGTTCCACGTGTCTGGGTTTGCAGAATTTGCAGCCTGGCTGGCCGGTCCCGCCCGGGGGCTCCAGCTCTGGCTGTTACAGCCTGTGCCTCGTCGGATGCTCCGGAAGTCATTGTGCATTAGATTCCCATTTGTGCTTTATCTTTGCATTCCTTCCTCATTTCTAGCACTTGAGGATTTCATTTCCTCATGAGTGCTTTAAAATATATTATGCATTCTTTTTTAAATAAAAATACTCTTTTCATCGTTTTGGAATTCTGGGAATGAGAGGTGGTTTCCCCATATTGAGTTCAAACATGCATATTGACCAAGATTGGATTAGCAGCTGGACATGTGAGTTCAGCATAAACTAAGAATCTGGTTTTGGATATATCTCTACATGCTATTAGGGCTCAGTGTCATCAGTACAAAATTAAGGGTGTGTTTGGGGGGGGTGGGTGCTCAACACCAGGCGGGCATCAACATTTTCATGACACAACTTCTTACGACTATTTCACAGCCCTTTTCTCAGTGAGCCCTTTGAGAGAACATTTTCCTTCTGATGAATGCTTCCAGCGCCCGTTCATGCATCTGTAGGAAAAGGGCATGATGTGTGTTTGTGATGTGACCCACCTGCTACCAGTAAACTTGGTGCCTGATATTCTATCCAATGGCACAAATATAGAGAGGAAAGTCAGAATTAAACATTAATGAAAAAAAGGTGGCAAAAACATTCATAAACCTAGGGGCTTAACAAATAATGAAGGTGCTGCAGCCATTTGGAAAGGAGATGCTTCAAGGTACCATCTTTTAGGTGCCTGTGGGACCTACCGATGTTCCATCGACACTGTCAATCCAAGTATCAGAAATAATCCTAAATATCTCTTCAAGAGCTGGTTTTAGCCTCCTGACTTATCTCCAAAAATCAGGTTTTGGGTTGGGTGAGCAAACGATTAGGGAAGATCCTGAACAGCCAAATCTTTTAATATTAAAACCTTCTGTGTGTTCAGCACTTTACAGTTTACTGATGCTCGCATACCTATCTTCCTGATTGACATGGTAATAGATTTGCTTATTTTTTTATGGATGGAAAAATGAAAAATGAGAGCAGTTAGATGAGTTGTTTGAGGTTATATATATTATAATATATTCTGTGTATTCATCCCAAAACTACCAGCTTCAACAACGAGCAACATTCTGCTCGGTTGTTTCCTCTGTCCCACCACCTGCCTTTTTGTTTGTTTGTCTGGAGAATTTGCAATAAATTTCAGGCATCCTCTCATTTCACCTCAAGCTGATTCAGAACGAATCTCCAAAATATAATAAAGAGCATGTTCTTAATATGCATAATTACCATTCCCATTATCATACCTAACAAAACTAACAGTATTTCCTTACATCACCCAAAGTAAGTCCGTATTCAGTTTTCTCTGATTGTCTATAAACATGTTTTATAAATGCTTCATTTGAATCAAGATCTGAGCAATTTCTGCTTATTGTATTTGATTGTTATGTTCCTGGAGTGTCTTTTAAACCCCGAAGTCTCCTTTTCCCCAGGTCCCAGCCCTTCCCCCAGTGCAGGAACTGATTGAAGTCACAGGAACGCCCCGTTTTCTGGGTTTGGCTGACTGCCCCCTCATACCTGGTTCACCTTCCTTCTCTCATCTCATTTCCTGAGGACCAGAGGTAGTTTTAAAGCCTCGACTGGAGGCCGGTTCAGCTGTGCCCTGAGCACCCATGGTGGTGAGACTTGCTCACTTTGGGAGCCCTGGGGTAGAGCAGTGGTTCAGAGGACTGGCAGGTGCCTATTTTCTTGGTCCAGTTCTGCATCAGCTTCCACCTCTTGTTTTGAATGTCCAGTAATGACGATTGCGTGAATGAGCAGCCTCATTAGAGGTCATGAGTCGGTGATGATTCTGTGATTCCTGCTCACACATTGTCCGAAATCTGCCGGCTGAAGGATTGTCCTCATTCAGGGGGGCTCTCTACAGTCTGCACTAGAGAATAAGGCAACATTTTTCTGCTTAATTGCCCTGGTGCAGGGCTTCCAGCGGCCTGGGAATCTTTATCAGGCCATAGTCTGTTTTTCTCAGATCCTCTTGTTACTTGATGGATTTTTCCTCTATATTTTATCTCTGGCACATTCCTCAGACACTTGCTGTCTGCTTATATTTCAGAGAAAGGAAATGAAAAGCTCATAGTAGCCCTGTGCATGTGGGCGGGCTTGTGGACCATCACGGGGGCTGTCTGCCTGGGTAATCTTTGGGATCCCTTATGCTGTTACATTAAAATTTTTAAAAACTTTTCCTTTAGGGATTGTCAGATTTCCCAGAGAATGCTCTTCCAGTCCCTTTTCTAGCTGCCAGAATTTTGGGAGCTGAACTGGAGAAGTCATGGAGTCCCAGAGTTCAGTCTACACACACTCAAACAACCCTTAAAGCCTGTATCCCATTCTTAGCTATGTTTGGTGTCATCCAGTCCGCAGACCCTTTGTTCTACGTTTCCCATAGGCTAAGCCTCTGGTTTCCTAGCAGAGAAGGGACAAACTATAAATGGATTTTGAGCCATCCTCCTGTTTTTAGCTCCATCTTTGTTTCCAGAATTGCCTGGCACCACCAATTCCTGTTCTTTTAGGGTTCTGTGTTGAATCAGGATCATCCTCAGCTCTTCCCACTGCCAGTTTAGGATTGATCTTTTGGGCCTCACAGGTGTTTAGAAAGGCTGTGCACTGTAGTCACGTGAGTGAACCTCTTGTGAGTGGCACCACAGGTAGGCAGTGCCCTGAGACTGGTACACATGCAAAATGTGCAGTGACACATGGTGGCCCAATTCAGATTTTCCTGGACCTAGTGAATGAGTTACAACTTATCTTTCTACTTTGCATTGCCCCAAAATTTTTTCCTGTTTTCTTCTGTCACCTTATATTTGATGCTCAATCTCTTCATTGTTGTTTTAGTATGATCTGGCAGAAAGAGGAGTTAAATGAGTGTGTTCACCATCTCTAACCAGTGTTCTTTTAACAGCTTTTCCATGTTATAAATACCTGTTCTTTGTATGCTTAAGATTTAAAGCACATGTACAATTTTGCATTTACCCCAAATTCTAAACAGTCTGAGAACCATCAGAAGTTGTAGAAGTTACAAAGGAAAGCATGTGTGAAGTCGTGGGGCTCAGTGTGTCTGTCTCACCCCTGACACCCTTCGGGGCTACACACTGAAGTTCCGTGAGGGACGGGTGGAAAACTGTGAGGATGGCTCTTTGCCCCCAAACGTGCCCATGGAGGTGCATGAGATGGGAACAGGGCGAATGAGGAGGCTTGTTTGGGGGTTCTTCCTACACTAAGGTGGCAGTTTTCTGTATGTAACACTGAGTTGGCATCGATCAGCCCTGCCTATCTGCCCAACTCTTGGTTTCCCTGTGAGACTGGCTCTTTATGATGGAATGTCTTTTATATGCACCATTATAAAAATCATTTGAGTACCTACTATTTATTACATATACTCCTACTAATGATTCCTTTTTTGGAAAAAGAATTTAAAATACAAGTACTCCATGAAGAGATGAAACGTTACATTTTGCACTTGTCCACACCTAAATCAATCAATCAATTCACCCAGCTCCTCTTAAACATCCTGAAGATGAAAACCCTTGAGAAAAACATACTCTAGAAAGAACAAAAGGACAAGTTCTTTCAGTATCTTATTAGCTCCATCTGAATTTGTCATTTTTTTATTATTCATTTTATTACTAGAAAGTGGTCCTTTTCATATAAAAATAGATCTTGTGGTATTAGGTGCTTCTTTTTTGGGGAATGATATGTGGGAGAATCAAGTATATTCTCTCAGGAAAGGTAATTTGGAGCTGGGTGAATTGATTGATTGATTTAGGTTTTATGTGGAAATGCTCAATGAAATTGTCTATTAGTTCTTTTTGGGAGGAAAAAGTTATGTGGTTAAGACTACTGGGAAAAAGTAAGTGAAACATCCCTGTGATCCTGAAGATGAAAACCCTTGAGAAAAACATACTCTAGAAAGAACAAAAGGACAAGTTCTTTCAGTATCTTATTAGCTCCATCTGAATTTGTCATTTTTTTATTATTCATTTTATTACTAGAAAGTGGTCCTTTTCATATAAAAACTCCACATAAAACAGTTGGAAAGCAATATTAGTGCATATACACTAAGATGCCAAAAGTAATGTGGAAATGGTACTTCTAGAAGGAGAGATGACATCATCCTTGTTTTAAAGAGCATTTCAAGAGAAGGAAGCCTGAGTGCTCCACCCCATAGGCCACCCTGTCTGTGACCCCAGGGGACGGGGCACAGCACAGCCAGTCAACAGCGTGGGGTGCTGTCATGGCTACAGGTTCAAGTTGGCACAGACTGGACAGCCCACGGGCCCTGTACTCCCACTGCATCCTCAGGTTCCCAGACAAAGCCACATGCGGCCCGGAGCACCTGTCCTTCAGCTTCTCCATCTGGGCTTGGCTGTAGGAAAGAAGGCCTGAGATGTGGCTCTTCTAGTCCAGCTAAATGCTCAGTCCGGTTCTGCACTGACAGACAGGGAGGCAGCAGTTGTTGGGTGAAGGTCAGATGTGGTTGGAGCCCTTGAGTTTGAGGTGGGGTGTAAAAAGGAGGAGGGGTCTTAGGATGCTGAGGAGGCTAAAGCCAGAGGTACTGGTTTTGTTAAACAACAAGGGTTTATTTACTTTTTTAAGTGTCTGCCACCATCACCACTATTTTCAGAACCTTCCATCGGCCCACACAGACACTCTGCACCCATCAAGCAATGACCTTCCTACACGGTTCTTCCCTTAATCCCTGATAACCTCTGTGCTACTTTCCATAGCTGTGAATTCATCAATTCCAGATAATCTCATCTGAGTGGAGTCCTATCCTACCACACTTGTCCTTTTAATTTGGCTCTGTTCCGTTAGCATAGTGTTTGCAGGGTTCATCCATGATGTAACATGTATCAGAACTTTATTCCTTTTTATGGATGAATAATGTTCCATTGCATGGATATGGCGCATTTGTCTATTTATTCATACTGCGTTGTTCCCACCCATTGTGTTGTGAACATCAGGGCACAGGTGCTGGTTTGGGCCTTGTTCTCAAAGGTGTTTGGAGCATATACTTGGACGTGGAATTGCTGGGTCACATGGAAATTCTAGGTTAAATGTTTTGGGGAACAGAGAGGAGCTTTTAAAAGTGAAGCATATCTTTTTCTTACTGGGTCAGGGCAAGGCTGAGATTGACGACATAGTTTGGACAGGCGTTCCTCAGCCTTCCAGAGGTTTCTCTGGGAACACGTGGCTGTGGTTGGGTTTTAGTGAGATGGCATTATTGGTACAGAAAAAGGTTGTTCCCCTTCTTTTATTCTTGGGATCAATAAGAAGGTCTCAAATGAACAAGGTCTGTCATGATGCCCTTCATTTGAGGCGAAAGAGAGAACATGGGGGCGGCGGTGGGGGCTGCCATTGCACCCCCTGCCCTGTGCTGGCCTCTGCATCTGGTCCCTGCGGCGCGTCCAGGGGCAGGAGACTGACAGCGGCCCGGATCTTGGGCTGTAAGTATCTGCTCTTTTCCTGGACTCTGAGCATTATCTTCATTTCCTGGCGGTTTTCTCACACTTTTCTGAGCCATGAGCCTGTTGAAGGGATGGTAAGAATTACTACAGGTGTCATTCTCTGGGAAAGAAGCCTGATTCTGGGGCACGGCTGCATGGTGGCCCTGGAGCGGATAATTTCTTTATCAAGATGCTGCCAAGTATTGTAGCCATTGACTTCATTATTGCCTCTGAACTAGAGTTTCCAGATAATATTGCCTAATAACTAGAAACCCAGCTAAATCTATATTTAAACAGTGAATACTATTTTTAAGTGAATGTATGTCCCAGGTGTTGCATGGGATATACTCATAGTAAAAATTATTCATCATTTACCTGAAATGCAGATTTTGCTAGGCATCCTATGCTTTCATCCGCTAAATCTGGTGACCTCGGTGAGAGGGCCAAGTGCTTGGCGGCCCGTTTCTCCAGCAGGTGACGTCCTGTCTATGCGGCCTTGCTCCCCCTGCGTGATGCAGCTGGCGGGGTCCCTCCCAAGGCTACTGCCCTGCAGGGTACAGGCAGCGAGGGTACAGGCAGGTGAGACTGCCCCCTCAAGGATGCTGCGGCCTGTGGTCTTCACGGCGCCTGTGTATGCACCAGGCAGGGAAAAGCACGTCTGAGTGAGATGTTTCTGTCGACGCCTTGAAAGAATGGAGACAGTGTGGCCTGGGCTTGGGGGCGGGAGCTTGGAGAAGGGACCGAGGCTCAGGAAGGGAAGCCGGATCCTGATGACCTGCCAGGACGCCTTCCTCACACTGTGGCCCAGAGGACTTCCATCCCGGGCAGTGGCTGGCCAGTGCTGTCCCCTCCGGCTCTGTCACTGGCCGCGGCTCAGAGCTTACCCCGTCTGCCCTCTGGGGAAGGCTTCTCTGCTGTTAGTTCGGGCTCCCAGGTACCCGCATCTTTCACATACCTGGACCATGTCCTGATTTTACATCTCAGGCTCAGTAATCACAGCGGCCAGGTGAAGCTAGGCAGGTTCGGTGAGTGCAGTGGTGGTCCCTGTGGGGACCGGGTGAGGAATGATGTCACAGCAGTGCAAGCTTGCTGCGGATTCTCTCCCCTCTCTTTTTTTCCAGATGAAAGAATTCTTTCTCTCTTCTCTGCACCCACCCAAGCCACCATGAGCCGATGTCCAGGGTGTTACAGGAAAGGGTTACTTTTATAAACCAGAGGCACATGGAAAAGACATCTGAGGGGCTCATCTAGGCAGGTTTTCAGCTTATTTTCTTTTTGATGGCTTTAAAGGGCCTTTTAAAATTGCCAGGAGAGTAGATTCATATTTTTATCATTCCACCTGCATAGCATTTTAGACACATTTATATTCCTGAAAGCATAATAATACATAACATTTAGCATTTAATTTATGACTCCTGCCACATCTGGTATAAAACTCCTTCTGAAGCAATAAATCACCCTCTCCATGTCAAATTGCCATTCATTCTTTGACCTCCTCTGTAATTTATGGTTCATGAGTGCAAGATGGGAGAAGCAGCTTAAATCAAGTGGATTTTAATTAACAATCTTAGAAAATTCAGAAGAATATTTGCAATTTATTCATGAGGGGAGAGGACTTTGTTGCTAGAAAGAAGAAAAAAAAGCTGCTCATCCCCATGGGTACAAATTGAAGTCTAGTCTGGGTGCAGCTTCAAAACCACAACAGGAAGATTTTTCTCTGCTTTGAGTCAGAAAGCCAAAGCGATTCTGATAGGAAAAGCTGTCCAAGCTCCTGAGACAGATCCATTTTCTGGGGGGTAGGGTTTTGAGGGACAGGAGTGGGGGTTCACGTGACTATCTTCTGCTCAGCACAGCCTTTAAACAGGGTTGTGGGCTGCTGACATGGTGCCTTTCATGTCAAATAATTTTATTTCTGAGCCTTTCATGGTGCGTCCAAGCAGCTTCTGCTGCATCGTCCTGTGCGTTTCCTTGGCAACTTAGGAGCCATTTAAGAGCTGGAAAAGCAATAGCCAGCCGTGTGATGGGCCAAATTACAGAGAAAAGCCAAATACAGTTCTCCTGGAGGGGATGCTTTTTCTTCCAGGGCCCATTTTGTTGTAATTAATATTGAAACGCTCTTCTAAACAAGCCCCAGATGGAGCACCAGCCTTTGCAGCTGCCTTCCTTAATGGCTCTTCGACCTCATAGCGCTGCTTGCAGTGTCTAAGAATTATTTTGTGGTTTTATTGTATCACGAGGAATTGGAGCATCTGGGCAGATCTGTACCTGGGTGGTGAGCAGCTACCTTCTCTTTCACTTCTTTGGGTTATTGGAGCAACTTGTCAGTAGATTAGAAACAAAATGAGACAGACAGTCTTTTGCATTGCTTCATCTTTCCAAGGCCTGTCCTGGCACCAGCTGGCCTGGTGTCTGGGAATCAAACACACCCCCTTGGGAGCGGCCATCCACCCCCCATGCACCCCTCATGCCTCCCCATTCCTGGCCCCCCGAGAAGTTTGATGTTGGAGCATCTGGGAGGCCAATGCAGGAGCCCAAGCTGAGTACCCGGTGGGTGGGTGGAGGGAACCCGCTGGTGTTCCCTTAAGTGGAGCCCAGAGAGCCTCCCGCTGTGCGGACAGTGATCACAGATTGGTCTGCGTGATAAAGACTTTTATTTCAAGTATTACACGTGGCCTTGTTGCCGTTTACTCATCTCATCTGCTGTGATTTTATACAGCCATTTTTCCTGATGACATCATGGGGTTATTTTGAACATGGAATCAACCAGAACTTTGGAATTTGCATGACTGAGTTTTGTGCTAGTTGTTAGCTTTGCACTAGCCATCGTGTGCAGGACAGGATAGAGCATATTTGGGGTATGGAAGGTCTCTTCTTCCAGCAGAGAAATGTTAAAATCTTTGGTTCTGGGATGAAAATAAGTTAATTTATATACTGTGTATATTTGTCAATAAGACATGATCAATTACTACTATAGGGACTTGAAGGTGGCTTCAATGTATTTTCACTTAAAGGGGGGCACGAGAGTTTGTACTTCTGAGCAGGGAATCTCTGATGACACTGGCTATACTGTGGTGAGTGCACTGGGGGATTGCAGGGTTTGCATATTTTATGATTTTAAATTAATCTCATTTAAATGCAACCCTCTCAGGCAGGGAATGCCTCTTTACTGTAAGTGTAGAGCACAGACATCCATCCTGTTGTTGGGCATCTTTAGGTAGGATTCACGCCCCAGGAGGCTGCTAAATCCAGTGACTTCTGAGGTCCTGCCTGACACTGATGTTTCATGATCTTGTCCCCAAAGATGGACAAATGCACATTCATCAAAGTAGCCCAGAAATTAGTGGGTAAAAAATGACCCTCCCACTTTGTTTTCCACTGTTACCAGGTAATACTCTTTACCTCTTCCTACAGGGCTCTTCTGCTTTTAGGGGGAAAATACAGAAATATTCACTTCTTAGCTTTTCTGATTTTTCTCTTACCTCATCAACAAATATAATAAATAACTCTGTCCATGAAAGTTTTTGGTCAAATGTTACAAGGATCACAAAGGTCTTGATGTTTCTCTACATTCCTTCCTTTCAGTAAGATTCAACCCAAATCACCTTCCCATTGAAAGGGTCACAGGAGCCTTTAAATCATTCTAGTCAGGATCTCCACAGCTGGGTGACAACAATGCCAATTCCTGCTGGTTGTAGAGGGACAGCAGGGCCCCCCCAGTCATCTTCCTGTGAGGTGCTCAAGAACACTTAGATGCGGAGGCTGGCATTCCATCTTTGGCATTTATATGATGCATAGCATGGCGGTGGGCAGGAAGGGGGTGCGTGGGTGTGAGAAAGAGGATAGGCTTGGGCGCTGTCCATCTTCTGCACTATGAAGACCGTGTTAATGAGCAGGCCGACTTGGGCTGCAGCCCATTAAACCACTCGACAGAATGACCATCAGGAGAATAGCCCTGGGGATGGGGTTTGTGAGGCAGAGGCTCTCGGCCGTAGGGAGGGGCTGTGGGATGCTCTGGGCTGCTGATTCTGGGGAGAACCGCAGGCTGCCCATTGCAGGGCACCCTGCTTCTCTTGACATCACGGGCTCAGGAGATGGCACCCAGCTGGGACCGCTGCCACGTCCTTTGATGTTCTTTCTGAATGCTGCTCACCAGGGGCCTTTCTTGGTTTCCTGAGCTCTGAACCGATTCACGGAATAACCTTGAGCAAATGAGAGCCCTCCTGTCTTCTCTTCTGTGAGAGGAGGACCCCTCTGGCTCCTGTTCTGCCTCCTGGTGGAATGACTTTCTGAAATGCATCGTGTGTCTGTAGGGAGAACAGCATGGAACTGCATTTGATTCTGTACCACCCACAAGTTCAGTGTGTGTGGTCCCAGCCTGACTCCGCACACAGTCTGATTGCTCTCTGCGCGGGTGGTGGCACTGAGTGGAGAGACCGTTTCCACTGGATCTCAGCAGCATTCCTGAGCCCCTGTCCCTCCACACAGGGCTTCTCAGCTTGGACACCTCGGTGGCTGGGGGCTGGCCGCTTTCTGTTGTGAGGAGCTGTCCTGTGCCTAGCAGATTGTGTGCTGAGACCGCGATTGCCTTGCCTGCCTCCATTGCACGTGACAAGCAAAATGTCCCCTGGAGTGCATGCCACTCAGAAGCGTGTATGGATGACCGTCCTGGCAGCTTGGGGTGGAGGCTGTGCTTGAACCTGGGCCTAGGCTGGTGCTTATACAAAGTAGCTGGTAGCCTCCAGGGTTTGAAACAGATCCAGGAAGTGTAAGTCCACACCTTCATTTTACAGCAAAGGGAATCGATTCCAAAGGAACTGATGATGGCACAAGGCCTCACCACCTAGAGGCACCCTGGCGCTGCAGCCTGGGCCTAGGTTTGAGCCTCCCCGGCAGCACCTGCTTCTCTGATTTGCCAGGCCCTTTCCCGAAGACATTCATATTGTAAGAGGGGGAATTGCAGAGAACACAGTCCTAGAAGCTAAAGAAATGACTCTTAACGGCAAGAACCTGAGACAGCAGCAGGCTGGTGTGTGTGCCCTTTTGGGGAAGGACAGATGTTTTTGGGAACAGGCTTTTGGGGACAGGCTTTTGGAGGGGACAGGCTTCTCTGCCTGTCACCAGGCTGGCCTGGGAACCTGCCGCTAGTTCTGGACACTGGTCTCCAGTGAGCTTTGAGGGACCTGTACATAGCTTTCTTCCAATTAAATAATCATAATAGTTTATGTTAATTTCCAGTAGTTAAAATTCAATAAGCCAACATTTTATTACCAAATTTCCTTTTGTTCTCAAAGTAGTTACAATTAAATATGCTTATTCTTTGTAGAAAGTTTGAAAAATACAAAGGAATTGAAAGAAAAAAGGAAAAAGCATGACTCCCCTTCCACTCGAAGCCGCTGCCAAAACTTTGGCATTTTGCCTTTTTTTAATTCCCATTCCTTTTCCACGTTAAAGACTAATGGTAATACGTTTCTTTCTCTTGACAGTTTTTTTTATCAATATAAAAGTAATGTGTCCATTATGGAAAAACTAGAGAAGGCAGAGCAGAATAGGGAAGGAGACGTCAGTACTGAGCTTGCACCTGAGGTAGTCTGAGGGACACGTTTCTTTCCAGCCTCTTAACAAAAAAGCCCCTTTTTCCATTTCACGTCTTAATCGTTAGTTACCCAGTTAAACGCTAAAAGGAGTTACTGTTTTCACTTGGGTAGGATGAAGGTCTTTCAACTAGCGACTAAAATATGTTTCAGTTTGAAGCAGAGCTGGATACAGCTGAGCTCTTGTTTCAAAAGAAGACTTCAGTCCCGATTTCCTCCTATACTAGCCCATATTTTAAAGCCTATGATGGAACATTCTGAACACGGAAGAGGTGCCTTCTGAAATGGCAAGCATAATCGTAGCCTCGCTCAGGCCTTTTCTGTCCTTCGTGGAATGCCCAGTGGTGTGGTAAGCAGGGGTGTGTTCCAGGCGGGCCCTCTGCAGGTGGGGACGCGATGGGGCCTGGGACGGCCGTGCCCCTCGGGGCTTCCGCCCGTTGTTGCCAGCTGCCCTCAGTGAGCACGCACTACTCTGGATCGTGGAGCCCCAGTGTCTTACCACTTCCTTCACTTCCAACCAAGGGACAAAGCGTAGTCTGAGATGGGGCCAGATCAAGCTTTTCCAAATGTACCTTCTGCTCAGTTGTGCCGCATCCTGGTACACACTCCTTTGTCTAACGGACGGACTCATTCCAGCTCTCATGGCTCCACGAGGCCCCTCCTGATTCACGTCCCCTCCAGGGATGCTCTTGCTGAGCGAGCACAGACGCAAGTGCTGTTTGCTTCTTGTCTGGCACTGGTTTTTACCAGGGAAATAAAGCTGAGGGGATGAGGGCCTTGTCCCTGTATCTGTCCCTTCTCCATGGGACTGCAGGGGAGAGGAATCTTTATTCCCTTTGTACTCAGTACCACGGGGTGCCTGCAAAATTTAACCTTCTCAGTCAGAGCTCATGAGGAGAGCCCAGCCTCCTTGCCCTACAAGCAGCTCGGGCCGCAGAAGTGGAGGGAGCCTCAGCCAGACATCAGCGAGACCCGTGGGTTCGTGTGGCCCGAGATGCCCGCCCGCCTGGGACGTTTGGGGGCGTTCAGCTCATCTGCACCTCTGCGGAAGGGGCGGCCCTGCCGAGCTACACCAGGGGAGCAGCAGCCTGTTCCAGAGTTCGGAGCTGGGAGCAGACGGGCTCCATGGCGGGCGAGCCTTCCTTTTCAGACGCGCGCCGTTTCCTGTCATTCCCGCAGGCCCGCATGTGGCCTTGAATGTGGGGACAGGCCCTGTGTCAGATGTCGGGGCACGTGCAGTGAAGGGCGGCATTTCCTGGCATGGGCGCTGGGATCAGCAGGCGAGCGGCCGCGTCTGAGTCCGCGGTCAGTTGCCCTCGCTGTTGGGCCCCGTCCCCGTCGCACAAATGCCTGTCCAGGAGTCAGGGGTGCCAGCGGCCTGGCCTGGGCGGCCAGCTCGCAGCTAGTCTGGCATTTCACCCCAATGCCCTTTCTCAAGTCCTGTTTATTTATCTCTCCAGCTATTTTCAAATTCACTACTGGATTTATATAAACTCATCCCCAAACTGGAAGTATGCGAAGCAGTAGGCACATGATGAGTGCTTTTAAAAATTGCCTTGTTAGTGGAGTGGAGGTGAGAGCCTTAATTTCCGGGTCCGCAGACATGGAAGTCATCCCACAGGCCCTCCCCCTGCACCCCGGCACCCCAGGCATCAGCGAGACCAGGCTGCAGATTCTGCGGGGGGCGAGGTGGCTTCCAGCGGCGGGCCCACTGCCTCCGGGCCTGGTTGGGTTGGAATCATTGCATAAAACAGCCCCCAGTTGCTCATGCTCAGCACTTTCTAGATTTTGTTATTAGTATTATTGTTTTAAGTTTTGCCCTGCATCCTCTAGACACAGTTCTCTGCTGTAAGTGAAAGATCAGTCACTCTGAGTTCCTTAGGGTTATTTCACTTGGGTGTTGATTGCGAATCTGTTCTCACAAGCGTGATCATGTGGGCAGTGGGCGTGTTCACACCACACACACCCAGTGTGTCACGACGTGGCTCCGGTCCCCAGACCCTTGGTAGTAGTGACATTTAGGATTGCAGGGAGGCAGCCAGCTGGGCGAGCAGTAGGCTCGTGGTTCCGATGAACCCAAAACGGACGATCTGATCACGTGCCTATCCACTGGGTGCGGATGGAGGGTGAGCAGGCCTGCGTCTGCCCGAGGGTGTGGGGACCGGACTGCGTGCCTCACCTTTACCTTTGCTGGGCCCGGGACCAGGTGCCTCGGATGCTCACCTCCTCTTTAAAAATCTGTTCTAAATGTCAGTCATTTGGATCTGAGTGACTAATGTAGGGATGTTTGAAAAGGAACTCCATTGACCACTGCTGTCAAGGACATTTTTATCCTTATTTATAGTAGAGACCAGCCCTCGGATTTGGGGCTTTTTTAATGTAACAGCTTTATTGGCACACACCATACAATTCATCTGTTAAGTATACAGTTCCATGGTTCCAGAAGGCCTGTAGAGTTGTGCAGCCACCCCACAATGCCAGGGCCTCTCCATCACCCTGGGGAGCAGCCACGTGCCCAGGGGCAGTCGGCCTGTCCTCACCACCCACTGCCCGCGCCGGCCCTGCACACGCTCATCTATTTCCTATCTCTGTGCTTTGTCTATTCTGGGCATTTCTGTAAGTGGAATCATATAATACGGGGTCTTTTGTGACTAATTTCTTTCATGTGCTGTGATACTTTCAAGGCTCCTATTCTGTACATATTTACACCTTTTATTTAATTGTTGCTGGCTCATCTTGAATATTCATGGCAAGTCCTTAGTTTTATACAGTTTTATATAAGTAATACACATTCTTCTTTAATGTTTCAGCTCTTTAAAAAATGTTTCAAAACACTATCTTGAAAGATTTGAAAACAAGATATAAAAAAATCAAGCTGATCCCAGAAATATCCTTATTTATCTAATACAAAAATAATAAAAATTAAAAAATATTATGAATGTATTCAACCACTGTCATTTTTTCTTTTACATTTCTATATATTCTTTTTAGGGCTGAAATTTGAGTGAGAAACAATTTCCCAGTGGAGTGTTTGTATGTTTGTTACTTTAGAAGCTTGAGTGGATTAGGTTAAATTGAAAGATTTTCCAAATTTGGAGATATTATCTCAACAGTGCAGACCGCCTCCAAGCAGCTCACTCATGTGAAAGGCTTTGAAGCTTTTCTTTTCAAAGAAAGTACAGAAAAAGAGATACACCAAAATCATTGTTTGGAGATGAAAATAATTTCCTCTTTAGTAGCATATTTTTCTCTTCGTGGATTCTCTGATGTTCACCCTTCACCTGAAGGGCGGCCAAAGTGCACGGAGGACCTGAGGGGCCAGCCTGGCCTTGGACCTCCGGGAAGCCCTGAGTGGTCTGGGCGCGTTGCCCTCGTCCACGTTCCCATTTTGAACGACTGTTACGTCGTATTCAGCAGGCCCTGAAGTGCCTGCAGACAAGTGACCAACATACTGTTGCTGACAGCCGATGAGAACAAGGACACAAAGTGATCCATTTATTCTTAGTTACATCCACTTTTCTGCTCCTTCCAAGTACCTGCTGAGGCAAACAATGAACAGGTGGAACTTTCTAGAAGAAAATAAAGGTCTCTACCCAGAGTCACACCCAGCCACAGGTAAATATAAAACTGGACCTGTCATGGACAGGCCAGTTAAAATGGAAATCATAGAAAGAAGGAAAATTCTGATCATAAAGCCAGATAAGCTCAAAGGGGCTTTCTCTGAGATTATTACAGGAAGGAGAACTGTAATTAAAATGAAAACCCACCATCTAAGAGGGGCCAGTTCTTAACTGCATTAGCTCTGCAGGAGTCATTAATAGGAATGTATGCACACTGTGCACCTTACCTTGTATGTGGTGGTTTTCAGGACCATTTAGTTCAGGGTGAGCCAGAGTTCCTGGATCCACAGAAGGTTAATTGCATTGCTTGGGATGAAGTCTAACTGGGCAGCTTTAAAGTCTATGACCCTCAGCACAGTCTGCTTCCAGGAAATGAAGATGGAATGCTCAGAGATCATTTCAGAGCTCATCCGCTGTATCCTCCCTGTGTTTATAGTGACTTTCTTTCCTACGTTACTACCCTTCTTTCCCTTTCTACTGGAGACAGAACAAAATCATGCAATTCTTCTTTGAGCTCTACAGTTAACAAGTTTAGTACAGAGTAAGAAATATTAACAGCATTTGATATGAAATCTTAGAAGTGTTAATCGTGTTGATTTTGGAACCAAAGGATTCGTACAATGGACAGTATATTTTTTTCATATTGTTATACCAAAGGCTTTTGATATTCAGAAATGCAGATTTGTTTGTTGTCTTCTTGGTTGCTAGCCTACATTTAGGAGGAGTGGTATAATTGGAATCTTGGACGCGAGGCAGATGCTGATCGAGGGCTTGGTTTTGGTGCGTTTCATTCAGTTAGTCATCACTGACCTTTGCAGAAATATCCTCCTGGCTGTAACGACATTAAGTCTCAAGCAGTTTGTATCAGCGGCTTCAGTCTGGATCCTAAGACAATGTCACCCTAAGTGCTTTGAGCATCATCGTTAGATGGAAAGGCGATGTTAGCCGCACCATGAAGTGAGCTGGTTCAGCCAGAGCAGGCTGGCGTAAGGGATCTGGTTCCAGGACCCACTCGGAACCTGGGGTATGTTCAAAGTCTGCTGTGGACAGGGGATACGATTAAAGCGCGCTGCTCACTGGGTTAAATGCAGTCCTGTTTGTACAGATGAGCCTGCTGAGAGAGCTGCCGTTTGTGCACAGCAATGCTACAAATGGCTTTATAACTGTGGACCCCTTCTGTGCTGCCTCCAAAATACTGCGCAACGGGCTGGAGAGCAGGAAGAGAGGGCAGTTTGTGTTCCCTCTACACGGTCCTACCATGCAAGATGGAGCTGGCTTTGAAGCACCTCCAGCCTGTGGGCCTCTGGAGGGGCAGGGGCTGCCTTTCCCGGCTTCTCACCACCACTGCAGGACAGCCTTTTGGAATCCATGGTGGTTGAGCCTGTGTTTCCTGTACTTTTTTTTTTTTTTAAGATATATAATCTGACTCCATCATATATTTTTTAGTGTCCTTTCTTTATCTGTATTGTGTCTGGTGTCAGTGGGGTGGAGGGAAAAATTTAGAAATGAAATCATGATAATTGTGCAGTCCTCCAGGAAGAGACACCGAGGCCCAGTGTCTCTCGGTCAGACTGGACTTTTCCTCTTAGCTGATGCCCAGCTGTCTTCCCAGAACTATAATGGGCGAAGGGAGAAGGCAAATTGGGTCCCACATTTGCAGTCAAGGGGAAATAGAACTTATCTCCCCACTTTCTGTCACGTGCTGCCAGATGACCTGGTTGATTCTCTGAAAATAACGATTATTTTAGTGCCTGTAAGGTAGTGTGTGAGGGGTTGATGAGGAACACCTGCGAAGCTGTGATATAGAGTTTCTTGGCATTAACAGGAAATGTCAAAGATTTCATGTTTCTGCCGAATGTTGGTGGCGGGGTGAGAATTAATTTCCAGCACCATGCCAGTTAAGGAGTTCCTCTTTTTTACAAAAATGGATGAAATACATCCTCTGTACATGTTCACTGTGCAGCTACTAGCTGCCTGGGCTGCCTGTGAACTAGAGGAAACAGCCCATCTCCTGGAGCTTAGGGCTGAACATGCAGAATGCGGCTGGCGACAGTGCAGGTGTGAGACTGGAGGGAAGCCCCCAGTGCCGAGTGAAATGGCAGGTGGCCTGCCTGTGTGAGGGGATAGATCCCTGTACGCACGGGTCAAGGCAGTCTTGGCAGAGCAGAGGAAAGCCGTCTCAACAGAAACTCACGCCATGTCTTACAGAAGCTAAAATCCCCACTGACCCAGGACCATGGTGTTTTGTTCCTGTGGACACAGACTACGGTCTCTCCAGCTGCTCCAGGGCCTCCCTCCCACTCTTAGACAGCAAAGGGCAGACAGCGGCCCTTCCACGAGGCCTTTGTAGATCTTGCTCACTTTTGACCATGCAATCTCATGTCTCAGGCTGCCCACCACCAAATTCTCAGAGGCGGCTTTAGATACACTTACTATAAAGGAAAACTCAATTTGATACATCAAGGGACTGGCGCATGGTGTCCCGGCCTCTGGCTGGAAAGCCCTCTTCTCCTCCTACCCACAGCGTGATTCTCATACATGGAAGAGCCTCGGGCCTGGTGTCCTGGCTCAAGCAGGGAAGGTGGATCGGCCCTTCCTCTGCCTTTCTGTTCCATTCAGGCCGACAGCAAGGTGATGCCTCACCCACGTTGGGGTGACCTTCTGTACTCGGTCTGTGGAGTTGCACGTTGACCTCTTTGGGAAACGCGCTCACAGACAAGCCAGAAACGTGTTATCAGCAGTCTGTGCGTCCCTGAGCCCAGTCAAGTTGACATATGAGATTAATCATCACAAAAGCCTTGTAAAAAGTCATTCCTGTCCTGCCCCGCTGGGCGGGGCAGCTCTCTCTGCAGGCCATATGACTTCGTTTTGTTCTATTCCTCTTGAGGGCCTCTGGTACATCAGTGAGTGCCCTGACCTTGTCCACGTAACCGACACTGGCCTTCATGGTGTAAAGAAGAGCAGAGGCTGGGCAGCAGCGACTCCCAATCACTATTTTTTTAGGTGACACCATTTCTAGAACATTCCACATCATGAGATATATGTGATACATATAATTAGTGCCACATATTGGGTTAAACTGGAGGGGATTTCATGCCTGATGGGCTTTGGTTAAGAAAATTTATTGTGTATTATTATGGTATAAAAAGAAACCAATACCACTGATTTATTGGATTTGTATAGAATTTCCAGAACATTTTTGCTCAACATTTTGTAATGATAATTTTAAGTTTGTTTCTGTGACCATTGCCACCTCATATCAGGTTTTATGTTTGAAATGGCTAGTGAAACATTTGATTAAGACTCTTTAAAAATGATCTCAATTTTTAAGAAAATTCTTTTTGCATTCTTATAAGGACTATTTTGCACAAGCAGGTGTTATAAAGTTGAAAGCCATTTTTGTAACCATTCAAAAATGTAGAGCATTCAACATTACATGGAAAGAGCCCAACATTCTTCCTATTTCACTATTAAATGTAATGATGAAATTTCTTGAGATGACGAGAATACATTTTGAACAAGTTTTCCAAAATAAAGCTCAAACTTAAGTTGCACATGACCCATGTGACTACTAAAGCAACCCCTTCACAGCTGGCTTGGAGGTCACTAAAAGGTCACATCTACTGCAAAAGATTAGACTTGTTTAAATATGTGAGCACAGACATTTAGGGCCCCACGCTGTTGCTGTGTGGACATCTCGCCTAAATTGCACACCTGTCTCGTTTTGAGCCAGTTTTCTGATTCTTGGGAACCTTTAGCCCTCCTTGTCCACAGTGCCAGCAGTGTGGTCAGCTGGCCACAGAACTAGATGCCCAGATGGTCTTTGCAGCGACAGCCAGAGCACTGTGGGGCGAGCAGCCTGTTCTGGGCGCCCTCATTCTGTGCACTGCCTGCAAGGATGGTTGTGTGAGCCTTAGTCCCCTTCACACTAAGGATGTCTCCTGAGGGCACCAGGCAGGCCTTCCCAGAGCTGCAGGGGGTTTGGGGCTCCCGCCGGGCTGGCTGCCCCGACGGCTGAGGAAACCCGTGTCTCCATGTAATCAACTTTCCTCCTTCAGTAGGATGGCCCCTGGAAAGCTCGGCTCCAAGAAGGGACTTCTGGACATGTTAAATCATGACCCCCAGACCTACTCAGGGCCCGCTTACCCACTGGCACCCACACCCGAGACAGATAGTTCAGAAATTATATTTGCTCTTACATTATGCAGCTCATTCTAACATGTCCGATTTCATTCCTAAGCCAGTATTGAAAAGTGGACTCTACTCTCTGTGGCAGGCTGGGTGGCCTCTGCTCAGGCTGGGGGGACATCCCCAGGGGTCTGTCTGCACGGGTCCCTGCTGAGGGGGAGCCTGCAGCTCTGGGCTCCGCGTGCGTCTCACACCTTCTGACGGGCATGCTTCATAACTTATACCAGCGCACCTCATTCAGTGTGTCAATCCGTTTCCTTTTATCCAGTGAATTTGAATTTTATTCTCATTTTTTCTCTTAATTCTTCAAGTGTTGGCTAATTCCATGAAAAATTTTTTTCTACTAAATGCTTTAATGTCTTTTTTTTGCCATTTTTCATTTCAATGATGTGAAATAGAATTTACAGGGAAAATTGGCATCTGGCCACAAAGCAGGGCTTGCCTGAATAAAGGCCAATATGAGATGGTGGTTGTCATGCCCGTCCCACCGACCGGCTGGTATCTGGGGAAATGCAGCATGGAAGAGATTAGGCCCACATGCCTGTGATGGAAGAAAACTCTTGTCTTTATGGGGTAGAACAGAGGACCCGTTTGGTGTTAGTTGTCTGATGGCTGCAGTGGACATTGCCAAGTAAGCCATCCCCACAGACAGTACTTGCCATCCAGGACATGGTTTGTGAAGTATGCTGGTTACTCCTCAAAACTGAAAAAAAAGATATTTATGCCAAGTTGATTACTTTTTCTTTTTTTCTTTTGCATTCTTATATGGAAAAAAATCTAAAC
Organism: Manis javanica; assembly: GCF_040802235.1. NCBI lineage: Eukaryota > Metazoa > Chordata > Mammalia > Pholidota > Manidae > Manis > Manis javanica. Next base: position 14,939,792 of record NC_133171.1, read on the forward strand.
TTAAATTTTTAGTGGTCATTATTCGTGGTGTATTATTAAGCAAAATAGTTATAAGCCAAAACATTTTTGCAATGATTACAATTTTGTAAAAAAGCAAAGAGATGAATGGAAAAGTTACCATTTACCAAAATAATGACTGCAGTAAGAGTCATGGGTAACTTTTATTCTTTTTCTTGGACTTTCCAGTATTTTTTTATACCTTTTACCATAAATGTTTAGTTATTTGATAATCAAAAGCAATTCGAGTTTTCAACAAGCTTTTGACAATGATTTGGCCACTCTTTCAGCAAAATGTAATAAAATTCCTAAAAATATAGCATGAGATAAAAACCTTACAAATGATCCTAGAAAAAGCTGAAACATTTTATTTCTTTGCCTGTCAGCTATATAAGTAATAAATAGTTTTAGGCCAAAAGAAAGATGTGTTCTTATTTCTAGTACTTTGCAACCATCTAAGCTGATGGCAGACTTACATCTTCGTACCAACTGGGCCAATAATGTCAGACACACTTAGGAGTCAGGATTTTATTAACTTCTACTTTTCACTAATCACTAATTCTTTAGTTGAACAATAAATGAGTTTGGATGTAAAGAAGTTCAGAGTAATTTTTAAACACACTTAACAAAATATAGGCATTGAAGAGAGCTTTATGCTCTGTTCATATCATTTGGGTTGCTATTGTTCAAATCCGTAAATTTTTAGACAATCCCCAAGAGCAAGTTCATGACAGTACATAAGTTCAAATGGTCTTACCATGATTTCATCTATTTTTATCTATTAGATTTGGCTTTGAAAGGTCTCTGCCATGTTGTTAAACAGAGACCCATCCATCCTGAAAGCACGCAGAGTGGTCATGTCAAGGATGCCGCGTGTGCTGCCTGCGTCCAGGGGCTGAGCCTCCGGCCAGGCCGCCCAAAGATGCCCTCCGTGGAGGGCATCCTTGGAGGCCCAGAATGTCCCTGGGAGCCGGGGCCTTGTGCGGCCAAGCAGGTGCCTCACCTCTCATCTCCATTTTGCCGGATATGTCCTGTAGTCTGTCTCCACGTGCGGCTTCATTTTTCATGTGTTTTATAGGTTTCTTGATGTTGGGTGCTTTATTCCACTTTAAGCTTTCGGTATTTATCAAAATTCTTGCTTCCTGATCACTTATTTTTTTGTTCAAAACATTTTTTTAACAAATCAAAAATAATATAAGGGTAGTGAAACAAGAGGCTTATTGACGTGTCGAGTGATAGAAATACCTCTGATAAGTTCACAACATTCAAGTTTACTATCTTGAAGGGAAACAAAATCCATGATAATACCTGCATTTAAAAATGTTTGCTAAAACTATTGTTTTATGTCTAAACTTCACGAACATCGCTCTGGGCAAAGCACCGCCTCGGCTGACACAGGAAGATTCAGTTCCTATAATGTAGGCTCAGAGTCAATAGTTGTCCACATGGAGATACTACTACATGTGTCAGGTACCAACAGGCACAGATCATGGATACTGCAATGGTTTTCAGAGGATAGAAAAGTTCTCCAAGACAGAGGTTGATGTTTGACTCCCAAAGTCTAAAGAATGGGTAAGGTTTGTGGTATGTGTGTGTGTGCATGAGTTTTTCCTGGAAGGCAGAGCAAGCTCGAGCTGTGGGTCCTGGATCTTGCAGGAGCTGGACTGCAAGTGACACACTTCTGGGGCTGTCCTGTTACTGCACATGCCTGGTAAGAGGGAGGAGGCCAGGCCCTCTGTTGACACATGCACGCTTTTCCTATCAGTTCTTGCTAAACCATTATAACCTTTAGTGGTGGCAAAGGGGAATTCCTCATGAGTGGATGAGGATATTTTATGGAAATGTTTGCTTATGAAAGTTTATATTAATACAAGTATCATGCATCTAGGTAATATATAGATTATGGCATAACTAAAGACCAGCAACTGCAAAAGATAAGCATTTTTCATTAAACAATGTAAAGTGTTCTTTAAATCTGACTTTGATATCTGAGCCTATGGGGGTTGTATCAGTTGTTTTCTCTGGATGCTTCCAGATCATATGATGAATTAATGGTTGGATGGATGGAAATGCTGCCTTTATAAGGAATCTAGCCTGCATCTGTCTTTCCTGGCTAAAAATAGGCCACTTGGATTAGAAAAGAGAAGGTACAAATCGTAAGAGAGTACTATTAATACATAACATGCACACATTTTAGCATTTGGTTACATGAGCATTTTAAAATGAAATATACACTTACCAAAACAAACACAGAAAGAAACAGAAAAATATGAATGAAACAATTCATGACAAAGAAATTAATTTACTAGCCAAAATCGCCCACATAAAAATGAGTTCTGGTCCAGGAATTTTTGCAGGTGAGGATTCTTAGAGTTTTAAGAAATATTTCCTGTCTTGGGAAAGGGAAAAGGGGTGAAAAGACCTAGCTTATTTATTAGGTTAGTATAAATTTGATAACAAAATTGATTAAGGCCAATACATGAAAATAAAATTATAGTGCAGCATTATTTATACACAGATACAGAAATCCTAAAATATTAGCAACAAAATATAGAAATTAAAAAGAAATGAAAAAGTAAAATAGGATTTATACTAGGAATGGAAGGCTAGTTCACAAAAATTAATAGATTTACAAAAATCTGATAATCTAATTCACCTGATTTATAGATTAGAGAAAATATTATGTAGTAATTTTCTAGCTACAGAATAAGAAACAATGAAAGTCAGTATTTATGTTAAAATCTGCTGAAAATTAGGGTTAGAAGGGGATGTTCAGGAAACTATGACATAGTATTCAATGGAAAAAGTTTAGAAGCATTCCTATTAAATCCAGGAACATGGTATTTCTGCCATAATGTACCAGACCAAGACTTAATAAACCTACATTAATAGTTTAGTCACAGAATCAATAGAACAGAAAGAGAATCCTCAGATGGACCCAAGTCTGCATGAGACAACAGTCATTTAAATAAATTGTTTTAGCTACTTATCTTTCCATAATAAGACATAAAATAACATTAAAATGTTAGAATAAAATATATGATCACAGGATAGGAAAGAATTTCTTTAACTAGATGCCTTAAAAATTATAAGGAAAGAAAAATATTTATAAAATTTGTGTTTTAAATATACATTAAATTCCCATTCAGAAATATATTAATGTAAAACACATCAATGTATAATATTTAAATATACAAAAATTTAGTTTCTATATAGATAACATTTTACCAAATTTATAAAAGTTCTAAATATATATATATATATATATATACACATTAAACTTTAATCTAATCACTCAAAATATTAGAACAAAATATAGTAAAAATACTTAAGACCATAGGATAGGGAAGGATTTCTTCAACCAGATGCATCAGTAAGTTATAAGTTAAAGCCTCAAAAAATACATGATAAAGTTAAAAGATGAATAACAGAGGATATTTGCAACATATATAACATGTCATTAATCATGAGTAACAAAGATATAAATATGTTCTAAAAATCTGAAAGAAAAGAGAAACAACTTAATAGAAAAATGGACAAAATATATGAACAGTTAACCAAAGAAGAGGAATTTGAAAAAAGTAAGAAGCACCTGAAAGATGGTTGATTTCATTACTAATTATGAAGGCAAAGTAAAGCAGTGAGATTTCATTTTAAGCCCATTTTAACATTTTAAAGGTACAGAAAATAAAGTATTGGGGAAAAGGAGCCCTTGCACTATGCTGGTGGTGGTGGGGTTGGGACGGCACCTTGTAGAGATGTCATGACAATGTCCCTTTGCTGAAAATGCTTGGACACTGACCTGACCATCACGTTTCTGGATGTATGTCCCAGAGAGTTCTAGGTGCATAGCTGCAAATGACAGTCTGTAAGAGGAAAAAAAATCCCTCAAATTCTTGTTAGCTGGGAAATGGATTGCTTATTCATGACGTGATACAGCAAAGTGAATGGAATATATGGATGAATTTAAAAATGCCTAAAGGAGAGTAAAAACAAAAGCAAATTCTAGAAAGCTGCATAAAATGTGATAATGTTTAAGTTAAAATATACAACACTATATGTGTGTATTTATATATTCAACTACATATTATACACACATACAAATATGGTTGTGCACTCAACAAATACAGGTTAGTGATCGATGCTGGTGATGGGGGGAGAGGAACAGGACTGGGAAGGGCTCAGGGGACAACTTTACCTGTAGTATTTTTTCTTTTACAAAAGAAAAGAATCCGAATTAACCATATTAATTCAGAGTGGTGGAAACATACATTTGTTGTCCTAGCTTTGGTAATATTCTGGAAAAAATTAAAGAAAAACTGCAAAGAAGAGACATTCACATATCAGCACAATCACACAGCTGGTCCTGTTTTTTTTTAACATTATTTTCCATTGTTCCACCTCCCATCACAGTTTTAGGGCATGTAGGTCCGCTAAAGCCAGGACTGCAGTCAATTCTGATTCAGAAGCAATTATGGTTTGCCCATGCCGCCCTCCTCCACTGGCTTCCCAAGCCAGTACCCTATTATCTTAACTGGAATACAGCTCCAATTACCTTCCAAATGCCATCTCTTCTCAAGCGCGCATGTACCTCAACATGCTTTTTCTTTATAATCCAGAATTAGCAAAACATGATTTTAAAAATATATTTCAAAAGGGCATTAAATGTTTTGAAAGAGAAGCACAAAGCTGTTTCTTCCTAGAGGAACATCAAAGGAACTGTAAAAATCTTGCTTGGAGTGACACAGAACAAAGCTGGAAAATATTGCTTGGGTGTTGTGAAAAGCAAAGGGTTTTTACGATTGCTCAGTGTGGTCATTCACATTTCCTGGGAGGCCAATGAATGACATTCCCTGGCTCTAGGAGGCTCAACATGGAGGTGCGCAGCTCTGAGGGGAAATAGACCAGTGTTGGCTTCCTTTTACCTGGGCTGTAAATTATATAATCCCAGAGTCTGAACTGTTCTAGTTTCTCCAACGGATATGCCTGTACGGCAGTTTCCAGAAAGGAAGGGCTACTTCCTCGTCAAGAGCAAGAACATCCCCAGTCCTGAATACATAGCGCCTCTTTGTCAATTTTATCACAGCAACCAATCCTTGAATTTCTGAAGGGTGGCTTCCACGTCTGTCTCATTTTATTTCATCCAGATTTTATAGATTGCCTGGTCTGTCAAAGCACAGTGCATTGAAATGGAGATAAGAACTCTTATTTTCTGCATTTGAGAAAGAAAAGTGGTGACTAATTTTGTTAGAGGTGTTCTGGGCATACTGATAGTGAAGAGAACGTGGTAAGCCGACAGGACTTCAAAGTGCCACCTCTTTAGTTGTCAATATACTCTTTAATCTGATTTAATGAAAACAGTATCAAAGCAAGACATAGCATCAAAGTTAACATTCAGTTCCTTAATATCTATTTTACTGGAATCTCCCCACATTTCTCTGTGCTGGAAGCTGTACAATTAGACAGGAAGGTTTCCAGAGCCCCACCAGATTTCTGGGGTGATGGAGGGATGGCCCTTGACTGTTTCACTTTTGCACAGTGCCCTATAAATGATGCCCTCATCCTGCCGTAAGGAACACAGGGAATGATGAGCATCAAGAATGGTAGCTTAAGAAAGAACCACAGAATTTGACTTACTTTGTTTTGAGCTAACACTTGGCCCTCTCTGATATTTTGTAACAGGAAAGCCCCAAGTATTTTATTAGGACGGGACCTTAAGGTCTGTGCTGCGGGGCTCCGTCTGTTTGATCCCTATTCTGGTGAGAGACCAGGGTTCTGCTTACTGTGGGAAGCTAAACAAAAGGTGTTTCAACCACCACCAATTATAGAAAAAAACTAAGCCACAGGAAAATCCCCACCTGGCTGCAAGCAACTGTAAGCATTTGTGAATCCCACTGTCATGAGCATCAGTTATTCATGTTCATGCACAGACAGATCTAAGCCAGCGGCCTGCCTGCACCTGGCATCCTGTTTTGAAAGGCAGAAAAGCCTTGTGAATGGAGCGGGCACACAGCCCGGCTTTATTCTTGCTTTGGAACCTTTGTGGGTTTCATTCAAACTAATAGCTCTTTTTGGAAATTTCTTTATGGTTTAGTTTTCCTGAGGTTTTATTGATAAAGATAAACTACATTAAGAGCTGTATTAGGGCAGATATTTTCTTTTAAAGTAGCATTCAGAAGCCATTATGCAAGAGACAGAGAGACAAATGCTTGCATAGTGTCTTCTAACCTTACGGAGGAAAGTGCTCACTCACCACTCCAGACCCAGAGACACCCCGCGGCGTTTCCACTCAGGGCCTAAAGACTCTGTGCCTGGCTGTCATGGAGCAAGAACACAGAAGTGGGCTCAGTAGTGTCCTCCTCAAATTCCTGTCCACTTGGAAGCTGTATGTGACCGTATTTGGAAACAGGGTCTTTAAAGGGAAGTTGTAATTGGTTAAGGGTCTCAAGATGAAGTCACCCTGAATTTAGAGACTCCCTGTAAGAACACTGGTGTCCCTCTAAGAAGAGAGGACACAGTGAGACAGAGAAGACTGTGTAACAGTGGAGGTGAAGATCGGAGTGATCTGTCCCATGCCAAAGACGGCTGACAACTACCAGGCAAGAAAAGGGGGGTATGGGGTGGCTCCTCCCTCAGAGCTTCTGTCAGCCCCTTGGTTTGGACTTCTGGCTTCCTAAATGGGGGAGCATACATTTTGCTTGTTTAAAGCCACCCAGTTTGTGGTAATTTGTTACAGCTGCCCTAGAAAAACTATATGGAACCCCACATCCAGGCCTGTGGAAACTTACAGACACCTCCCCTTCCCACCGTTTTTTTGGATATAGCAGGTAAGTGTTCTGGGATGTATCAGGCTGGAATACCATAAACTGAAAACCTTTACTTTCGCTTTAATTCTCTGCTGCTGCAGCTTAAATCTAAGAGGGAAGTAGGAGTGCACCGTCTGAGCGTTCTCTGCAGGGTGCGCCACCGTCGGTGCCTAGGATCTGACAGCTGAAGACTGTCCTCCCACTGGGAAGGCTCCAGGTGCTGTCCATCTGTGGAGCTGGGAGATGGTCGCAGCGAGCACACACAGGTGCAGGGTGAGGCCTCCTGACGCCATGCTCGGGCTGACGACCTGAGCGGTGCACGAAGCCGGCCTGTGTCCTCAGTGCCTCCTGGCGGTTCCTTGATCCAGGGAGCCCAACACTCGATGGCTTGGGCTAACAGTAAATATGTTTTTCTGCTCACGGCAGCCTTTGGTGTCACTGCAGTTATTTGTTTGTCGAAGGGCCTTAGCTCCTCATATAATTTCCTGTGAAATCTCCGGTTGCAGAGATCACGCACACAGACTTAACAGCTTGTGCTTTTTTTTGGTGGCAAGTTCCTTGAAGGCCTGGCTCAAATACTAATTAAGACGCTCCGCATCTTACCGGTCCTCCTCTTCAGCAGAAACATTTGTTTTCTTTCTGTGTGACCTCTTAACCTGATGGGACTAAAATTTCACTTGGTTTAGAGTAAAAAAAAAATATTTCCTTGGCTGTGGCAACCCCCAGGGTCTGGTGCCTGATTCACGGCTCCACCCTTGTGAGGCACCCGTTGCTCCGACTTCTCTAAGCCCAGCCGTCTCTGATAGTTTAGTATGGTTTCTATCTGACGGTGATAGAGACTCTGCCTTGCTTCTTATATTCTCAACACAGTGATGGTGCACTGGGGGAAATCAAGGACATTTCGTGTCAGGAGCAAGTCCAAAGTGTGGACGTGCATTAAATGTTTCTAATGGCTATCGACTGTGCTCCATGCTGTGAAGGAGAAGCCTCAGAGCTTCTCCTGTGAGGTGGGGTAGCTTCCCTGGGAAAGCAGTGTGTGTTCTGACAGCGAATGTACCATCGTGAAGGTAGAGAGCACGTGCCCGGCTCTGGGACAGAAGGTGGCCTGTGGCTTTCAGAGACCTAGAAGAGGCCCTAGTGCTGGAGGAGCGGCAGACTGCACATATCGCCCTTCTCTCCTGGAAGCTGCAAGCCCTCTAAGGTGGGGGTGGTGTGAGGATGGGTGGGCAGTGTCTTCCCTCCTTTCCTAATCTCTGAACAGTGGCTGAGGCAGAAGGAGCTCAGCTGATGAATTTGAGCAGAAAGGGTGTGGAGTCGGTGCTTTTTTCCAAAGCAGCTCAGTGCAGCCCCTGCAGATTGGTAGTTAGGCAGCACAGAGGACAGAGATTTCTGCAGGAAGCCTGGCTCCCATAGCTGTTGAATAATTATCAAATGTGTCTAGACGTCCTTATTCTATCAGCAAACTTTTGTTATCACATTTTGTTCTTTATCGTCTCTGTGGTCGCAACTTTTAGAAAATGTCCATGTCTGAGACTGAGTGCAGTAATCTAGCCAAATGTCAAAAATTAGACGTTGGTTACAGGACTGAAGGGTATCTCCTGTCCATTTTAAAGGATTGAAACAAGCCCTGGTTTGTGCTTAGTTCAGCAAAAAACCTTTCTCTTAAAGTCTCATTTATTTCTATTTTTAAAAAGTATCTCAAAAAGTCAAAGGAATTTGTTTAAGATGAAGCAAAATGGAGATGAAATGCTTTCCTCTTATCACTGCATTCTGTGAGACTGCAGTTTTTTTTTTTTTTTTTTTTTTTTTTTTAAAAAACAATTTTAACTTCATTTTCATGAAATTCACATTATACAATACTTTTTATCATACAATTCTGAATATTACTAGGTAAAGCAAAAAAGAATCAATTCCCTAAAGATATGTGCATTTTATACTGTCTAGGGAAATCAACCTGATTATATTTTCTAATTTTCTGTTCCATATACAGCAGAACATCGTTTTTACTTATTTTGGTTAGTATATTTTGCATTTTTTTTTTTTTTGAGAGGGCATCTCTCATATTTATTGATCAAATGGTTGTTAACAACAATAAAATTCAGTATAGGGGGGTCAATGCTCAATGTACAATCATTAATCCATCTCAAGCCTAATTCTCGTCAGTCTCCAATCTTCTGAAGCATAACGAACAAGTTCTTAATTGGTGAACGAATTCTTACATGGTGAACAGTACAAGGGCATTCATCACAGAAACTTTCGGTTTTGATCATGCAATATGACCTATAAACCATCAGGTCAAATATGAATATTCATTTGATTTTTGTACTTGATTTATATGTTGATCCCACATTTCTCCTATTATTATTATTATTTTTATTTTTAATAAAATGCTGAAGTGGTAGGTAGATGCAAGATAAAGGTAGAAAACATAGTTTAGTGCTGTAAGAAGGCAAATATAGATGATCAGATGATCAGGTGTGTGCCTATGGACTAAGTATTAATCCAGGCTAGACAAGGGCAGCAAGACATCCACGGATGCAGAAGATTTCTCTCAAAGCAGGGGGGGGTGAGGTTCTGAGCCTCACCTCTGTTGATCCCCAAATTCTCACCTGATGGCCCCCCTGCGACTGTGCCTGTCTTAGGTTGTTCCTCCCTTGAGGAATCTTACCCGTCTCTGGCTAACCAGAGACTGCAGTTTTTGAACAAACTTTTGGCCAAAGATTCAAGAAGGATGGGGACCCAACAGATTTAGGCGGCACCAACAGTTTGTCATAACATGTAATTGACTTACTATTTGAGTAGTAGTGAGAATGAAGCATTTTGCCAGAAGCTTTGCTCTAGAAACTATGTTCTTGGGATTGGAAATCAGAGGCTTTAAAATTCACCAAATGAAGGCTTGTTACACCTTTACTTTAAAACTTATTGCATTTGGTGATGTCTGTGAAGGTCAGATTAAGTTCAGCCAGGAAGTGCATGCTAACCAGGCTACGTGGAATTGCACACTCTGGTGCCCTGGCTAATCTTACCTCACACCTTAATATTCAGCCCGACCGACCGACTGTCACAAACTGATGCTGGTGTGACTGAGGTCACCTGGGTTAGACCTGGCTTGTGTGTGGCATTTGCTGATTTGACTTCAACAATTATACAAATACGTAAATGAAAGAAAGAGGTGGATAGAAATGTTCTTAGTCACTTTGAACATGGAGTTTGAAGGCTTTGAAGCATCCTTTACCCCATTTCCAAGTGCTCATGAAAATTTTTAAGCATAGATTTAAGCTTTCAGTTTATTTTGTGGTGTTAGCTTATTATGCAGTTTGTATTTCTGAAAAGGTGTGGATAATGATCAGAAAGAGAGTAGTTAGTATAAATTATAAAACTCTAATTAAAAATGTGCTGATAACTAGATCATTACTGATACCTAAATTCGGATTAATGCCAAAATAGAGAGTGCTGAAAAATGATACTCTTATTATAAACTTAATTCCATGACCCATCACTTCTTTCCCTCCCTTCGGGTGTGATGGGTCCTCTGGCAGAGGAATCTTCAAAGGTAGGGAACAGTATATAATTCAGCCTCCAAAGCACACAAATAGATAAAAATATCTGTTCATAAGTATCTGACTGACCAGGATTGATTCAAATCATATGTATCTAAGTGCAAATAATTTTCTTGCCCAGAATACCTCAATATTACCCAAACTTTTAGAACTGAGTGTCAATATTTATGACTGTCTTAGAAATAAGGCTTTTCTATATGAAGAACAAGATCAATGCCTTTCAATGAACCAAATACTGTGAGTGTGCAGTGTCCTACAGACGGCAGGTGCCTGAGGGCTCAGCTCTCTCTCCCTTTGCTACGACAGCAGCTCTCAGCACGTAGCCTCAGACCAGCATTGGTATCCTCTGGGAACTTGTTAGAAATGCCAGTTCTTAGATTCCACCCAGACTCCCACATCATACACTCTGGGGCTGGGGCCCAGCAATGAGGTTTTAACAAGCCCACCAGGGATGCTGGTACAGGCTGAGGTTTCTTCAAACTTTAGCTGTAGAAGCTTTAATGTGTTGAGCTTCCACTAATTTTTTTAGGATATCCCTTAAGAAAAATGAACCTTAACTCTGCCCCTTTTCTCTAGCACCCAACACAGGGGCATCTGTTGAGCCAGCCATGTGTTTGCGTCATACTGACCTCACTGGGTCATCTCACTACATCACTAGCACAATATACTCTTGTTAGGGCCATGCTGGAGGTGGGAGAGCTGGGCTCTGAGAAACGAGGTAGATTACTGAAGGTCACGGTCACATAGCTGGCAAAGGCCCTGGGATTCCAGTCCGGTGGTCTGACGTTTGCTGGTCCCATTGTGCTGTAAAGCTCTTTGTTGTTGGGAGATTGTAGTGTAGCCAAAGCTGCTAATAAAGCTCTGTGCCGACAAGTCTGTTCAGATCCCGTACACTCTGATCTTTCTGATCATAACCTAAAATGAACAGTTACATTCTGAGACTGTGCTAGTTTCAGTTTCCATCTGACTAGCAGTGGCAGGTCAGACTGACATGCCCTCAGAGATTGGAGCTGGCAGTGACGTACCAACCAACAGAATTCAGTTTGGCTGCATGATCAGAACGAACGTGCACAGAACACAGATACTTTATTTCTTGGAGAACAGCACATGCTGACTTGGTACAGATCAGTGAGCAGATAGAGCAGAGAGGAGAAAATGGTGCTTCTGGGACACCTGAGGGCTTGGAGGTGCGGCAGATAATGGGATGTGCAGACCCAGTCCTGCAGGGCTGAGAGGGCAGCACGCATCCCTGGTAGAGTGGCGGGCTTGTGCCTGGGCTGCAGGGCTGGGGGGTCCCAGACGGGCCACCTTCGTCGGCGTTCTGGCCGCCACACCCTGGTTTCTGCTCATTGGCTCCAGCGTGGGAAAACTGGGATGGGAGCCTGCAGCCAAGGAGGAGAAGTGTCCCACGGAAAGGAATCAGGGGAATGAAGCCCAGCGCAGTCAGGGAAACACCTCTGTTCTTTTCCTCCCCTCCCCTCCCCCTTCGTACTTCAGAATCAACTCCTCAGCGTATGTACGCCTCCCTGGAATCTCTGTGCAACGCTGAGGGGCCTCTGTGCCTAGTTGGTGACGGGCAGTGATGTCGGAATTCCGACGCGGGAGCTGCCCGGTCACGCCTGGGGGCGCTGCAGGTCAGCTCGAGGCGGCAGAGGCGGGCTGTTCGAGGGAGCTGTCCTCTGTCCTGGCAGCCGGGCCGGGAGGGCTCCTTGGTACCCTGCTCGGTCAGCCCTCCAGCTGCACGTTCAAAGCACAGGACCCTCTGGGCACTAGAACAGGCTTTGAAAGACCGAGAGGGATCTTTTCAATGTTATGTTTTCCCCAGGCTAACACCTAATTGCTCTGTGAATACGCTCGGTTTTTGCCTTTAACAACCTTGCAAGGAAGGCAATTATGGATTTTCATTTTTTTTATGTGTAAAATATTTTCTCAGATCTACTTCTTTCAGCTTTTAGTTACGCTGCCCAGTTTAAACAGCTCGCAACCGCTGCTCTTCGCCTCCTTCCGCGTGACGTCCTTCATTTAGGATTTTCCGTTTCTCTGCGGAAGAAGTGAACTGCTGCCTGAACGGCAGTTACGTGGCCTGCTATCAAGGCAGAAACGGCCTGTCTCACTTTGAATGTAATGGATGTGACTCCTGTGATCAGATCTCTTCGTAAGACTGTACAGCAGCCTTGGGTGTAGGATCTGGAAGCTGTGAAGACAGGTTCTTCTTGGGAAGACAAGCGAGAGCCGAAGTGGCCTTCCTGGAAGCTGTTAATTCTTAAATGCTGCCCGTGTTTCAAAACTGGGGTTGCTTCTCAAATGCAGAGCGCCCCTTTCCCCTCGGCGGCATGGCCGTCTGCAGTGGGGACCGAGGACCCTGTGTGGCAGCTGCCCGGGCAGATGGGTGGACGCTTTGGAGACCAAACCGTTAGGTCTCAGTGCTTGTCCTCTGCCGTCCAGGGCACTGCCCCTGTTTCTTCATGGTTGTTAGTCCTCATGCTAGAAGCCCAGCCTCTTTCTAGCTCTTTAGAGTCATGAATCTTAATTATCCTGCCCACATTGGCTTGTCTATCTGCCTATGAGCCTATCTTTTATTATTTGAAGAGTTCATGAAAAGGGGATTTGGAGTTCTTGCCCCTGTAATAAAAAAGAATCTCTGAGATTATGCAAGTCATATTACTTTGCCCTTCAGAAAAATGTAATTGTTATGTGAAACCATATTTATCTTCTTTCTTTTTTATGATTATTTCTTGGTGGCTGAATTGCACTGTGGGTATAGTGACCTTCAGAGATAAGAAAGCAGTTGTTACTCTGCAAAAACCAAGTTCTAAGGGATTTGAGTTTTTGGTTGGTTTTGTTATTTTGAATATTATTTTCATTTGAATAGAAAGGCAAAGCAACTCAGGTGATGTGTTGGAAAATGATTCTGGACTTAAAGCCTCCTTTTTGGTACCTACGCTGAAGCCTGTATCCTTTCTGCCATTGATGTGTGGGGAAGGCGACCAGGTCGGAGGCCCCCCCTGTGTCTGCTCTTGGCCTGAGGATGAGGTGCAGGGCCTGCCCGCCCAGAGGCGGGGACTCTCGGGGCCTGTGCTTTTAAGCAGCTGTTGGCCCCCTCTGGTCGTAGCTGCTCAGGGCCTGTACTCTTGCGGTCATACATTGAAGAAGTCCTATTTTTAAAGCTGTGCTTCAGTTCTGATGTCTTGCTTGCATATGTATCCAGTGATGGTAGCACCAATAAGACACCAGATAAAGAGGAATCTCCCTCCTGGGGTGCTGTTCTCATAGTGGAAGCTCCTCAGTGTCGGCCTACGCACCCTTCCTTCCCAATGCTGGGCACGGTCAGCTCATTCTCTTTGCTGCAGGGGGAGATAATTCACAGCATTTCCATTGCTTAAAATAAATAAGGCCATTTGCCAGAAGGCTCATCTTTTCTGGCAAGGACAGTGAAATAGGAAATAAATACTCATCAGCAGATCATCAATAATTTCTTCACAAGGGGAATGAATCCAGACAATACTTAGGAGTTATCTTTCTACTCTTTTGTCAAACATTTATACTGTTTATAAACAAAATTACATTGAATGTAGAGTTACATATTGCTCTGTTCTCTCATCTTTCTATTATGTTATTAACATTTTTCAAAATGAACGTGTGAGCTCATTTCATGGCCACAGTGATACTGTGCAGTAGGCGTCATGATTGTTGCCATTTTACAGAGCTGGCAATTGATATCACAAAACTTGACTGACTGAAAGCCACCCAACTAGTGAGGGGGAAGCAGGACCCCACCAGGGTCCTGAGGCTAGTCAACACGTCCTTAGCAATGACTTTAGGAGAAAGACCTGTAGTATTCAGGCTGTTGTCTCCCCAAGTGGTGGTGTACACACGTCATTCTTACCATTTCTGTCTGGAATATTTGCATAATTAAGAAGATGGCCATTTGATCTTATATAGAAGTCATTTCACTTCTCTGAGCTTTGGGGTTCTCATCTGTAAGTGGTTCTGTGTTAATAGTTCTTAGCTCAAAGGACTGTTATGAGGACTGAAATAGTGAATATGAAAGTGCTTAGAAACTTAAAGCACCTTGCCTTCCAAACAGGGATTCCAAACAAGCATTTAAATGATGCTAAAGTCTAGATGTTTTGGCAAGAACAACCTGGCAATTAAATTAATTTTTCCCTCTTGAATGAATCAGTTATTTCTTTGAGTTTGAGATTTCAATTTGAAAATATGTATTTGAAACTGTAAAGACTTTGTAAAAAGGAATCTCAACAAAGAATTAACCAAATCATGACAGTTAAGATGTCCCAGAAGTTCCAATCATTCATTTAACATGCAGCAAGTGTTTCCTTTGTGGGCTAAGTGCCCAGTGTGCTCAAGCACTGGCCTGTGCTAGGACCACCATGGGAAGGGGCTCAGCCCTGACAAAGCCCCGTGCGACCACTGGTCAGGACAGTTGGCTAAGAGGTCCTCCACTAAGTGTGCAGGCTGTCACTGAGCTGTCCTTAGCGTTTACAGACGAGGAAATGTGGTCCAAAAATAGGAAGAGACTTGCCCGTGATTGACCAGCTGGCCAGTGACAGAGACAGAACTGCATGAAACCAGCCCCAGATGCCCATGTTCCCCTTTACCAGCTGAATGACAGCCACAGACCACAGGGAATCAGCAGCAGAAGTGCCTGTGCTTGGAAGGTATGAAGTGGATGTCGGTGTCCGTGGTGCAGTCGGCTTCCCTTGCATCGTGATTTGCACAGACACATTTCTGGCCCATCTGGAAGCCTGTCTGAGGCATGACAGGCCTGGGCTTCCCTCCCCTCCCGTCAGCACGCTGCAGCACCATTCTCCTGGTCTCAAGTTCACTTTCTATATTTTTTGGCTGCTGGGCGCATTATTTGACATTTATTTACACTTATCTGCATTTTCCATCTTCTAAGCCCACATATAACACATAACAGCGTAAATCCTTAGCTGCCGCTTGGCATTTTGGTGCCTTATTATTTATTGTGCTGTGCCTCCCAGCCTTAATGCCATCTGCAAACCTTGTTCTTGGTACCAAATCATTTGTATACATAGTTAAAATTTGCATCCCTTCCAGTGCTGATGCTTGCCATATGTCTTACTGGTCAGTTCTCTCCCAGATGGTGAATATTTTGTTTTTATTTACTTGTTTGGCTCCTTGAAAGGAGATAGCGGCAGAGCAGACTCAGTGGTGCTCCAAAAGCTTAACCCTGTTCTTTAAAGTTCTAAAGAATCATAGCATCCTTAGCATTCACTCATTTGCTGGGTGATTTCTGACATGTTTCTTTTTAATGAAAAGAAGTGCTGACTGGTACCTGCAGCAAACATGTGTTACTGGCTCATTTGTGATGGGGAGCCACTTCTCTCATTTGGAGTCTTTACAACTGGAGATATGGTTTGAGTTGATTACCACCATGTGCCAGGGTTCTCACCGTCCTCTCTAATGTCATGTGGGGACCATTTCTGGGTAAAAGATATCTCACCAGACAGTTAGTACTGAGAGCTTAATGGCTCTGAAGCTGTTAGCTAGGGGTTTGATTGCACAGGGACCTAGGGTGAGCTAACTCCCATAGACATCTGGCAAATTACCTCCAAACAGCCACGGTATGGGTGGGAATTCTATGATGTTTGGGACTTTGGGCTGGTTGAAGAAGGAGCATGTGACAGTGGGAACCACTGAAGCTGTCCCCATTTTTAAGTAAGACTGTCCATGTATAGTCATTCATCAGCGTCCCCCAGAGCCATAGACCCTGGCTTTTTAAACTTCCCCCATCCACCAAGATATTCAGCAGGGGTCATATGTCTGCCATTCCTTGAACAGGTGAGCCTTTGGGGTAGGTAATTGGCTTAAATGGACGCTGATATATACAAGAACTGACTCCCAAGTGGAGTGTGGTCAGGGAGGGTTGAGAGGAGAAGGGTGCTGTGCACAGGGAAGAATGCCAGTGGGTGAGGCGAGGAGCGGGCAGGGCATAGTGTTTGCTATTTCCACCTGAATGCAGGTTTCCCGGTACACGTCTGCACTGACACCCAGCCCAGCACTCCTTCAGATGTAACCCCCTACATTTGCAAAATTAACCCTCACACTCAAGGTTATCAGGTCAGCCTACTGAGAATAAATTTCTCCAGAGGCTCTGATTTCTAAGGGGCAAATGTGAAAGGCTGGAATTTGAGATTAAAAGACATATGTGGTTCCACTTTCCCTCAGCAGCTCCTATTTTCTCTCTCTGGAAAGTGAATGGCCATGCAATCTGTCTCTGGATGTCTGGGGATAAGAGATGTTTATTTCTGTCAACAGAGGCTCTGCGGACCCTTTAGAAACTATAGCCTTGGTTTTCAGTCAGTGCCGTTGGCTCTGTTGGGGGGCTGCCACCCGTGAGATGTTTCTTGAGGTAGCATTTTGTCTTTCTCTGGAGACAAACTCAGTTCATTTCAAGAGTTTCTTCTGAACATGCCACAGTCCAAAAGAGACAAGCCCGTCAGCTAAGAAATCAAGCATTTCCCCCAATAGGTAAGGACCTTAAAAACGCGGTCTGACTTAAAATTTTTTCTCATGGGTATTAGTCTTATTCAGAGCTGTTATCGTATGGCTGTACCAGTAGTTAAAACTTTTGTTTACTAACATCCATTTCTTCTTTAATTTATAGACACTAAAATTCACTCCTTTGAATTTAGATGAAATCAGTTTATCAGTTTTTTTCTCTTGCAGATCATGCCTTTGGTATCAAATATAAGATCTTTGACTAGCCCAAGGTTACAAAGACTTTCTTCTAAAAATTTTGTAACTTTAAGAATTTATATTTAGAACTCTACCTAAATGAACTTTTCTAAAGTAAGTGAGGCACAGGTTGAGATTCTTGTTCTGAGAATGGATGTCCACTTGCTCTGGCGACATTTGCTGAAAACACCATCCTTTCTCCATTTAATTGCCCTTTTGTGTGTAGGTCACAAATCAATTGACCATAATTTCGTGTCTCTTGGTCTAGACACTCTGTTCTGTCCCACTGATTTATTTATCTCTTCTTTCACCAAAACCACATTTTTTAATTGAAGTGTAGTTGATACACAGTATTTTATTGGTTTCAAGTATACAGCACAGTGGTTCATCAGTTGCCCACATTATTACATCTTTACCCCAACTAGTGCAGTTGCTGTCAGCATAGAAAGATTTACGGAACCATTGACTATATTCTCCATGCTGTACTACCATCATCACTCCATGCTGAACAGCTGGTGTTATGACTGAGAGTTTTTGTGCCTTTTTGTCCCCCGCGTGCTCTCCAACCCACCCACCCCTTGCCCATGGTAGCCTCCAGTCCCTTCTCAGTGTCTATGAGTCTCCTGCTGTTTTGTTCTTTCTGTTTTGCTTTGCTTTTATATTCCACAAATAAGTGGAATCATATGATATTTGTCTTTCTCTGTCTGCCTTATTCATTGAGATCACCCTCTAGCTCTATCCATGTTATTGCAAATGGAAGGATTTCTTTTTATGGCTGAATAATATTCTCTCGTGTATATGTAACATATCTTTACCATTCATCTATTGATGGACACTTTGGTTGCTTCCCTATCTTGGCGCTGTTGTAAATAATGTGGCAGTAAACATAGGGGTGCCTATGTCTTTTTAAATCAGAGATTTTTAGTTTTGATTATTATGGCTTTATAATAAGTCTTAGAAGTCTTAGTCTTCTAATTTTTTCATCTTTTCAAAATTACTTCTGATACTTGAATTTCTTGACTTCAGAAAAAATTTTGAAATCAGTTTATAAATATCTACAAAAAAAGTCTGCTGATTTAAATTGAGATTACATTGGATCTGCACATGGATGGGGACCGTGTATGTCTTAATAATATTGTTTCTAATCTATGAACATGATCTTTTCTTTTATTTAGATCTTCTTGATTTCTTTCATCAGTGTTTGTGGTTTTCAGCAGATAGATCCTGTACATACTCTAAGTTTTACTTTTGGTAAATTTTAAAATTTAAAAAAAAATTTCAATTTCCAGTTGTTTATTACTTATATATAAGAATATGATAAACTTTTGTATGTTGACCTGGTACCCTGCAATCTTGTTAAATTCACAGATTTGATCCAAGAGCTATTATGTAGAATACTTTGGGACTTTTACATAGGCAATCATGTCTGTGGGTAAAGATAGTTTATTTCCTTTCCAATCTGCATGCGTTTTCTCTCTTTTATTATCTTATTGCAGTGGCTAGGACTTACTGTACAGTGATGGACAGCGGTGGTGAGAGAGGACGTCCCTGCCTTTATGTAGGTGTTAGGAGGAAAGTGTTCAATCTCTCATTAAGCGTGGCATTAGGTGTAATTTTTTTTTCCTTGTAAATGCCCTTTATTAGGTTAAGTTCTAGTTCTAGTTTGGTGAGAGGTTTTATTATAAAAGGCTGCCAAATTTTAACAAATGTTATTTCTGATCTATTGAGATGTTAATACAGGTTTTCTCCATCTAGTAATATAGTGAATTCCATCGAATGATATTTGAATGCTGAACCAGCCTTGGCTTCCTTAGATGAGTCCCATTGGTTGTAGTTTATATAATGCTAGGTTTTGATTTGCTAATATTTTGTTGATTATTATGTCTATATTCATGAGAGGTACTGCTTTAGAGTGTTCTTGTAGTGTGTTGTCTGTGTATTAGAGTCATGCAGGTCTCATGAAATGAGTTGGGAAATGTTCCTCTTCTATCTTCTGGAAGAGGTAGTGGAGTCGACATGATCCCTCCCTTCAGTGTTCGGCGGCGCACCCCTTCAATGCAACAGGGAAATGTTACAGCTCTGTATGTTTCAGACGCAGCTTCACTTGCTTAAGAGGAAATTTTGCCTTGTACTTTTCTCCCTCTGCTGTTCCTGTGAGCTAGAGTGTGGGTGTGAGGACAGTCCAGTCCTCAGGGAGAAGAAGTGGACAAGGGTCCAGAACGGTGGACAGGGGTCTGGAGTGGAAGTGGACAAGGGTTCAGAGTGGTGGACAAGGGTCTGGAGTGGTGGACAAGGGTCTGGAGAGGTGGACAGGGGTCTCAAATGGTGGACAAGGGTCCGGAGCAGAAGTGGACAAGGGTCCAGAGCAGTGGACAAGGGTCCAGAGTGATGGACAAGGGTCCGGAACGGTGGACAAGGGTCTGGAGTGGTGGACAAGGGTCTGGAGAGGTGGACAGGGGTCTCAAATGGTGGACAAGGGTCCGGAGCAGAAGTGGACAAGGGTCCGGAGCAGTGGACAAGGGTCCAGAGTGATGGACAAGGGTCCGGAACGGTGGACAAGGGTCTGGAGTGGTGGACAAGGGTCCTAAGCGGTGGACAAGGGTCTGGAGCAGTGGACAAGGGTCTGGAGCGGTGGACAAGGGTCCAGAGTGGTGGACAAGGTCTATAGCAGTGGACAAGGGTCTGGAGCGGTGGACAAGGGTCCAGAATGGTGGACAAGTGTCTGGACCAGTGAACAAGGGTCCGGAGCAGTGGACAAGGGTCCAGATCACTGGGACAGTGAGAAGGAATGACCACCTGCACAGCGGCTCTGCTCAACGAGACTCCTCCTCTTTGTGTGAGTATGAAAAATCTATTTTTTCAGGCACTACAGTTTTGGGCCTTTTGTTAAAGTGGCTTAGCCTTTCTGCTATTCATCCTGACTGAAAAGAAGGTTCTTCTGTCTAACTGTTTTGAGATTCCGCCGCTCAAAGTCTAAGGGCTCCCGTGCTGGAGGAGGCTCTGGGCAGATGCGGTTTCTGCCGGGGGGAGCCTAGGGGCACAGAGCGAGGGCACCCTCTCAGTTTCCCTGGACCAGCGGACCTTGTTTCCCAGGCACTGGAATTTCTTGCAGCACCTCCTTTCCTTGGGCCAATTTGGGGATCTTGATTGCTTGGACTACATTTTTCCAACTACTGGCAATGGGCAGAAAGGAATGTATTATTTTGTCATATTTGTTAAGGAAAAAGAGGGCGTCTAAAGCTCTTTGGTAGGTGACTTCCACAGTGTCCTGAAATTCCTATTTCATTACAGTTACATAATTGAAGTGTGGACAAACATAGAGACAGTGTTCCCTGATTTTGGGCAGAGCCCGTAACACGATGCCTGCATAAAGCTTAGTTAGAGGGACTGAAAATATAAAAAGATTACAGAATATAATGTTCTGAGTCTTGGGCCTGAATAGTTTGAATCTCAAGAGACCACAACTAATAAATATACTTGGTAAACTTCAATTAGCTTGAATTCCTCAACACATGGGAGTGTCCAGTTATAGGAAGAGCTGTTATTATTTGGAGGCCTAATATTGGGCAGTTAAAAACAGTTTATGAAAAAAAGGATTTTTTTTAACCAGACAGAGTTTTATTGCCAGAAAATATAAATGAGTAGCTCCTGCCATTTCCCTCTCCTCTCCCCCCTCTTGCTCCCTTTAAACCCACGGTGGCCTTGGCAGGACCCCTTCTGACAACAAAAAGCCACATGGCATTCGTGATGCCGGGAGGAAGAGCGCCCTCTGCGACTGGCTGTTTCACAGGTGACTGGCCGTGTGCACCTGTGCTTCAGGGAACCTGTACACGTACCTCAATCTTGGTTGTACCATTGTAACAGCCTCAGATTGAAACAGTCCAAATGCCCATCAGCAGTAGGATGGGTAAGAAGTTGTATTTTATTCATGCACAAGTATATTTATTGTAGAGCAATGGAAATGAATAAATCTTAGGGACGCAGCAACTTAATTTGTCTTGCAAATATAACGTGAACCAAAAGAAATGAGTTGAAAGAATAACGCAGTGATATTTCATCCCCATAAAGTTCTGAAACCCAGGTGAACCCTGTCACGAGGGGCTCACTGACAGACGGGAAGGGAGACCATAAACAAGAGTGATTATCTCGTAAGTGAGAATGCTGATTATCTCTGGTGGGGAGAGAGGGGTTTGTAATTGGATTGGGGCGCCTGGGGCCGCTGACAAGGTCCTAGTTCTGACGTGCTTGTGGTTACTGGGTATATTAATTGTCTATGGCTACACAACAAATTACTCCAAAGCTTAATGATTTAAAGCAACACAAATTTATGATCTCACAGTCTATGTGAGTCAGAATCCAAGTGCAGCTTAACCGAGTCCTCAGCTTCAGCTTCTTTCACAGGAGGAATCAAGGTGTCGGCTGCATTCATCTCAGGGTCCAACTGGGACAAGATCCTCCTCCAGTCTCACCAGGGAGGGTGGGGGGATGCAGTCCTGTGGCCCTTGCCGGATGGTCCTTTCCAGCAAAGCAAACCTGTGAGAAGAGGCAGAGAGGGAAGGAGAGAGAACCCAGCAGGAGGAAAGTCAGCTACAAGCAGCCTGATTCCAGGGCTGGCGCCCAGTTGCTGTGGCTGCTGAACACTCACTGGAAGCTAGTTGCTAGTTCTGACCCCCGTGCAGGGTTAGGGGGCCACACGAGTGTGAATATGGTGCTGGGGCCTTTTAAAGGCTATTCATCACACTGGGTGCTGGCTTTTATAATTATTTGTGAAACGCTATTACCACGTTTATGCACTTTTCTGGTGGTGTGTTTTATTTCATAGTAATGACATTAAATGAAATCCTGGAATGAGCAGCTACAGAATCTCAAGCGGCTCCTTCCTTGTCAATATATCCATCCCTGTCTGCAACTAACGTGAATGGTGTCTGGCACACACCAGTCACTAAAAGTTATTTGCTGAGTGAATGAATGAGGTAAATTTTAGCACCCATGGGGATAGATAACAGCTGTTACCAAACCAGTCACAAGACAGTTCTGGTGAGCACAGAATTTAAGAGACAGGGAAAATGTATTTGACTGTGGTAAAAATTCTGTACAAAAGGAGAAGAAATGTGTGTTAACCATTAAGAGGAAAAAAGTTACATAGCAGAAAAGAGAAATAAAGACTAAGCATGGGAAAAGATTTGAGCTGTTTGGAGTGTTTGGGGGTCTGTCTTGTGGCGTGATTGCAAGTGGCTCCTGAGAAGGTGTCTCGCCTTGGCTGTGGGTTACTAATTCATACCTAGTTCACTTTATTCCTGTAGGGTTAGTTCTGGGAACAAGCTCTGGCTTAGATATTGCCGGCCTCTGAAAATGGGTTTCAAACTGATTCCATCATCACAGACTTGCAATGAATTCGAATTACCAGTTGAGTTTCACATTTACTGAAAGACACATTCTATAAAGGTACGTCTTATACTGTGTTAAGGCCATGGAACAGGGGGCTCAGAGGTCATGCTGGACTGGGATGACATGGGGAGGGGCAGGTGGCAGAAAGATGGGTGGGGGCAGTCCCAGGACATGCACAGATGGGGTGCTTGTCACGGTCCTGGGCTCGATGGCGAGAGCCCAGAGGGTGGTGTTCCGGGTCCTGCGCTTTGCTTCCCAGACCCTTGAATCTCTGTCAAGGGGGCAGAACATACCTACCGCTAACTATTCTTTCCCTTCCAAGTCTTGTGTTGAGGACCCACATTCTATGCCAAAACATTAGTCCCCTAACAGCCTTTGGTCTTCTGTTACCTGATGCCCTGATCTCTGGCTCCTTTCTGAGTTTCTGTGTTTGTACTGTCCCCAAAGCAGTGTATTTTGGCTTTCTCACACTCCCATTAAAACATAAGAGTAGAGAAATTGTTCCCATGTGCATCTCTGCGGGACCTTGGCTCCTGGTAGGAAAGCTCAGAGAGGGGCTTTCGCCCACTGAGATTTTAAGGACCTTGGGATTCCTGGAAACACAATAAAAACCTCCGAAGAAAAAATGGCTAGTGATACAATCTACATTTTACTTGTCAAGAAGGGTGAAACCCCTAATCTGCTATGACACGTGTTTTGTGGGCTCGCGGCGTGAAGGGGAGGAGACAGTGGGTGTGAGTCCGCTCAGCGTGGCGACGGCGTCTGCCCCCAGCTGGAATCGCACCCCCCACCCGGTGGGGAGTCACAGCATGAGGCCGAGGAGAGAATCTGTTTCGCCGTATCTCTGCACCTCCCGCCACTAGTCCCCCGCCGGGAGGGCGCCTCGCCAGCTCCCAGGGCGCCCCCGGCCCCTTTGTTTGTCCTCCTCTGTAGATGCTGGGCGGGGGCTGTCGGCGCCCACCTCTGCTCTCCCCAGGGACCCCCTCTGCCTCCACCCAGGCCGAGTGAGGCGGGGGTGAGAGCGCACGGTCCCCAGGCGGGAGGGCGGCCAGGACGTCTGGGGTGGGGGGCGCTGGGTCCCCCAACCGCAGCTCCCCTGCTCTTCGTGCGGCTCCTCGTTCAGCCTGCGGCTCAGGCCGGTGCTCAGTACCTGGTGCATTTTGAGGATCCCGAGGAACAGAAGCAGCCCAGGGTTCAGGGAGCCCATTAGACCTCGAGACGGAAACTGTGGCGGGGCCCCAGCTCTGTGAGGGGACCTCGGTGGCCTCCTGCGGAGCTGGCTTGACTCCCGTCCACTTGGCGCTTTACGGCCATGGCCTGACTCCAGCCGCGTGTTACCCGGGTGGTGCCCGCGGCCCGGGGTGGCGGAGCTCGCGGGTGGGAGTCTGCACTCCGGCCTCGCCTGGTGCACAGGGACCTGGGCTGGCGCATGGAGCTCAGGAGGCGCTGTGGACACCCTTGGGGGCAGGCGCCCCAGCAGACCCGCTGGGCTGTGGGGCAGTGTGGTGGGACATTTGTTGGCCATTCTCAGAAGTGACTGATGTTCCTAGCTGCTGAAGACCCCGCAGGACAGGCGTGAGGGGTGGTGGGAGGAGCACAGAGGGCCGGGGGGGAGACCCCCTGCGCCAGGAAGGACCATGCTTGGTTGAGGGGCAGGCGGTGCATCCGGAAAGAACAGACTATTTGCACTGGAAATGCTGCAGATGAAGCTGCAGCAGAGCAGGGGCCGCTCAGGGCAGGGAGCGCAGCGGCTCAGGACAGGACCTTGAGCTGTGGGTCCTGTCTCCCCAGGACACAGGGGCAGGAAATCAGAGGTCGACCAGGGTTGATTCTTCAGCTGAAAACATGCGGGGAGTGGCGGGCAAGTCCACAGGATGCAGCCAAGCCACAGTAGGGGGTGCATACGACACGGGGATGCAGAACTGAAGGTGACGCTTAGAGGTACATGGCTCCCCCCACCCCCATGGCAGTCCTGGGGCACCTGAGCGAGGAGATCAGGCAAAATAAACAAGGCCACCTCCCGGGGCTCTTAGTGTCTACAAAAGGGCTGCAGTGTCCCAAAGCCCCCGAAGAGGGAGACAGGATGTAAGGGATCCTTGCACCCCAGCGGGGCCCTGCAGAGCGCCAGGATCGCCGTGCTGCTGAGATGTTCTCTTAGTTAACAGACACCTGCCGGCAGTTCCCGGAGGAGCCCCAGGGAACCGTGGCGCTTGGGTTACATTTTTTACAGTTGAGAAAATGTATAATGAATAAATATCACCAGGAATATTTGCTATTTAGACAAAAACCTAGAAAAAACTATTTAGGAACCCCCCCTTCCCCCCACTAATGCCAGATGCTAACATTGACTCTAAACAGATGGTTAAAATAAAATAGAAACTGTACAAGAATTAAAATTTAAGAGTATAAAATTAAAAAATGAACTAATTAATTGATAAAATGTTTGTCCCAAGCCTAAGAAAAGATTAATATTCTAAATATATGAAAAATTCCCATAAATTCATAGTAAATGCACTACATCCCCAATAGAAAAGCATGGAGAATTTGAAACAGAGGACATTAAAATGGTGAGTACAGTCATCTTCATTATTCGTGGATTCTGTATTTCCAAGTTCACCTACTTGTGAAAACGTGTTTGTGCCCCCAAACACACCCCTGCAGCACTTCTAGGGCTGGGAGGGGTGCTGTCTGTGGGCCCCGTGGAGGCCCAACACGGGGTCCTCCCCGAGGCCTGGGGGCCGGGCTCTGTGTGGGGCACCAGGAGAGACGCGCGAGTGGGAAGCTCCTCTCCAGGGCCCGCGCCGCAGCCCTGCTGGCCGCGCGCTCACTGTAAACCAGCCACCAGCGTGTGCAGAAATACCACGTCTTTAGAGACATGCACAAGATGAGATGTGCAGCCGTCAGTGGGCGAAAATGTCAGCAGCGGAGGCTTCCAGGGCCCTAATCCTGCATCCACCCTGGGGCAATAGTTCCATATTTGCTAATTCATGGAGGCTTTACAGGAAATAACTATCCAGAATAATGAGAATCACCTGAATATGGAAATGCTCAGTTTTCTCACTTATAAAATGTGTATACATACAACAGTATTGGGATTTTGCCTTTAATCTTTGTAGTGAGTAATAATGATATGCTTGTAACATCGTGATACAGACATTTTCGTATAATGTTGGTGTTACTCCTAAATGTTTTCTACCTTTTTGGAAAACAATTTGACATTCTACGTTGCATTTAAAATATTTCTACCCTTTGACATAGTGATCTGCATCTAGGAATCTGTTCTGATGAAATGATCAGAATGATGCTATCAACGATGGGAAACTGTGCTTTAATGTTAAGTATTTTAGAATGCCAGATATAAAACTACATATAATCCCAATTACTTAAGTGGTAAGTATGTAAAACAGAACACAGAGTGAAAAGAAATATGTCAACATGTTAACTATGGAATGTTTTTTCTCTCTTAAAAGTTTTGTTTTGTGTTTTCCTTATTATTTCCCAATTTTTGATGGCTGTCAACGTCCAGGTCTCCAGACACACAGGTGACATCATCTGTGAGGTGTGAGATATGCTGTGAGTCACTGCTATTAATAATCACCAAGGCACTGGAGTTTGTATGTGACTTAATTTTAATAAATGAAGGGTTCACGCTTACCTCCATAAAACATTGTGTCCTTATCTCTCATTCTTCTCCATTGTGCTGTGCAGAAAATCGGGGATGACCTTGTAGTCAGTGTCCCTAGAATCATCCATGACCTCGCTCGCCTTTTGGTGAGATTGTAAAGGGAGGTGAAGACAACATAGATTTAAGAAAAATCAACTAAATGGGTGTATATGGAACTGAAGAAGAAGAATGATTTGGGGGTAACCCCAAAAGTCTGAGAGGCAGGGGAGTTGTCCCAGGGAGCTTCCTAGTAGCTGCGAAGTGGGTGTGCGTCCATGAACCGGGTGGGTGCTGTACAGTGAGTGTCTGAAGTAAAGGAAAGGACTGTGGGCTTCTGCTGACATGGGACGGCGACTGAGAACCCACGGGACCAGAGGGTGTGGGGCTTCGGGGGTCAGGGGAGCCGGTGCCACTGGGGCGGCGCACGGGGAGAGAAGTGTGGTTATTGTTTTTACTTGTAGGAGAAAGTGCTGAGGACTGAGGCTCTGGGAATCTGGAATTTACTGGCTGTCATTTGGTGGAAGAGAGTAGAAGGCCAGAGAAGGCATTTTAGGAAACTGTGGTAAAGGAATCACACGATTATATGATATCACAGAAAGCAAAGGGAGACTGTTTCTTGAGGAATAGTCAGTCGTGTAATTCCAGCTGCATATACTTTGAGGCTCAAGAGAAGACCTGGCTTGACTCGGGCTGCTGCAGAGCGTGGCTCCGTGATGCCGCTTCCTTGTTTTTCTGATTTGTAAAGATTTTGCCCTGGAGTTGTGCAATCTCATGTTGAAGAGATACAGGCGGGAAGGCATATCTAGAGGGTGCCTGGGGGAGGAAAGGGAATTAACGTTGACTCCCCCTGGAAGTGGAGGATCATGGGATTGGGGAAAAGGGCCCCAGAAGTAAAAACAAGAAATGCTGCAAAGGAAACTTTTCTGAATAATTGTTTCCCCCTCTTTCTGGCTCTTTCTCTTCCCATGATGTGGACCCCCACTTCTCTGACTGGCAAGCTCTCAGCTACTCCAGGCCAGGAAAAACTTCTACATCCCTCTGAAGCCTTCTCTCATCACTGCAAACAGAAATATCTCCTGTCTTGTAATTCTATTGCCATAAATCCTGTCAACAACTGTAATAACATTGTATTAAAATTGTTCACATGTCCGCTCCCCCAATAAACCCTGGTCTTGGACATCTCATGCCTTTGTCCAGGGAGGACTAAGACAGAGTGAAGAGATGGCCTTAGAAATGGGCTGGTGACTCTCGAAGGTTTATGTACCTAGACCGTGAGCTACCTCACCAGCTCTACCAACTCATGAGCAGCGAGATATGGCCTCCGAGGCTCTTCCCTTAGCATCACTCAGCTCGGGGGGAGCTCTGACCACATGGTTTGGAAACTAGGACCCTAAGTCTCTCTTTACTACTGGGTTGATTGAATTATTTGATGTCTCATTAAGAATCTTTTCTGGGTTAAGACACGTGACAAAGCCAGTAAGTGACATCAGGACCTCAGCACCCTGGAGTGGTGAATGTGGCAGGCACCTCAGCTGTGGGAAACTGGTCTATGGGCTGCTTACAAAGTCAGGGTGACCTGAAAACATGGTAGGCTTATGAGTTTAGTAGAAAAAGGATTTTCTGGATGTTTCATAGTCTGCTGGTGAAAGTGTAAGTGGGAATAACTACTTTAGAAACTGACAGTATTTACTAAGGGTGAACATAAGTATATTCTAGGACCAAAATTTTTAAATACATTAACATGTTTCAATAAACATATTTAATATATAAAAATATAGGTATATTTAAAATGAAACCTTAGACATACATTCACTACAGGACATGAATGAGCGTGTCCACAGCAGCGCTATCTGTAATAACCCCAAAGTGGAAGCTATCCAGTGTCCATCTGGACGAGACCTGTGGTGGATTCACACAATGAGAGAGTGTTTGCAACAACGAAAATAAATGATCCACAGTCAGGCGGCAGCATGAATGAATGTCATTAACAAAATGTTGAGCTCAAGAAGCCAGACAAAAAGGGTTCACACTACGTCATTCCATTTATACGAAGTACAGAAGAGGCGATCTATGCGTTTAGAGCCAGGATATTGTGTACCCTTGGTGAGTGGCATCTTCTGGAAGAATTTAAGAGGGAGCTTCTGGGTGTGCTGGTAGGAGGATCAGCTTCACAATCTAAGTGCTGGTTGTGTGGAATGTTTAGTTGGAGCCAGCTGCAGCTTTCTGTATGAGTATGTTATGCTATCAAAGAAGATTAATGAATCTTTTATTACTCACACACACACACACGCAAGTGTTCACTGTGGTGCCTTGGATTGCTGGGGGGGATGGGATCATGAAGAGAAGTACTTGTGGGGGATAACCAAGATAGACTTTGTTCTCTTTTGGGCCAATTATGCATATAGCATACTTTTTCCTGGGCATGACTTTGGGGGCGTGTCAGTCTATGTTACAAGGCCTTTCCTTCCTGGCATGATTTTATATTATATTCAACATTTAAAAGATTTATTTCTATGTATTGTTTCTGTTTTTACAAACTATTTGAGACACCTTAAAAGAAGTGTGGGCCTGTTGCCTGGTGAATAGATCCTATGAGAAAAGTCAGGTGAGGTAATTTAGAGTGAAATATCAATAAAAGTCGCTTTGATGATTTTCTATAATAGAAAAACTATCTGCACTACCCAATATCCCAAAAAATTTCAGGAATGCTTTCTGATGCACTGCATTCTGGTCTCAGTTCTTATTAACTAGCTTTGAATGACCTTAGGCAAGTCATGAGATCTCTGTGCAACTCCAGTCCCGAGAGTCACTCGATTACCTAGGCTTCTGTTAAAGTCAGACCACTTGCTACTGTCTGAGACTATCTTGATTTTTTTCTGTTAATTGATTTTCTGGTTACCTCTGTCTCTGATATTTAAATTCCATAACTCTGCTTTACTCACTGCTGTATTTCTAGATCTGGAAGAGTGCATGGCACGTGGTGGGAAAGAATTTATCTGATGAGTGAAAACGCTGGACTAGATTACCAGGTTCTTTCTAGCTGTAACTTTCTGTGGCTCAAACATTGTACACATGATTTTGCAGGTCCCTGCTGGACTCATAAGATAATGAAATTCTGATTCCAATCAGAATAAAGGTCAAGTGTAGGCTGGTGGTTCTCAAAGTGTGATCCAGGAACACTGGGGGTTCCAACAGCTCTTTCAGGGTTACATGAAGTCAAAACTATTATCATAATAAGACTGAGACACTATTTATAGTTATTTCTTTTCATTGTCTCATGAGTACTTAGTGGAGTTTTCCATATGATACTGCAACAGACTGAATGTAGAAGGTATTGGAATCCTGCTGTCTCCTATTATGCTAGAAATCAAAGAGATTTGCAAAATGTAAGCCAATGCCACACTCTTCCTGCTACTTTTTGTTGTGTTGTTTAGGAAGATACATTTTTTTTTCCCCCATAGATACATGTTTTATGGACATATAACAGCATTAGTATTGTTTTTAAATGAATTAATAAATGTATTAAAATAACATCCAATGCTAAATGTAAGTTGATATAACCACATAGCCAAAGCTCTTTGCAGGTCTTCAGTAATTTCTGAATGTAAAGGTGGCCTGACACAAGAAGTCTGCAGACAGCTGATGCACGGAGCTGCTCGCGGGAAAGAGCAGGAGTGGCTGCTGGCCCGGGAGGTGCTGACAGGCTTGGATTAACTCCTTCTGAATCAGTCTTTCCTCCTCTGGGCTGTGACCCTGCTCTGCAGACTGACCCATTAATGAGGCATCCTACCCAAAATTTCCATTCCTGTACGGCTTTTGCTGAGATAGCAACAGTGAACAGGAAACTATTCCACTTGTTCAGCGAATGTCCACAGAACATATGTATCAAACATCATTCCTTATTTGGCCAGGAGAGTTCCTCTGGGCTGGCTGGATAGCGCTCTCCATTTTCCAGGGCTGAGAGTTATATTTTCTCTGGAGAGTTGACTCCAAGGTTTAGTTGCTTTTCATCTAGTGCAATTCAGCACATTTCAGAAGTGCCAGGGCAGCATTTTTCATCTGTCTGCACCATTTCTTCCCCTGAGCAAGGAGCCCTGGGAAAGGATAAACACAGTTGGCTGAACAGCTGCTTCCAGTGACCTTCGCCGGACGTGTGCATCTGTCACCCCTTTGGGGCCACCGACCCTGAGGAGGCGCTGGCTCTGTTCAGCTGCGTACAGAGGGGAGAGGGTCAGGATTCTAAAAGGAAAGTCACCCCCAATTCCTCCTGCTGCTTCTTCCACTATTTTTATTCCCTGTGTATATTGAGTTTCACTATTAAGATGCACATATGTTTTCAGAGTTTTTAGAAGAGACCTGGATGCCAGAACTAAAATTGCTTTGTGATCCTGGATTTGTGAGTAGCCCTGAACAGTGAAGAGATGCCCTCACAGGATCTCACCCTGTTAGTGTACATTGAATGAGGCCAGTTTTAGGCAGAGTTCATGCTGTGTATTTGATGACAGGTTTACTTTGATGCGACGTGTCCCCTTGTGAAATCTCATTTGATTTCAAAACAACCTACAAAGTCACTGAACAGCCCCACTTGGCTTCCTCAAAACTGCAGCTGGTTGCCCTGGAAATAGCTTGGGAACTAGAGGCTAGGAATCTTGATTCAAGTCCCATGTTGGTTTTATGCTAATAGTGTGACATTGGCCAAGTCACTTAACCTTTTGGAATCTCATTTTGTCTCAGAAAATCTGGGATAATATCTATTTCATAGAATGATTGTACATTGCATTAAATATATTTGAAATAATTTCTCACCTATAAAGCATTCATGGGCTTAACATTTTTAAAAAAGTTATATTACTGTCATTTGTCTTGGTTTCAGCCATTGCTGTCACCGAAACCCTACATGACAAGTTGCATTTCTATTTCCAGGGTAGTAGCCCTGGACTCTGCTAGATCTGCCTGAGGTTGGAGTGGAAATGAGCAAATATCCCCATCCTCCCTGAGCTCAAGTGGGCTCAGACCCTCTAAAATTAAGGTCATTACTTTCAAAATTGCCTTTGAACAGAAGGAAGCTCACTTTTTTGGTGTTTCAGCCCTTACTGAGGGAGGATGCATGAGAGGAAAGAGGGGCCTTGTTCTGAGGACTGGCTGCATCAGCCAGAGTCCTTCCCGCTTGGATCCTCTTCTAAAAACTCCGCACAACCCGGCAAGTTGGCTTCCGTGTCATGACCACGGCTTTTGTTCACCTGGAAACACAGTAGCTCAAGAGCTGAAGACGTGGATTTTGGAGACTGATGTGCCTGAGTCTGGTCCTTCACGAGCTATACGACCATAGACAAGCTGTGTAGCTTAAGTGTGTTAGGTCTCTGTTGTTGCTCTAATAAATACCACTAATTTAATGGTTTAAACCAATCCAGAATTACCATTACATAGTCCCATCGGCGGAAACCGAGTTCCCTGGCTCTGCCGCTCTCCCTGGTTCAGGCCGGGAAAGGCTGAAACCAAAGTGCTGGCTGGCTGGACGCTCATTGGCAGGTTCTCAGAAGAAGCAGCTTCTGCCCCATTCAGGTTACTGGAAGAATCCAGGGCTTCCTGGGACAGGAGGAGCTCCCATGGACGCCCTTGTGAAGGAAAAGTCTTCAAAGCCATAAAATGAAAGTTTTCTTAGGGAACAGAAGAATCTCTGGGACAAAGGGTGCTCTGGATGAAGGCTCAAAGGTGGACTGTTAGAGGCCCCAGGACACGCCGTCTCCCTCCAAACTTGATCTGATCAGGCGTTGGGGGCAGCAGCGAACATCCCAGACCAGGGCACTTCTAGCTCTAGAAACGTCTGCATCTGGAGACAAATGTGCCGAGGAGGAGGCAGAGATTGGGAGAGGTTCAGGGATGCTCAGCTTCTCGCTGATACGGCATCTCTGTAAATCAGCTCAGTAGTTCTCTTTGTCTTAGGTCTAAAATGTCCAAATATCAACTCTGTTGGCAAAGGGCATATTAGGCCAGGTCTGGCAGAGGTATCCATCTAAAGGGAAGTAAGTCTTCAATTGTAAATATTCTGTCCAGGTAAAGAAAAAAAAGGTGAATATTTGAATTATCTTAATAGCTCCTGTAATTTTTAAGATTATAGTCCTACATTCAGGCAAGGACTGTTACCATTTTCTAACAGTTAAATCATTCCTACTGAAAATTTCCATGATTTCCATTAAAGAATGGCTACTTATAAATTGGTAATATATTTAATGTTATATATGCTCCTGATAAGAATATATAATATAATCAATAAAATATATTAAATGTTTTGTATATGTAAAGTTCACAAGCAGATATGTAATTTATGCTCTGTTGATATCTGATATTTAAATCTTATATGAGATGATATTATGGCAACCTAGGAGATAGGTTATTTTTGGTTTTGATCAAAGTCTATTTCCTGAGGGAATTCAGTGGTCTTTAGAGATCAGAATAATGATGTAATTGAAAAACAGAAACCTCCCAAACTCTTCACTATTGCCTTTTCTCCAAATGTGTGTAGTGTCATGGGCTCCCGGAATGTGCCTAATGCCGTCTTTCACATCATCGTTAGGCGTGGTGCTCTCTCTTACAAGGTTGCTTTTGGAGGAGGTGACTCTGAAATGCGGCTTCCACATTTCAATCGACTGGCCATGTAACAGTTCGGATGTGCTAGTTGACACGCCCCCAAGTCCTGACTTTACAGTGAGATATGTGTACAAGGTATTGTCATCTTGTCTTGGCAGGTAACATCTGTGGTCTGGCAACGTGCATGGCACATGCCTCCTCATGGCCCTTACCCTATGTGTGGAGATTTGAAGGAGCCTCGAGGTGCAGCCCCCATATATTTTATCTCAGTCTAAACATCAGAACAGAAAAGGCAGGTAGCCCAGGCTCCGTGGATGCTGGGGACCGTTGACTATGAAGCTTCTGTGGGACACGCCGAGAGGAGCTGTCAGGAGCCGGTAGGGTGTATGGCTGGAGCCCAAGAGAAATCATCAGCCAAAGTGTACATGTGAAGCCAGGTGTGTGCCTGAAGTCATCAGGTGAGAATCGGGAGGGTGGGAAAAGTCAAAGCACAGGACAGACTCCCGAGGGACAAGGAAGCATAAGGAGCAGGCACCTGAGCTGGTCCTGTGAAGATGACCCAGTGGAGAAGCCAGAGGATGGGAGGGAATGGAGAGCGTGCAGCGTCCTGGAGTCGTGGGGAGGGAGGAATGGCGAGCGTGCAGCGTCCTGGAGTCGTGGGAAGGGGGCCTTAAGGCAGGAAGGGATGTTCGTAAATGTTAGGTGCTCCAGATACATAAAGAGACCTGCAAATCGCCTGTCATCTCTGTCAACGAGAAGGGGTGTGGGTGTGTGACCCAGAGTGGAGGAGGTGAGGTCAGGTCAGAAACCGGAGGGGTGACAGGCTAGAGGGAGACACCTGATCACAGTCACACCCTAATGGTGGGACTGCTCAGAAATGCAGAGCTCACTGGGCTCAAAGAGCAACAGTGGAAAACTGATGGGCTTGGGTTCCTGGGAGTCCAGGGAGGTGTGAGAAGCGGAGGGTGGTGAAGGCAGGAGCTCTACAGACGGATTTGCGTGGGGACAGCGAGGAGGAGGAAGGAAGGGAGGAGCTTATGAGGTTTGGTGCCAGAGCTTGAGGAAATTCCTATCTGATTACTTTCCTTTATGGGATCCGTCAGGTCACTGACTTGGAGTCTGGAACAGGAGTTAGAAATAGCGTGGTGAAAACATGCAGGTATAGACACAGCTTCTGTGGAGTGTAGAAGGGTGAGCTGACCAAGGGAATCTAAGATGGACAAAAAGCCCTAACGCCCAGCTGGGGTCGGAAACTTTGAATCATTCTTAGAAGCAATGAAGCCAAGTAGAGGCTTGGTTCTGTATGTTTTTTCTCTGGCAGCCCCCAGCAATTTGATGAAGAATAAACAATTGAACTGATCAAGTTGGGACTTTGCTAGAAAGGTGAGATAGAAAAATAAATGAACAATAAAGTTAAGAATATTGTCAACAGAGTAAAGTTGTAGCTATCTTGCAGAGTGCTTCTGTATCTGAGGTAGAACTATTTTAGAGTTTATAAAATGTTTTCCACATTTATTATTTTACTTTCAAGGACAAGAGCTGGTCCTAACATGAGTCCCACTTTTCATTTGGAGGAGTGGGCTTGGGAAAGTTAAATATTTCGCTCAGTATCACATCTATATTTGGTGAGCTGGGACGGAAACTCAGTTCTTCTGACATTAAATCAACCTTCTTTCTACCACATTTCACTTTCTACACGAGTTTTAGGAATTAAAAATAGATCTTAATAAGATTCAATTTCTTGAAGGACTTTTGAGACCTGTGTACAAGAGAAATAAATCCTTGTTATACTTAGGCTACTGAGATCTGCGGATTGTTTGTTAATGCAGCACAATTTAATCTAGTAGGATTATCTCTTTTCTTGCTTAGTTCATTTGTTTATGCCATTTCAGGGGTGAACTTTATATTTATAACAATGTAGCAATATGTTGTCAAAGGATATTTTATAAAACATTTATTGGGGGGTCTTTCATAATAGGTAAGCGCTATAGTGCTATATATGTAATCCTCTCTAGAGGATTCAGTCCTGTACTCTTTTATCTGAGTTCTAAAATTTAAAAGATAAAGAGAAGTTATACATTTTATTTGAGGAGCTTCAGCCATCTACTCAGGTTATTGGCAAAAGAATTTGAAGCAGGTGACATAGTAACAGTTCACAGTGTCTGAACATGACCTTGACTTTAAATAAGAAAACCAGACCCGCTGACTCTCAGAGCGGAGGAGGCTCTGCAGGTGTCCGCTGAGTGGGCCTCGCTCTCGAAGGGCCGTCCGCCCTGGGGGATCTTGCAGAGAGCACCATTTTCAGAGTTCTGATTTGAAGGGAGAGACCGTTAAACGTGTTTTTCTTTTGTTTTGTCTGGCGACTCCATTCAATTATCCGATAGGTCTGGCTCTGTGTTTCTTTAACTAAACCTGTGCTCATATCCATAGGCACCCCCTTCATGCCGCCTTCTAACTGGGCCACGTGCCTAGCTGTGTGGCTCCACTGTGGCTGTGTGGCTGTGTGCGCTCTGCTCGAATCCTAAAACTTCCCACACGTGCTGCGGTCACACATATTCGTGCTTTTGAAGTGTTCATCATCTCCACGTTGGAAGGCAGAGACCCCTGAGGGCTGGGTGATGACGGTTAGTGGGAGAGCTTACATGAAGGGCCCTGTGTTCTTCATGCCTGGCTGGATCAGAAATGGCAGCTGCACAGCCCCCATGAGGCTGGGGTTTGTCCCTACAGCTTCACAGGGACTGACACCGAACCCCTGGAGTCCATGGGGGATAGAAGCTGAGGCAGAGGGGGGAGGTCTGTGTGTGGAGTGAGGTGTGGGGTCACAGCCATACCACACTTCACAGGAAGTGCACTAGCTGTATGGATGGTTGCAAGTGTTTCGGTGAGAAAAAAAGGAAACATGTTCTGTTAAAAAATGTTTTTAAGCAGTACTATTCATGCGTGTTGACTGTTTTTTATTAGCTTGTGAAATGCTATATCACTTTTGGTATCCACGGTGACTGGGGACACCAGAGAGTTGTTTGTTAGGTGACGTGCAGTAAAACTGTGCATTCCTGAAGCTTGAATAAAAGTAAATTTTAAATTTCTAAATTCAGACCAGTTCTCTTAGGTAAATCACAAATGCATAGATTTGAGTGAATCTTTAGTTTTGTGCTTAGTAATTAAGGTTGGGAAAACTATTTCTTTAAATGATTTTCTTTTGCTGAATCTCAGAATGCTTTTAGGGACTCAAATGTGATTATTCCCCTTTTTTCTCTTGCTGAGCTATCATACATTTTGCCAAAGGCTTCTGTATTTCCCTTGCTACTTTTTTTTCCCTCATGAATTATGGTACAAATCAACTGGTCCAGCACTTTGTCAAATTGAATAGTTTTAATTGCCTTATTTGCGATGGGAAAGTCTTCTAATATTTTACTTTGCCCTTCAAGACATCATGTTTCCAGCTCTGTGGCATCTCTCTCTTCTGCACTTATAATGAACAGCAAGATAAAGCTACTTGCTTAACCTTCAGTTGTAGATGTTATGGTCCGTCCCTTCCCTGTGCCCCTTCCCCCATCTCTCACTCTCTTGGTCTCAAGTTGTCACTGAAAAAAGGAACAGAGACTTAACTCAGTGAGTCCATGCTGTGTTTCCTCTTCTGGTAGATAATCTTCACTGTATTTCTCTAACCAGTGTCCTTCTGCATGGAGAAAAGGAGCGACTGGTTAAGTCACCATCTGGGAATTTCTTCTGTGGTCTCAGAAAGCTTTGCTGAACCAGTTTCATCCTTTTCTACTCACTTGCCAAAGTCTACATGTCCCTTGTGGCATCTGGCTAGAGGCCATTTTTTGACTGACTTTTTTCTGGGATAAACCAGAATATGAGGAGAAGGTCCTTCAGACCCACAGTATGTGGGGCATGTGTGAGGCTCTGCTGACTGTGGGAAGAGAGAGAGGATCAGTGATTTTCTGTTCCCCTTGTCTGTGTGCTGTTTATTTCCTCTGAATATTGATTCTTGCCTTTTGACATAACTATCCTCACAGTTATGTTTTGCTTTTTGTGTATGTCAGCGGTTTCCAATAAAACTTGCTTTTTGGATATGTTTTTAAATTTTCATGGTAAACACTATTTTTACTTAAATTGGTAATTTGCCCCACCCAAAATCTTGCATGTGTTTAACATGGCTGAATGAAAAAAGTTTTCATTGTATAACTATGGCAAAAGCTTTTTCTTTTATATTTAAAATTGTGCATTTGTTAAAAATATCTATTTAATGTTTTAAAGATGGGCTTACCCACATTCAAAACCTATGCTATTAACATTGTTTATTAATAGCACAAATCTCAGTGTCATGAAAGTATACTCACCCCCCTTTTTTCTCTTGATCAAAGTTTTATTTTTTTTCCTTATCTTAAAGTTCTCCAAAAGCCTTAATTTGAATGTTCCTTCCTTTAAACAGATTCTTTCTCTAAGTATCCACCATTCTAATTACAAACCTTCACTGCAGTCTTTCTGCCCTGAGACAGAGCTTTCATGATAAGAAAACTTCACTGTTACACAGATAATATTACTGCAGGTGTAAGTGCTTCTCTTACAATTTTTCATACAGCTCTTTCAAAGTTATGCTAATACTTAAGTGAAACAACATGAAAGTATAACATGTTACCTGTTTCCCAGGGCTGCTATAACTAAATACCATAAATTCGGTGGTTCGACACAGCAGAAACCTGTTCTTATAGTTCTGGAGATGAGAAGCCTGGAATCATGAGTCAGTAGGCCGATCACAGAGGGAAGAGACAGTGAGGACTCCTGCCTGCTTTTGGTGACTCCAGCCTGTCCCATGCGGTGCAGCCCCGCCCTGTGCCCCCAGGAGACTGTCACAGGGCCTTGCTCTCTGTGCCTCCAATCTCCCTCTGCTTGTCTAAGGACATGTCACAGATTCAGGACCCACCTTAGATCCTGAACAATCATGTCTCAGGACCCTTGATCTAATGAATCTGTTCCCAAATGATGCATGCACAGGCTCAAGGGCCAGGATGCGGACATGACTCTTTTGGGAACATGGATTAGCCCGCTCCGTCCTGACAGCACGTTAGCCCTTCCATTTTCAGTCTTTACAGCTTGATTTCAATTTATTAGTTGAAGGTCTTAAAA
This sequence comes from Manis javanica, assembly GCF_040802235.1. Classification (NCBI taxonomy): domain Eukaryota; kingdom Metazoa; phylum Chordata; class Mammalia; order Pholidota; family Manidae; genus Manis; species Manis javanica. Next base: position 14,977,651 of record NC_133171.1, read on the forward strand.
TTTAAGCTATTAGCATCCTATACAGCAAAATTATAGATATATATATATGGGATGACATATACTACATAGTATCTCAAAATGTCTAATCATATTTTATATATTCTTATTGCTCAACTGTTAGAAAGGGCAGATGGTATTGTTATGATGAAGATTAATACTTTCTTCTTTTATATCTGATGTCAAAAGTCTGGTTATTTCAATCAAGTATCAAAATTATTTAATAATAACTATTCATTTAACTCATATAAGCTTTTATAGTTTCATAAATTACTTCCAGATTTATTATCTTCTATTTTCTTACTCTGCTCATAACTATTTTATGAAGTAGAATTTTATCTTTATTTTACAGATGAGGAAACTGAGGCTCTGAGAAGTTAAATGAGTTCCTTAAGATCTTAGGTTAGTGACGGAGCCCCTCACTATTCCTGCGTGGTGGGGGAGGGGGAGCCTGCACCTAAATGGCCATCAGCTTAGCAGAGACCACTGGGTACGCAAGATGCCATACATAAACCTCATGGTCACCACAGACCAAAACCTCTGGTAGATGCACAAAAAATAGAGAAAGGGAGTGAACCACAACACTAAATAAAGTTATCACAGAGAGAGAAGAGAGCAAGAGGAAATGAAAGGTCCAGAGAAGAATGACAAAAACAACCAAAACACATTCAGCGAACGGCAGCAAGTCCATACCTGTCAATAATTACCTTAAATGTAAATGGATTAAATGCTCTAATCAAAAGGCAAAGAGTGACTGAACAGATAAATAAATCAAACTGCCTATGAGAGACTCACTTCAGATCCGAAGACACACATGGGCTGAAACTGAAGGATGGAGAAGGACATTCCAGGTGAACAGAACAGCAGTGACAGAAGCTGGGGCAGAGCGCTTACATCAGACCAAATAGACGTTAAAACAAGGACCGTAACAAGAGATGATGACGCTATATAATGTTTAAGGGCTCAATCTAGCAAGAATGTACAATGGTTCAAAATTCCTATATACCCAAAAGATGAACACCTGAATACATAATTAAATATGAACAGACATGAAGGGAGAAATTGACAGTAATACAGTAATAGCAGGGGACTTTAACGCCCCACTTCATCAATGGATAGACATCCAAACGAAAAATCAGTAAGGAAACAGCGGCTTTGAACAACACATTAGACTTAACGGGCCTAGTAGGACACGTACAGGATATCACACCCCCGACAACAGAATGCTCATTCTTTTCAAGCGCGTACTGAACATTTTCCAGGATAGATTGTGTCAGGCTGCAGAACAGGTCTTAACAGATTTAGGAACACTGAAATAATACCAGCATCTTTTCTGACCACAGCACTATGAAACTGGAGAAATCAATTACAGGAAAAAATACTGGAAGAAAACACAAAATCCTGGAGACTAACTAGCATGGTGCTAATTAAACAACTAATGGATAAATAAAGACATTAAGGAGGAAATAAAAAAATACTTGGAAAATAATGAAAATAGAAATACAATAGTGCAAAAATCTTTGGGATTCAGCAAAAGCAGTTCTCAGAAGTTTATAGTGTCCCAGGCCTTCCATAAGCAACAAGAAATGTCTCAAATAAACAATCTAACTGTACAGTTAAAGGAGCTAGAAAAACAAAGTCCAAACTTGGTAAAAGGAAGAAAATGATAAAGACTGAGCAGAAATAAATGGAGAACTAAAAAAACACAATGAAAGGGTCAGTGAAACTAAAAGCTGGTTCTCTGAAAAGATAAAATTGATAAACCTTTAGACTCATCAAGGAAGACAACTCCGATAAATGAAATCAGAAGTGTAGAGTAGGAATTGCAACTAACGAAGATGAAGGGCAGATGTTGGGAGGAAGGAAAGGGGGAAAGGCAGGGGGAGGGTGGCCAGTTAGTCTTCCTGCTTTCTACCGTTGCACATGCCTTGCTGGTATTTGCTACTTTTTCTATCAAAGCTCAGAATGAGAGGTGAACCTCATTTATGTTAGGAGGTCACAGGTGACATAGGATTTATCTTAGAATATTTTTCTTTTGAAATATAAGTTTAATTCTTGTCTTTCAAAGATCAGAGTAAGTCCAGCTGAGAAAAAAGATGATGTTGTTTGTTCCTATTTCCTCGCCTTCCATGCACTTGGGATATATTTGGGAAAAAAGTGGCTTGAAAGTCAAGATCTTCGTGTGTGATTCCTATAAGATGTGGGCTTTTGGTAGAAAGAAAATATGCCTTGGGTTCTAAGGACTTGAAGTTGGAGGTTCAGAGCTGAGATTCTGTAAAAGTCAATCGGAGGAATGGGAAGATGTAAGAATAGTTTTTGGCCAGGGAGGGAGGACACAGAGGCCTGTTTGGGGCCAGGAAAGGAGTGACATTGAGTGAGGACAGTGAGGACGCGGAGGCCTGTCCTGGTGGGGCTGGAGAAATGCCAAAGAAGTCCAAGGGCAGGAGGTCCATATGCCCCTTCCACCTGCAATTCTTGGAGGAATTGTCTTCCAATGCTGACTTGGGAGTTTTTAGGTAGAGCAAAGCTCTGAGTATTGCCATTTCCCTGTAGCCTAAGTTTAGAGAGGAGAAGGCTCAGAAATTCTTGGATATCCTAGTGAGGTCAGTGCAGACACCGAGCACACGGGGAGGCCACAGGGTGAAGAGTGGACCTCAAATATTTCACAGTGGGGCCCCCGGAGGCTCTCAAGCTCTTTGGTGTGACCAGAAGTGAACTGCACTGAATCCACTGATGTCTCAGAAGATGGATCTGGACTGGAAATGCTTTCCTTGTATCTATGGTATGGAATAAGTTCCCCTTCATCCCACAATGACCCAGGCAGGAGGGGAGAGAGGTGTTTGATACTTGAGAAAGCCTTTGCTGAGGTGATTGAATTTAGAGTTGACTGAGTTTAAGCCCTAAATAGACTGAATAATTTCCAAAAGATTGTTTTCAACTGGAAAATACTTAGTTGACTTGAAGTGGCAAAATTGTTTTCACCTACTGAGAGCAAATCAAAGCTTGTGATTTTAAGCTGAATTCATTAAAAAATATAATTTCTCCACATCCGAGTGTGAAAGTACATGTTAGAGCAGCTGCAGGCACGGTTACATGTTTCTTTTTCAACCTTCTGTGGTCTGTTGTATTTTAACTCCCTATGCATCCATGCCTCATATAATGCTGATAGATATTTACACTGAATCGGGAAAGTTGCTGAGAAAAGAAACTTTAAAGAAAAATGCCACTACCTGTGGAAGTATAATTTTCAAAAAATTTAAATCCTGACTTTCATACATGTGACAAAAAATAAACATGTGGCAAAGATTTATTTAACTCTTTATTGAGGAAACCAGTATAATAAGTCCGGTTCTGAAGAAAATTAGAAGAAAAGTAGTTAGTGAGTCCCTCAGGAAGTTGTACTGGGATAAATATTTTAAGAGGCAAAAATGGCTAATATCTTACAGGGCCATAAAACCATAACCTCGAGATGATCCTTACTATTAGAAAGAAACTGGTATATCCCCCAGACTTGACACACGACCTCACAGACTCTTGGCTGTGATAACAGATGGCAAGTCACACACTGCCCCCCGCCAAGCATCGTCAAAGAGCCCGCGGTGCCTCTGTCGGTCCGTGCTCCCGCACAGCTCAAAGGACACCAGGCCTCATTGTGCTCAAGTTTCGAGATTTGGGCATTACTTCTTCACAGATGCTTACTATGACCTTTAAAGCTGGAATCTTATTTGTTTATTGCTGGACTGTATTGGAATCCAAACCACAAATGAATCAGCAATACATTTTGTCCCATTTAGGAGCAATGAGGGATGAGAAATTTAAGGGTAGCAGAATATGTCACCTCATAATATTTCACTTTGGCATAAGGATTTTTTTGAGTTGAAGCCATTTGAGAAGCAGCATATATAGGAAAAGCTCTCTGCTTTCCTCTTGCCTAAAAGCAGTACACGCATTTGTAAAGATGTCCTCCTTCCCTTTTCTGCCATTTAGACAGAAGTTAATCACCAGGGACACCGCTGGACTCTTAGCGGCTCGGATACCGCACCGGGGGAAGCTGTGTAATAGACCTTGCTAACACCAGCCCTGATATGCCATTAGTCCCCATATATTTGCCTTCCCTTGATTTTCCATCCTTAGAAACTCAAAGTCCTTTCTTTTGTCTTGTAACTTCTCTAAAAAAATTATTGTTCTTTGGTTAAAATGCTTCAGAAGCCAGGTTCTAGCCACCCTTTGAGGTCCTTATCTGAGTGCCCCTCTGTGTGGGTGGGGCCCACCTGCTGATGTGCTGTACTTTGGTTTGTTTTCTCTTACTAATCTGTCTTTCATCAGTCTAATTTATGGGGCCCTTGAAGACAACCTAAGGGGATAGAGGTAAAAATAATTTTTTCCTCCCCTCCACCATCAGAGAGAAAAGTTTGGAGAAACAATCCAATTAGAAACTACCTTTTGGCATCTCAAGTAACCAATTTTAGCCTGAACCTTTCAAAGCAGCAGTCCTCCCTAATGGATACTTCATCAAAAAGGTTCTGTTGAATTTTGTAATTCTCTGATTTCTATGAGCTTAAGTTGCCATTTCAGATTTAGAAGCATTTAGTTTGACTGCAGATCTTAAGGCAGGAAAGTATTTTACTTACTAAAGGTCAGTGACCTGGTCCTATTAATGCTGTTACTGACTTACTGGGTTCACCATCTCAGTGGTTTTCAAATATGATTGCACGTTACCGTCATTGTGGAACTTCTGAATTTCTGAATGCCCAGGTCTGACCTCAGACCAATTAAGTCAGAATCTCTGTTTTGGGATCCAGGCATTGGTATTAAAACACAAAACAAAACAGAAACTTCTCCAAATGATTCTAGTGCTCCTTCAGGTTTGAGAACTACAGCCACATCTTAATGTTCTCTTACACTTATGCTATTTTCTGGTCTTGAGAAAAAGGGATGTAGCTGCCCAATATTAGAAAGAACCTATTTTAATGGTGACTCCAACTCTCCCCCACATTTCTTTTTCCTAAATTTACTGAAAATGGTGAAGGTCAGGAGATCCGTGGAGACACTCTATGCTCCCTGCTCCTTATTATTGCAGCCAGGGTATTTCCTAGTGAATTTTCTAGAGCTCTGCGTAGGACAGACGTCACTGCTCTAACATGGAAACCAGTAATCCCAGGGGTCACCCACCAGGCCAGGAGGGCAAAAATCAAGGAGGTACTGTCTGTTCCGTAAGCATCTTTTCAGTTGTGTTATGTGTGAAATGCCACTTGATGTGCAATACTTCACTGCATGCAACCACCCCTTTCTTTCCCATTCAAGCTGTACATGGGAATGTAATTTTCAAGGCATGTCACAGGGCAATCTATAGTTATGTACTTTTCTTAAAAGGATTTCTCAACATTTTGGACTTTAATATTAGTAGTAGTTTACATGCGGCAAAACTTACAAATGACTTGAGCCTCCCTAGTGTCCTTGAGGAAAGCTGAGCTACAGAAACCCCGGTGAAGCACAAATGGCAGGCAGCCGTGGGATGCCTCTGAGGCCTGCTGGGGGAGATGTTTCACTGCATCCAGGCAAACCTGCTCGCCTCACCCTTGTGCATGGCGAAAACCTCTGAAACAAACCCAAATAGTCATCCTTCCCAAGAGCTGAGTAACTGTTGACAGCCTAAATGCTACTTTGTTTCTAGAATGGTTGTGTGGCACATTAATATGATGCATTTTTTTACTACCATTAAAACAATATTTATGAAAACAATACAGGAATGTAGGATGTCTGAAAATAGGGGGGAAAAGCATAAATAAAAATAGCCTGTACAACTACTTAATATTTATGTATGTATGGAAAAGAATTTGAGGTAAACATGCAAAAATGAAAATTATTTCAATATTTTAAATCTTGAAACAGTACACAGTATTTAAAATATATCTTCCAATCCCACCCAGAGTGTTTGGTTTAGGAACGTTCCAGATTCTGGCCCAATGTCAGTTTCCAGGGCTGGCCCAGTTTCCAGGGAAATAGTTTTTCCTTCTTGGGTTTTAAAATCTGAAAATTCACATTTTTTGTCTTGGGTCTCTTTATATCTAATTTATGATTCTAGAAATTAGACAAAACTCAGGTACTTTTACCTCACCTTAAACTATTTTGTAGTGTTATATGCTTCCCATCTCATGCTTCTAATGACCAATGCTTTTAGTGAAACGGTCCCTTCACTATGCCAAGCTTCCAGGAGAAACCGGCTGCCCCACACTCTCAGCCTGCTCCTCTGTGGCATGATGCCTGTGCCAGGTGGCCCTCAGCACGGCCAGTCGGTGGTGGGCAGGACAGAGCAGCATCTCGGCAGTGAAGATGTCAGCGTTAAAAAAGATGGCCGCATTTCATGGCCAGGGAGATGAAAAGAAAGCACAACTCATTGCACTCATTTTAGTGACCAGTGGCATTACGAGCGGTCCTTTTTTTGGGTGTATTATGAATGTTTCTTCAAAGTCCATTGGAGCAGCTGCCCTTTCATGACCTCTCTCAGCCTTGGCGTCGATCTGTGGCCAACATCTGCCACGACAAGGGGTGGCTCGCCTCGCTGGCCTTTGCTTCAGTGATCGCCTTGGAATGTCTGGCAGTTCATTTCACTTCCGTGTGATTGAGATTTAAGCTCTACTTTTGAAGGTGGAAATCAGCACCTTGTCTTACACCGCACCTCCCTAAACCCACTTTCCAGTAGGTCATAATGTCACCATCTTCAGACCCAGTAAGGCTGATCAGGATATAAATTATATTTAAGCTGATCAGAAATCCACATGTGTAGGCAGCTAAGATGTATAGGAATGGAGACGAGTTCTGGCCTTTTCCATTTGAAATACATCTCAGTCTGCGCGTATCCATGAGATCTCAGTCTGGGTATTTGCATTTAGTCTCCACGGTCAGGTCATTCTCTGTCCATGACCCCCTGACTTACTGAGAAACTTGCTCTTATTTCTCTTGATTTGAGCTTGAATTGAGAAAATATCCTCACTTTCAATTCTTCCCTTTTCTTTTAAGTCCAGAATCCAAGGGTCAGTTTTTTGTTTGTTTCTTTTATTTTTATGTTTCTCCCAAAACAGAATCACCTGGCCACTTGGGGTATACAGAGGCTCAACAGGAGACCAATAATTACCCTTTTTGTTTAGGGTTGGTTTATAGGAAAGAAAAAAAATGCTATAATGCAACGAACTTAACCTGCAAAATGGAAGAAATACAGACTAAGAAGAAGACAAGAAAGAGCCAATGATAACAGAAAAAACTTCCCACATGTTTGAATTAACTGCAGGAGTTATTTAGTGGGATATACCGTGAAACAGGTCCAGGGAGCTTGGTGATGAAGTTGACAGACGTAAGCCTAGGCTTCTGGGCCCCTGTGCCCCTGCACAGAGATATGGAGTGGATGAGCGGTTAGGGAACTTTTATGCTCTAAGCAAATATTACAGAGGCCATGTGGTTACAGCCACGAGGGGACACCTGTGAAGGCTGATGCATGAGCTCAGAGGATGGCGCTGGGCATGAATGGACCTGTGGAGACACCGAGAAGACAGGATCCTGCTCTGATGCTCTGGCTTGCACAGCTCACTCTCCAGGACGTCTCAGGCAATCCACAATGTTCAGTTGATTGGATGCATTTTTAAATGTCTCAAAGTTCTGTTAGTAGGGGGGCTATGGAATCCAGAATTACATATAATCCAGAAAGTATTATTAAAAAATTGTTACAGCAAAGACTTTCCATACCTTATATGCAATTGGGAATGTACAGTGGAAGGGTGGGGTACATATTTGATATTGGCATTATTGTATGGTGGGCCTTTCCCAGCACCAGAAATCTCTGTATAATCCTTAATCCCTGTGAATCACAGGGTCCTGGAGAGTTTAGGACTATGAAGGGGAAAAATTTATACTATTGGGAGACTAGGGCCTCCCCTGTCCCTGGGGTGACAGGGATGGTCTGTGGCCAGGCATGAGGCCAAAACTGATTTTATTTCCATTAAAACAGAGAACAGAGGCCCCATATGGGGTCACTTCTGCCTAACCAAGTCACCAAATGCTTAATACACAACCCAATTGCAATTTCAACTTCCCGCAGGAATAGTAGTCCATCCGGAATTCCCTGGTCACTCCCCATGAGATAACCCATCACCTGTGTCTCCTCCGTCAAAAGGAACCCGCCTAATAAGGCCCTTTTGTCCTCAGATGAAGGTGACCTCACCCTAAATAATCCTTTGTTCTGTGTATGATGTCTTCATCCTGCCCTTAAAAACCAGGAGCACCTCTGTAGAGGGGATGCTGCCTGGCTTGTGAATCGCTTCATAAAGCCAATTAGATCTTCAAATTCACTTCATTCAATTTTGGTTTTAAACATTTCTAACCCAGAAGAATCAGCATATTATGGGAAAATATTTGGCTTACAAGTTAGGAGGTGGGTTCTGGGTTTGGTTTGGTCTTACATCCTTGTGCAAATCCCTTCTGTCTTCTCTGCCTCAGCTCTTCTGGAACATAAGAGATGCAGGTGACTCTGGAAAGCTTTCCACTCTAGTATGGAGCGCTGGGACTGTCCCCCAGGAGTAAGGTTGGGGGGTGCTGGCTTTTTGCACCTACGGGTTCTTTGTTGTTTTAATTCTGGGTCTGTTCCTTGCCAGAGATCTCTTGAGGTGATGCTCAGTTAGCAGGTGGAGACCTCACGCCCTTTAAATCATTTGTGTGACCCCCCTGTAAGCCACAACTTCTGTCCAAGGGTGCAGTGGCTGGTGGGGACGGTCTGTAGGCAGGCATGAGGACAAGACTGATTTTATTTCTGTTAAAACAGAGAACAAAGGCCGCATATGGGATCACTTCTGCTCAACCAAGTCACCAAATGCTTAATACATAACCCAAAATTTTATTCTTCGACCATGATGTTATCTTCCTGGTCTTAATGTTAGTGGGACAGTGTGGACTGTTTTCTAGCTTTGCTCGCATCTCCCTGGCATGTCCCTGAGTCACGGGGCTTCTCTTCCCAGGTTACTTTGTCTCAAGGACCCCGCAGTGTCCCCAGGCTACCTGGCCCTCTGGCTTCTTTCCCTCTTCAGCTGGTGGAGAATGTTACCTGGGATCACAGCACCCTGTTCAGACTGAGCTAGCGCTGGGTATAATCTGTGCCATCGTGGCGCCCCTGTGACAAGATTCCCTTGGCCACATGGACTCCTGAGCCCCTCAGAGGCAGCTGGGGATGTTGGACCACCTTGCGTTTACAACTTACTGCTGCTAGTTTTGTCTGCATTAAACGCAAATGTGTGTGAAAGCAGGCTTTTAAAAGTTATTCTTTTGCTTGCTTTTTTAAATTAAAAAATTTTTAATTTTGGTATCATTAATCTACAATTACATGAGGAACATTATGTTTACTAGGCTCCCCACCTTACCAAGTCCCCCCACATACCTCATTACAGTCACCGTCCATCAGTGTAGAATGATGCCATAGAATCACTACTTGTCTTCTCTGTGTTGCACAGCCCTCCCTGTGCCCCACCACACTATACATGCTAATCATAAGGCCCCCTTTCTCCCCCCCCTTATCCCTCCCTTCCCACCCATCCTCCTCAGTCCCTTTCCCTTTGGTAACTGTTTTTTAAAAGTTATTTTTAAACACCCTGCCTCTTCATAGCACCCTTACTATACATGTAAAATCTTCATTAAGAAGGCTTCAAAGAGTGAAAAAAAAGCAAGATATAAAAAGAGGTGGAGAGAGAATAAGAGAGAGTGGGTATCTTAATAGAGAGGTTAGTGTGGTGACCCACCGCTGGGTACCCCAAACCCAGGAGCCAGCCCCTGGGACAGTTTCTACTTGTGTTCTTATTAATATCCTATTACACAGCAAGGCTCTGAGGACTGCTTGGAAACAGGCAATGGAGAGTCTCACTTATTTCAGTGTCCTGTTTGTTGCCTGTTTGAAGGGCTCCTTCAGCCGCTCTCCATACGCTCGGATGAAATGTTGAAGGGGGAACTCAGAACGACTGGCACGCACAGAGGCAGCCCTGGCCAGCACATCAGCACAGATCTTTATAGTTTTTTTCTACAGTTTTTTGTTTCATTTGATTATGAACAAGACAACAGATTTTTGTGTGTGATAAACTCTCTTTAAATAGCATTAAAAGGTCCCATGAAAGAATGAAATGGTAACTGGTGCCCAGATCCGCAGCTCGCCGAGGGTCTTTGGCATGTGGTAAGTAGAAGGAACAGCCAGGGCCGTTAAAGAAAGAAAGTTTAATCTTTTGTTTAAAGGAGGAGTTATGTCTTATATTGCTGTACAGAAGGAATGCAGAATTGCGGTTAGCAGACTTTTCAGGGGGAAAAAACCCACACTGGGGTGTGTGTACACATCAGAGATGATACGTCACTGTGTCAGTTATTTTTCAATTCATTGTGTTGAGCTCCTGGTCGATTTCTTGATCTGAAACCTATGTATTTAGTTCTGGGAAGTTGCTTGTTTGCAGTATCTGTATTCTGTCCTCTGGAATTTCTGATGGATAGATGCTCAGTTTTCTCTATTGATGTGCTGATAATATTCTTTCTGATTTTTTTCTTGTTTCTAGGAGTTGTCTCAATTTTATTTTCTGAACTTCCTATTTTTTAAATTTCCTCTGCCATGGTTTTTATTTCTAAGGACTCTCTCTTAATTTTCTTTGCTATACTTTTTTCTTTTTTTATGAAGTCTTAATTTTTTAAACTAGTTTTACATAATATACAAAATGTATATTACATAGTATAACACATATATAAACATAGATATATTATTTTTCTACAGCTGCATAACTAATGTAAACCTAATGGTTCTAAAGAACATCCATTTATTAGCTCACAGGTTTGTAGGTCAGGAGGTCAGAAGTACCAGTGGGGTTGTCTACGTTCTCTGCTTAGGGTCTTACTGGGTCAGAATATGGTGCTGGCACTGGCTCTTCCCAGGAGACCCTCCGGCAGAGCTGCCTCCAAGCTCAGACCGGTGGTTGGCAGGATTCAGTTCAATGTAATCTAGAAAGTGAAACTTTTATTAAGTCACTGAGGTAATATTTAACAATATATTAGGAAGTTATGTTTGATAACATCTGGAAGTTTGCACTTTTTTTGTTTGGGTGTTATTCTGTCAGTATTGTTTAAAGCCTTATTTAAAATTAGCTTCTCTTAAATTTAAAGCATTGTCTTTAATTGGTAACATAAAATATTAAATGACCATGCAAGCTTCAAAGGCATTCATAATCTTCCTGTGACATTGCTTTACTGATGTACTCTTTCAGGTAACTCAAGCTTTTGCAAATAGTTGACACATTTTCTAAAATAAATTCTTAGGACCGAAGCAGTAGTTAGTACAGACCAGAAGCAGCAAAAATTTCCTTCTTCCTCTTTAACAATGAACTGATTTAAATCTGATGTGGCATTTTGAAGAACTTTGTCATCAAAGTGTACTCCCACTAGTTGTAAATTAGAAATAGTTAAAGCCATTGTTTGAATAATACAGCTGTTTGGTCTGGATATACAAGGAATATACCTCGACATTAATAAAGGCCATATATGACAAATCCATACCTAACACCTTACTCAAAGCTAAAAAGCTGAAAGCTTTTCCTCTAAGATTGGGAATAAACAAGAATGTCAACTTTCACTGCTTTTATTCAACATAGTACTGGAGGTCCAATCCATGGCAATCAGACAAGAAAAAGAGATAAATGGCATCTACACTGGTAAGAAGTACAACTGTCTCTACTGATGACATGATATTATGTGTAGAAAACCCTAACAACTCTGCCAAAAACCGTTAGCACTAATAAACAAGTACAGTTAAGCTGCAGGATACAAAATCAATACACAATGATCAGAAAGAGAAATTAAGAAAATCCACATACAATTGCAATGAAAAGATAAACTCCTTAGGATAAATTTAACTAAGGAGGTGAAAGATCTGTATGTTGAGAACCAGAAGACATTGATGAAAGAAATTGAAAACACAAATAAATGAAAAGGTATTTCATACTCATGAAATTAAAAAACATTGTTAAAATGTCTATACTACCCAAAGTAATCCACATATTCAGTGCAATCCCTATCAAATATCCAATGGCATTTTTTTCACAGAAACAGAAAAAATAACCCTAAAATGTTTATGGAACCATGAAAGACTCTGAATACCAAAACAATCTTGATGAAGAAGAAGCTGGAGGCATCACATTTCCTGATTTCAAGCTATTTTGCAAAGCTATAGCAGTTAAATCAGTATGATCTCGGACTAAGCACAGATCATAGATCAATGGAACAGAATAGAGAGTCCATAAATAATCCCATGCATTCATGGTTAATTAATTTACAACAAAGGAGCCAAAAATATACACTGGAGAAATGATCATCTCTTCAATAAATGGTGTTGGGAAAACTGGACCCTTATCTTATACCAGACACATAAATCAACTCAGAATGTATTAAAGACTTGAACGTAATTCTTCAAACTGTGGAATGAAACACAGGGGTGTCAGTTCGTTGAACTGGTCTTGGCAATGAGATTTTGGATCTGACTCCAAAAGAGAAGCCAACAAAAGCAGAAAAAAAGCAAGTGGGGTGACATCAAACTAAAAAGCTTCGCAGCCATTAAAAAGAAGGAAATCCTGCCATTTGCAACAGCATGGATGGACCTAGAGGGTATTATTCTCAGTGGAATAAGCCAGGCAGCGGAAGACAGCTCCTACATAGTATCACTTATATGTGGAATCTAAAACAAAACAACTGAACAAAACAAAACAGATACAGATTCATCCGTGCAGGAAAAACTGTTGGTTACCAGAGAGAGGAGTGGTTGGGGAGGGCAGCGAAATGGGTGAAGGGCGTTAAGAGGTACAAGCTTCCAGCTATAAAATAAATAAGTCACAGGGATGGAACATACAGCCAATAATATTGTAATAACTGTGGTGACAGATGGTAGCCGTGGGGCTCACAACATTGTGTATAACAATGTTGAATCACCTGAAAGTAACAGCTACTGTGTGTCAATCATCCTTCAGTTTTAAGAAGCAGCAGCTCATTTCTGAAGAAATGCTGCCAGACAGAGTTGTAAGGGGCATCTCTCCCCTCTTCCCCACAGCAGAGGCTTCTCTTCAGTCCAACCTGTGGCCAGGAGAGTGGAAACAGAAGCATTGGAAGAGAACTTCTTGGAAGAGAATTGCTTATGTTTCTTCTTCTCCACCATCGTTGTGAGGAATGATTTTTTAAAAAAATTTCGAACCATGTTATTTATCTGAGTTGACAAACCCCAAATGTCAGTGGGCTGATACAACAAAGTTTATTTTTTGCTCACATCGAATTCTATGCCAGGGTGTCTGATCAGGTGAGGTCTGGGCTCAGAGGAAGTAATCAGCCCTCAGCTCCTTTCATTTTTATGTAGTAAAAAATGTATAATGGGAAACTTTAGTTGAGGACATTACAAAATCTAACAGGTATTGGAAAAACGGTGCAATTTTATTCTTCTGAAGTACAAGAACTGGTATACATATGCAGCCAACACTCAAGTATGGCTAACATTAATAAATTTTTAAAATCCCTTCTATTTACTGACTGTCTGTTCTGAACCAGGTAAGGAATCAATTTCATATTATCAGATTTAATCCTTGCAATAATTCCCTGTTTTACGAGTGAAAAAGCTCAGGATAGGAGAGATTAATCACCTTGGAGAGGGTCACTTATAAGGTCAATGAACGACATAAGGATTGAGAGAAGGTGTCTCTTATACTAAACCTATTCTCATTCTATAAAAGGGTTCAGGAAGACACAGCAATTTTGATAAGATCTCTAATTATGGTGTTTGGGAGGAAAAAAAGAGTTTATCTGTCTACATCTGTCTGTGCATATTAGAAGAACTTTCTAAGATCATTTTAGATACTATTTCATATAATCCTCTCTCCCAGCAGAGGGGAAACATTCCTTCGAGTGAATCTTTATTGAAGTATTTCTTATCTTGCCTGCTGCAGCCTGCAGTATTTCTTCCCTTGGAAGTCCCTGGCAGATTTTAGGTTCAAGCGAATAATGTTTGTCTTCTGCATTATCACTTTTAGAAAGCAATTTGTGGTGTGAGTGTAGCTCAGTGTGAGGGTGACAAGAAGCCCTGTAGGAAGAGCATTGACTGGTGCTTGATTTGAAGTCCAGTTTCCGGTAAGGGGATCGCTTCTCTGCTATGCATGTTTACCTTTATAAATCTCTTTAAGGATTTACTACTACTGACTCTATCACTGCTGATGAAATTTTCATGTTTAAAATATATTCACTAGATATATATGGTTAAATGAAGTGACAGTGACCATTTAGAGGGAAGGACAATCTCATCAGCAAGAAGGCAGGCAAATCATAGAAATAATGAATATTAGTGAATCACAATCCACAGGTGAGGAGAGGTTTATATTGAGGTCTATTCTCATTAACTGTATTTAAGCTTCAAAAAGATATATTATCTGCTCATTTAACATAATTTCCCATGGCAGAATGGAAACAATTACAATAAACCATCATAGTAAATAATTAATGTAAATTCATTTAGCAGACAGAGATGCATATAAACAAATGCAAACTGGTGAAGTAATGGGTATGAAAGGAAACATTTTTGATCAAATTGTTTTTGAGAAGTTTGTAACTTTGAGGTTTAGGATTTGATAGTGATAAAGTGGTCTTAAAACTCCATTGATCAGGAGACTCTCTTAGAACTTGTCTTAAATAAATTTCTTGGGTTAAATCTGATATACTCATTCAGTAAACTATAAGTGGGGCAGGAAGAAAGTTTCCAAAGGTCTGTGGTGAGACTAGAAGTAGCCAGATCGAGGAATAAATAGAGACAGTGTGAATTCATTGAGCTTTCTTGAGTGTGTACACTGAGCTAGACACTTTATGAATACTGACTCAGTTAATGTTCCTAAAACCCTGTGAAACAAACATGGTTTTACAACACCCAATTTACAGATGTGGAAACCGGGGCAGGGAGATGCTGAGTGACAGGCCTGAAGTCATAATGCCAGAGGCAGTGGTGGGATTCAAGACCAGGATGTTTGACTCCAGGTCCAGAGCTAGTAAACAGCGTACCCCACTACACCAGTGTAGAGCACATCACCAAGAAAAAATCTTCCTCTACTTGGGGTTCCCACCCCCGTGTTGTCATTCTAGGACTTGGACAAATCACCAGCCACCAGTGGGACTGTTCCTTGTATGGTGGCAAAGCTCACAGGATTTATAACAGAGCCTGCTGTTCTTCAAATGAACGGCTGGTTGTTCTAGTTACGTGGACAGAGGAATCCAAACTACTAATTAATTTGAATTCATGGGTCTTTACTCTTCCCCCAACCTTCACACATATGAAAGTTGCTATTGGTAATTCAATGTATTCAGTATATTCTCGGTAAGTTCTTTTTATATCAGCTGCAACGCCCACTTTTCCCTCCCAAGGAGACCTCAGGTATTCAGTGAGTGACAGATGACTGTTGAAGAGAGAACTTTGAATCTCCTCTAATGAAAGAGCAAATTATTTATGCTCTTTGATATTTTAATTCTTGTGAGTGACAAATATCTCACAACCCCCCACCCAGCTGGTGAAGATGTATCCGTCTGCTTCTGCCCCAGGACAGGGACTGGCTCACCCACAGCAGCCGCCAGGCCCAATTTGCTGATAAGACTTAATTCAGCTGCTTCCCTGCCCGGGCCAGGCAATGCCTCCCAGCTGGGTGGGCCAACCCCAGAGGGCCGGGACTCCCCTTCTACTGATGTGAGCCGGAATGACAACCTGTGCACCCTTCCTAAAGGAATGTGCAAAGGATTTGAGGAAATATATTTGAGGCGCTATGAAATTTTTGGAGGACTCCAAGGTGACATATTTACATGAAGGGTGGGTCTTATCTGACATAGTAAAGATAACTGTGACAGTAAGCAGGCAAAGCAGTCTCATTACTGAATATTAATAGAACACTTTAGCGGCCTGTGGGTAAAAAGAGTGTATTAGCTCAGTGTGAAGCCAGTGGAAAGTTGTTCAATTGTAGTAGAAGGTATAGCACAAAGGTGTGATTATTGGCCAGGAACAGATTGATTTCAGTTCATGTCTGTAGTTTCCAAGCTGCTTTCAGCGGCTCTCCTGGCTGGTGCGCCGACTGGGGGGCGGGGACGGAGTGGGGCGGCCTGGGCTCGCCGGGGAGCACGGTGGGAGGACGGGCCGCGTGACATGGTTGCTAACGAGGAAGTACAGCCCCGCTAGGCTCCGGCCGAGTTCCCGGGCCGCGTGGTGTCTTCATGGACGC
Source organism: Manis javanica (assembly GCF_040802235.1). Taxonomy (NCBI): domain Eukaryota; kingdom Metazoa; phylum Chordata; class Mammalia; order Pholidota; family Manidae; genus Manis; species Manis javanica. Next base: position 14,993,937 of record NC_133171.1, read on the forward strand.
TCACCTCACTGTCGGGTCACTGCAGGCCCTGGGCTCCTTCCTGGGCGGCCTGTACCGGACCTTCTCCCTCGGGTAAGAACTTTGGCAATTGTCGCCTCCGGGCCTGGGTGCAGTTTTAACAATGTCCGCAAAGGGCCAGTGCTCCCTGCTGACCTCCTTTGGGTTGAGGTGATGGTGATGAGGTGTCTCTGTACTCATCTGAGGTCAAAAACAGAAAGGCACGCGGTAGATGTTCCAGGTCAGACCAGGTGAGAGGTGGGCGCCGTGGCTCCCAGCTGCCGTGTCGTCTGTGTGCTCCACTCTGCCCGCTCTGGGGACATTTCCTCTGCCACCTGCAGTGAGGACTGGGCTTTGTTTATGGTCTGCACAGTGTTACCAAAAGGCCGTCCACCTTGTCTCAGCACAGCGCAGTGGACTTTTAAAACAAAGGGAATGAATGAATGAGTGAATACATGCCTCCCCGATCAGGTGATGGGGAGACTCACTGGAAGCTGGCCCTTCTGTTCAGTGCTGCTCAGAGAGGTCATTTACTATTAGTATAAACACGTACTGAGTTCCCGCGCACACTGTGCATGATCGCGGTGGGCTCCGTGCATTTGTATTCAGGGCACCACCGGATTTGCTGTCTCACTCAGGGCTGGTGATCGTCACTTCCTAGCTGATAGGATTTTCATTGCCTGCTTTCTTAGTACCTGTTTTTGCTAACAGGAAGAAATCTGAGGGGGATTTTGCTTTTGCAGGAAAAGGCAAAAAGAGAAAGAAGTGTTCAGTGTGTTTTGCAGAGAGCTGTCGTGGAGGCAGTGGCGCTTGACTGGTGGGAGGGGCCCCACCGGCTCCTTCCCCGGGAGCCACACCCGGCCTCTCGGTATCAGGCCCCCAGAGCTCTGAGCTGCGTCAGTGAGCATCTGCGACTAACCTTGATTTATTCTGTGCGTGCATTAGCAAGATGTGTGCTAAGGTATCATCAAAGCCTGAGAGACATTATTTTCTGGCTTGGAAATGCTCAGACATTTTCCATATAAAATAATGGTAATTGCTTCTTTGCTTTCTGGCATTTTGGCTTATAAAGGCCCCAGAGGAACACTCTCCTCCCAGTTAGCAGGTAAGCCCCTCAGCTGGGGGGCTAGCCTGGCCTTCTCGGCAGGCGTCCAGGCGCCCTGAGGCTCTGTGGCAGGAGCCTCCGCTCCCTGTTACTGGCTCTGTAGCTCGGTCACAGCCCACCGAAGAGACTCTGTTCCCTGCATATTAAATTGTTTCTTCATAAAGGTGCCCACCTAGAATTAGACAAAACTCAAGAAAGTCAGACGCTTCTCCTTGATGTATAATGGAGGTGGTCTCATCTGGTCAGGAGCTGGCTGGTGTGGAGAGGATCAGAGGAGGAGCTGATAACGCCAGAGCCGTGAGGCGAGGCCGGTCAGGCTGAGCAGGGAGCCTGGACGTGCGCAGCTGGAACATCCTGTGAAATCTTGCCCGATGAGGCTTTTTTCCCTAGAATGTTTTGTTTTCAGTGAAATCAGTAAGCTCAGAAGCAACTTTGAACCTTTTAAAAGTGATTTTCCCCATTATTAGGCATTAACACTTCCAGGGAAGGTTGACAGTCCTTGAAAAGCATCTTCCAATGCTATAAATATTTGATGCTATATATCTTTTTAAGAAAGTCATTCTTGATCAATTTCTCCACCTCCTCTCCTTAAGATTTCCTGGCGTCTAACTCAGCCCCGGTCTGTAACTGGCGCAGCATTTTCTCCTGCGTGGATGGAGTCTAGCAGCTATAACAGGGACCTGCCCACCACCACGGAGCCGGCGCCCACGACAGCCATTCTGCAGCTGGTTAAGCAGAAGGCCGAGTCCGGCTCTCACAGTAAGACAGCAGGTCAGCGGCCCGGCCAGACACAGAACCCCAGGTCTAACCGAGTCGACTATTTAAAACACTGGATTTAAAAAAGCCAAGGGATTGACTAGTAGCAGAGTCAATAACTCTCAGTACTGGGAAGAGCAGGCCCCAGAGGGTTTCCCTGTTCCGTGGGCCCAGGAGAGCTGGGAACCGCCCTCACCTCCAGAGGGCTGAAGGGACAGCCAGAGTCGGCCCCTGGGTTTCTCCATGATCCCAGGAGGAGGTGTGACTGGAGCCCCCTCCTCCTCTAGGCTGAGCTCCATCCTGCCAGGGGACACGATGTGCGCCGCCACTCGTGTCTCCTGCCCTCTGTGCCACAGCCTGGCTGGCGGAGCGGACAAGCTGCAGACATCTCTGAGCCTCAGTTTCCCAGCTGATGATACTGCCTGCCCTTCCTGTCACGTAAGATTGCTGGGAGTCACCCCGTAAGGCAAAGGTGCCACAGTGCTTTGGGAAACAACAAACGCTCTCCGTGCCTGACTTACTATTTTTAGGCCTTTAAAGTATCAGATTGAGAATCTGTATTTTTAGAGAAAGATTTGGACTCTCCTTTAAAGCCAGCTAATACTAAGAGGATCTGAGGAGGGTGCAGTGATGGACCCGGGACTTTTCCCGGTGGTTCTCTGTCATTCGTGCTAGACCAATTACAAAATTAATTGTAGGGGAGCTATCAAATTCCTAAAAATTCTTTTCCTTTAGCAACCTTGAGTTGGGAATCTATCTAGTACTTTACTATCTGGAGAATCAAGTCCAAAGGAAGGCCATTGGATTGTGAATGATAATTAAAATTGATATTTTCTACCCTGAGAGAGCTTAGAAAAATAAACACTAGGCGCAACAAGTTACACTGCAGTAGATTTTTTCTTTTTTTTAAAAAATAGAATCCCAGGAGTCAAAAAGAACATTGGCATATTAGTCTTCAAATTTTCTTTCAAAGATCTATCAGAAAATATCTACATCAAAAGGCAAATATAAATCCAGAGAAAAAGAAAAACTACACAAACACACCCTTGCAAAAGCTGTTGTAAAAGTGCCCAAGTGTATGTAATGTTTTATTTCTTAAAAGTTACCACTTTCATTTATATGCATTTCAATCCACAGCAATTCCCCATTCATACGCGACATTTTAAATGTTTTAGTTAAAGGCATTCAGGGACTCTGAACTGTGTCAAATGCATTCTTGACACCTGCATAAATGTTTCAGGAGAGAATTATGGAATGGCGACATAATTACTTCTGTATTGAAGAAAGCCTAACGGATGACAGAAAATGCCCAGGTTGGCAGGTGTAATTTCAATGCATGTCTCTTAGTGTTCCTCTGAAGGTGTTTGCTAATGAAATAAGTGATATTATAAATAGCAATCTGCTTTGCTTTATTTACCAATTTTGTTGCTTTACACACCGTGTTTCTCAGTTCACCAATGAAAACTTACTTTGTGTCATTCTTATGACTAAAAAAGAAAATTCTGACATAATCGAATAAGGTGATGTTATTTTTTTCTTAATCTAGCACTGTTGAGGATATTCTAGGAACACACCACTTAATTAAGTACCTGTTCCAGGGGCTGATTCATTGTTCCTTTATATTTAAAATATTAGAACTACTAAGCAAAATAGTAAATCATGATTTGGACTATTTTTTTAATCTCCTGAAGATTAGATCACTATTTTAATATTAAATTACTTGAATCTTGGTATGGTAGACCAACTCCTAAAACATTATTTTGTCATCTCATTTAGTTTATCTGTCTCTAGCAGTATTAAGGGATCCACAATTGACTGAGTCATAATTGATAAACTGTTTCTGGTCCCTCCAAAATAATGCTGACCTATGGCATCTGGTTAACATAAGAACATCTGAGGGACACAAACGTGTAGGATAGAAGGGTGTATTAATTTTTAAAGGTCACAGACTGAAAGGCGATGATTATTTTTGGTTATCGGTCAGGTTAGTCTCAGATGTTACTCTTGGGGTTAGTCCCAGCACAGAGGTGGGAGCATGGTCTTCAGAACCTTTATGCAAAGTGGGCGGTCGTGCCTCCCTGTCTCCATTCTCTGCTGCCCGTGCTGTGCTGTGTCCTCAAGGGATTGGCTTCTGATGACTGTCACCTGGGCTCCCTGCTGAGTGGTTTCCAGTCGGGTCTGCCAGTAGGAGGCGCTGACAGGTACTGGAAAGAGGAGGGAGACAGAAAGATTGGGCTGTGTTGTCCTTACTCTTTCCTGGCTCTAACGACTCAGCCTCATAGGGCCACACCTCCTCCATGGTCTCCATCTTCACTGGCTCCGGTGACGCTGCTTTCCTCCCATCTTCCTCTGGCCTTGGTTTCCCTCTGCCGCGAGTCTCTGCGAGCGTCAGCCTCCTGCCTGTCACCCTTTAGCCCTGCCGGCCCCTCTGCAAACAATCTCTTGATTCAAGTTCTGCTGTCTGGACTGAATACTGTCTCCTCCCGCTCACTCTGTCTGATATAGTGGCTGTGTGGTACTAAGATTGCAGAGTTTGCTCTGTGCCACCACTCTGGGTCTCTGGAACCTTCTGGCACTGAGCAGTGCTTGCCGTGCATTGTAATGAAGCAGAGCATAGGGCTTTAGGGTGAATGGTAGGTGGTAAGAGAGACTTGAGTGTGTGTGTGGGTAGCTGAATCCTGGCAGCCTCTGAACCCCGTAATGAATATCATGGGACTGTTGGGGACTAACTGGGATAAGGCACAGTGTGCACAGCATGCCACAGTCTAGTACTCACTAGGTGCTCAATACACGGCAGCTATTGTGGTGATTTTTTTTTCCCTAGCTACAAACAGTAATACTTGGAGGGAATGCATCATCAGCAGGTCCGTTTAAAAGAGAGAGTTTGCACATCATCCTGTCTGGCATAAATGCTGTGGCTTTGCTGGCAGAAAGTGTGGGTGAAGATGCACTGGGGGTGAAGTACGAGGCAGGGCTGCTGCTCTGGCCATCCCGTGTGACGCCACAGCCTCTGTCCTCGCAGTAGCTGGTTCTGCTCCTTCATGATGATCTGGGGGCTGTAATGCTGTGCCGTCTGCCTCTGATGAGAGGCTACCATCTGCTATATGATCATCAAGATATCAGTGTTACCAGTTATTTCTGTTTTAATCAGCCTTCTTCAGGGCATGCTTCCCGAGCATGAAGAGCTAGTTTGCTGAGAAAGCTGCATACTCACACATAGTGAAGCGGAAAGAGTTTGTTTACTTGAAATTCTTGAAAGTGTTCTTATTAATGAAGCAAAATTTACACTCTTGGTTATACTTAGGTTGATTAGCTCTCTTAGGAATTCCAGATGCTCATGCCAGCAATACCTGGCCTTCATGGGTTGCTGGCATGGCTAAAGGCTCCTTGGAAAAAATCCCAGCTCCAAAGTCATGAGCTCTCTACTTACTATTTTTCTCTGTGATGAGACCAGGTAGCTGCTGGCAGCTACTTTACATCCAAGATTCCAGCCTTTCTGGAAGTACTTAATCATGAAGATGCTAGTCCGGAGAGCTGGAGAATGCACACACCCTTATGTCACTGACGTGTGAAGGCTGGTAATGTAGGAGGCGAGGTGGCAGCACCCACAGTCTGCTGTGACCTTGGCCACGACTTGCCTTTTGCCTGGTTCCCTGAGGTCCAGGTAGGGACACCAGCCCTCCCAGCATTCATGTGAGAGATAAGAAGAGATAAAAGGAAGGCATTTTTACAGCACCTGGCCCCCAGGAGGGTCTCCTGAAATGTTAGGTATTTTAGCTGATAAAGTGGCGGAGCAGAAGACGGTGCCAGAACCTAAAGCTGTGCTGATGGACTGAATGGAACCCGGTCCTCCTGGACCTCAAAGTCTGTTACTGGGCTAGTTGCCTGCATGACGTCAGCCGCAGAGCGCCTGACCCTGGCCAGGGATGACTCTCCGCCATCCTCTTGTCTTAATGTTTCAGAAAGGGAACAACTTATAATGTAATTGAATCCACGCTGCTGTGTTCTATGCAAGCAGTTAAATCCCCATTATCTCCCTATTCCGGTGTATTGTATCTTCCTCCTCTCTTGGCTGCACTTGGCATTGTGACTGACCGGGTGAGTACAAAACTGTCTAGTGGTTGATCTGACCACATGGATTTGTGTTTGAATCCAAGCTCCCCTCCTTAGCTTCACGATCCCAGGCTAGTTCTCGCTAATTTGTCAGGTTCTTGTCAGTACAGACAGACCAGCCCCACCCACAGGGGAATGTCACCTGGCACCAGATAGAGTGGACTGTGCTGCCATTGGCTAAGGGACAGCAGACGTCAGGAGAGACCCGAGGGCCAGATCTTCCCTCTCAGCCCCAGGATGGGAACGACTGTGCCAACATGTTGGTTTCAGATGCTTGGCCTTCCAAACTGTGGTAACTTCCTGTTGTTGTGGACACAAGGCCCGTTTTTGGTGCTCTGTTAGGTGCCACAGGAAACATACAATCCTTATTATTTACTACATTTAAATAACAGAAAAACTAGTCAGTTCTTTCACCTGACATAAAGGGGTTGCATCAGAGCATAAATACCTAAGCTTTAAAATCATCTCCTTTCTCCACATTGCTAATATATAACCATATATAAGTTATAATATTAAATGTTATATATTTGTGCACTCTCTTTTAGACCCTTATTATGTGACGCTATCCCTCACGTCATCATTTTGAAATGCGCCCAGTAGGGACTTGCCCTGGCCATACAGAGTACGATTCCCTGCCTGCTGGCGTCTGCCTCCTGCTGGAGGCGAGCCCGAGGGAGTGGCCCGTGACTTTGTCTGATCCACTTGCTCCTCCTTGAAGGCTGAGCTGCTGGTCAGGAGTGCACGTTAACGTTTTTCTTTACACCACTGTTCCTTTAATACTTGAATTGCCATCTCTCTTCAAAGCTTTGTACCTTATTCTTTTCTCTAACATAATAAACAACCTGATTTTTTCTCCATGGTGATAATGACCAGTACTAGAAATGCAGTGACCTTCCACTGAAATGCAGTCGTATCAAGGTGGCTAGTGGCCCTCTCCATGCCAACTGTCACACCTTTCAGAGAGGCAGATCATGGGGAGGAAAACAGTTATCAGAACATAAAGACTCCATAATATTCTGAAAGAAATGTCCCCAGTGACCAGGCCTGCTATAAATACACAGCCATTTCTGATTTTGTAGCTAAAAGAGTTGATGTAATTATTTTCTTAATTAGCGAGAAAATGAGGGAGTATGAAAGAAAAGTGTGCGCCTGTTTAATGAGAAAGAGCTTGATAAACTCACTCAAAGGGACATAAATGGCTGGTTAATTTTAACATATTGCCCATCTGATTGGTTCTCTTCTGGGGGAAGGGCTGTGTGGGACAAAGCCTGACCCTGCAGTGTGGGGTATCACACACCGATGCGAACAGGCATTTGGAGGTGACGGCGGGCTTTCTGGTGGTGAGATTCAAACACATCCAAATATGCTGGAATCCCATAACTGAGTGTTTCAGTCTTAGAGGTTGCTTAATTTTCATTTTCAGAGGGAATTCCAAGGTACAGGAGACTGTGTGGCCCAGCATCAGAAATCAGGCCCTCTGACCAAAGCCAGCGCCTCTTTTACTGCAACAGGAAGGGGGATGCGTTTGAGCCCCGGGCTCTGGGTTCTGAGCCTGGCCCACGGCTGCCAGCCACACTCTGGTCCCTCAGTGCTGCCTCTCATGGGCGCTGGAGGAGGGCGTGTTTGGTGTCAGTGATGCACACGGGACTGCGTCCTTGGATGCCTGGTGACCGTCATGTAGTAGATGTCCCCAGAATGAAATGTGAGATGCATCGTATGTGGGGGGTGGGGGTACTGCCCAAACTGTGTGTGTGTGTGTGTGTGTGTGTGTGTGTGTGTCTGTGTGTGTGTGTGAAGAAACCAAGCTTCCACCCATGGAATCATATTTTTCCTCAATTAAAACCTCTTAAATCTAAAAAATCTAGTAAAAGCCCTTTGCAAACAAAAACAGAAACCACAAACCCAACCACATTAGAGTCTCCTTTCCACTGAAGGAGACTCAGTCTGGGGCTTGGTTTCCTTTCTCTTCTCTAATACCCGCTGATGCCTCACTGGTGACTGATACAATTAAAATCTGTTGCCGTCACTTGCGATTTTCTCATCATGAAAGCATCCCCTTTGGCTCTGTTTAAAGTCTCAGCTCCTAGAACATTCTCAGGAGAAGGAAAGCACAGAGAACTTCCTTCCAGACCTCCCCAGCTGACTGCTAAGCTGTCCTGCTGTTCACGGCACTTTGTGCCTGCAGACCCACCATTCTGAGACATCTCAGAGGACTTCATGAAGTGGAATTTGCTATTTGACAGATTCCCTATTGAGGGTGGAAAGCATTGAGCAAGTGTCCCCTTGATTTGCATGTGGAAATACTAAGAGAGAAGGTGGGTGAACGGCATGAGCCACACAGCAGTGTTGCGACCTTAGTTCTGACTGTTACATGCCATCATTTCTCTCTTCATCCTCCTGCTCCGTTCCCGGAAGACAGAGGACTCTGGTGAGAGTGTGTGTTTCCACCTTACCAGAGTTTTGGGGCGAGTCTGTTCCTCCACAGAGGCAGGAATGAGCCGCGCCCTGCCTCCATGGCTCTCATTCTCACACAGACACCCACCTGAAGCTTCCAGAGAAGCAATCTTTGAGAAATCGAACCTTTAGGAAAGAGTCTGAAAATGAGTTTGAAGATCTGTGAGGTTTGTTGGCAGCAGGCAAGAATTGTGTGGATTTATTTTTTCTCAGGCACTGCAGATCAGAGTCCTAATTATTGTTGGGAAGGTAGAAATTTATTTTATCTTGTCTAAGAATCAAATCGACATGAGACAGATTAACAGAAGAACCAAAGTTTGATTAGGTACCTACAGGAAAGCCGCAGACGTGGGTTCCGAAGACAGTCAAGGAGAAGGAGGCATGTGTCAGCCTGGACCCAGGAGAAGGGGGTGGGGGCCTGGGACTTCAGAGGAAAAGGGAAGCAATTCACAGGAACATGAAAAGGGTAAATGCTTGATAAACAACATACTTGATGGCCCCGCAGCAACAATGGACCTCAGAGAGGAGTTCTGGCCAACTCTGCCCCATCGCCCCAGCCCAGTGCCCTAGTTCACACTGAAATGGTCACACTCCCCCTGGAGCAGTTCCTCCGTCCAAATTCTTTTTATGCATTTGGGGGTGGGAGGTCATACATAGTCTCCATCTGGGTCTCTAGGGTTGATTGTTCTCAGAAAGAATCTGCATGTCACAGTGACACATCTTGGGGTGGCCTGCCCTTGGCCCCCAACTCAAAATGACAGCTGGCAAAAGAAATAATGTTTAGAGCAATGATAAAAACTTTCAACTGTCTGTGATAAAATGCTGAAAAATTCAAGGATTTCAGTTCCCTTCCGACTGACACCAAGCCTTGCAGAGTCATTATTTTGCTTCTTGGTAAACTTACTGAAGAATTCTGTTTAGAAGTTGTTCAGCCTATTTAAAAAGTGAAATCTATCTTTTTTCTCCCTTCCCTTCCCTTCCCTTCCTACCATCATTCAGAGTGGCAAGTGGAGCTGTCACTGGGTGAAGCTGATCGCTCTGTTACTTATTAGCAAGAAATTCCTCAGCGCGTGTCTGGCACCTTCTCACCAACATCTCGCTATTGAGGGTGTGGATTACAGGCAGTTGCTGGTGGCCTCAAGGAAAAGATCAGCTCCATTCAAAGTGTTGATAGCTCTTCTTTCCTCTGCAGCTAAGTGACTAAGAGTTCAGGACTAACAAATATGTTTGCAGATGAATAGCGTCTGGATGCACCACAGGAGTGATGCTCTGTGTGCTTTTCTTCCAGCAGAAGGCTTACAGCATGGCTACCAGAGAAATTCAATAGCAAATCTTACCTACACTTCATTAATTTTAAAATTCAGAGATCCTCATGGCACTGGCATCAACAGGCTAGGGGCACGGGCCATCACCTCCCATATACGGGGGGGAGGGGGTGCAGAGCTCCCTCAGGGCTTGGGGGCACCCCTCTGGGCCTGGGGATGCCAACCTCTGTCCCAACACATCCTGAAGAATAATAAACAAGGTAAAAGGAAAACCAATCAGTATGAGGTAGGAGAACACATTTTACACAGAATTTAATCAAGTTTTCCTGTGACTTTTCAGTGGTTCTTTGAAAGTGACTGCTTTTTTTCAGTATTAAGTAAAATGTCAGTATGACCTGGGTATAATGAATGTCTTGGTGTTTTTGAAGGTAGTTAGCATCACAATCCCACCTCGTAGGAGGGCAGACTTTCAGAGCCTATGCAATGGACATACACATTTTTCTATTACAGTGCATCCCATTTCTGGAAGCATGCTATCTGGAGACAGCACTTCTCTGGCTGATGAGCCAGGACTGACCCAGGCCTTACTCATTTCAGTGATGGGGGCAGAATCATGGCATCACCGAGGTCACGTCCACACAGAACAATCGGAATGACCTTTTTCAATGATGGATGGATGGATGGATAGATGGATTGGTTCAGCCTATCAATCTGCTAATTCAATATGTTTATTTTAAAACATATTAGATTTTTTATTATTAAATCTAATACAGTGATTGGAAAATATAGCAAGAGAAAAAACACAATTATCCACAAACCTGTTATCCAGTGATAACCACTCCAACACTTTGATATATGTAATTCAATCTTTTTAATATGCCTATTTTTAATATTTAAAAAGAAAATTGTGAAATTTTATATTCTGATTTACTTCCTTAATACTATATTAATGATATTTTCCCCATGCAGTTAAGCATGCTTTAGCTCTTTTTACCTATTTTATATTAATTTGTTTAATAATCCTGTATAGCTGACTATTTGGGTTATTTCCAATTTTTAATTTTATTAATGAGACTGAAATAACACTCTTCTACATGTATCTTTGTCTTCTCACTGGTCATGTTTTTAGTTAGAATCCAAGGGAAAGAAACATCAAGCACCACATGGGTGTTCACGGGACGCCACCAAGTTGTGTTCCAGGGAGGTCTCACCAGCTCACATCCCTGCCCGCGTGTGAGTGCACCTGTCTTCACTGATTCTGAATTCTGTTATGGATTTGAGAGCCAGTTTTATATGTAAAGAGAGTGCGGGGGACAGGAAGTGACCAAGGACGCCTTCACTATGGAGGAGATCTTGAGCTGAATCTTGAAGCGGAAAAGGGAATGTCTGGGCATGGAAGGGACAAGGAACTGAGGCTGGGAAACGAAAGTGCAGAGAAGCAGGGTCCAGGGAGGGCGGGGGTCTGGAGGCGCGCGTCAGGTGGGTTCTCAGTGGAAGGAGGACAGCAGAATGGGATGAACTAGGACCAATACAAGAGAATAAAGGGCCATTTGTTGAAACAAATGAGGCTTTTAGTCTTTGTCTTGTAGATTGGAGTTTCTCCTAAGGTTTTCCCTCGGATCACCACACACTGGAATTACTCAGGGCAGTGGAAAGGAGCTCCTTTGGGCTATTCTTCATTTTTTCCTTAAAATAGCTTTACCACTTCACTTACACCTCTGTTTGAAGCATTTGCTCTAATGTCTATTTCGCCTGTTATCTCCATTTGACTACATATCTTTTTCCTCTGAGTTATCAAAAATCTCATTCTCACCCAGCTCCTGTCGGTCATGGAGGCTGGTTTCTGGGGGCTTCCCGCAGTGCTAGAGGGCAGATTCAGGCCTCAGGGCTGCAGCAAAGTGAGATATGGCAGAGGTGGGCTTTAAAGGAGCACAGAGGGGCTCTTTACACGGGGCAGAGGATGGCAAGGGTGGAGGTACGCTAGTGTCACACTCATTGTACACTTAGCATCATAGCTCTCAGTAGGTATTGATTTAATAAATGCACTAATGGATGGAAGGGTCTTAAGCAGAGAAGCCATATGATCTGTGTTTTTCTGGTTTAGAAGGAGACTGCAGAGGAACTCAGAGAATGACTTACGAAGGACATGTTTGGAGATGGGAACAGCAGCTAGGAGGCTGTTGGAATAGGAAATACAGAGAAAATGACAGAAGGAAGCCTGTGAGGCATTTGTGACCCACTTGATATGTGTGAGTGTCGGCGTGGCGGGGAGATGGGGGTGTTAGATGGAAGAAAGCAGTTCTAGATGCTGGCTTTAGTGGGAAGGCAGAGTTCCAGAAGTTAGCAAAGAAACACCGCAAGAGGAACAGGTTTAACGGGAAAGGTAACTGTGGGTGGTTGTAGATTTGAGTTACTTTGAAGGCTTCCGGTGTAAGGCATTCAGATGAAGAGTTTTTTTACAAATAAATATTTTGTTGCTCTTTGTCTCAATATTAACATGTGAAGTTTATACTACTCAGATGGATGTGAAAATTTATTTTATAAGATTTAAATTAGGTACTGAAAACATTAGTTTCTGTTTTTAGTAATGTTATGAAAGTGGAGGATTATTTGGATAATTTATTAACCAAGCTTAAATGAATAACAAATGGATAAAAATCAGTGTAAAACAAAGAAGAAATTCAGATGGCCAACAGACACATGAAAAGATGCTCCATATCGCTAGTCATCAGAGAAATGCAAATTAAAACCACAATGAGATATCACCTCACACCAGTAAGGATGGCCACCATCCAAAAGACAAACAACAACACATGTTGGTGAGGTTGTGGAGAAAGGGGAACCCTCCTACCCTGCTGGTGGAATGTAAATTAGTTCAACCATTATGGAAAGCAGTATGGAAGTTCCTCAAAAAGCTCAAAATAGAAACACCATTTGACCCAGGAATTCCACTTCTAGGAATTTACCCTAAGAATGCAGCACTCCAGTTTGAAAAAGACAGATGCACCCCTGTTTATCACAGCACTATTTACAATAGCCAAGAAATGGAAGCAACCTAAGTGTCCATCAGTAGATGAATGGATAAAGAAGATGTGGTACATAGACACAATGGAATATTATTCAGCCATAAGAAGAAAACAAATCCTACCATTTGCAGCAACATGGATGGAGCTGGAGGGTATTATGCTCAGTGAAATAAACCAGGCAGAGAAAGACAACTACTAAATGATTTCACTCATATGTAGAATATAAGAGCAAAGGAAAACCTGAAGGAACAAAACAGTAACAGAATTACAGAAACCAAGAATGGGCTAATAGTTACCAAAGGGTAAGGGACTGGGGAGGGTGGGTGGGAAGGGAGAGATAAGGATGGGGAAGAAGAAAGGGGGCCTTATGATTAGCATGTACAATGTGGGGGGGCATGGGGAGGGCTGTGCAACACAGAGAAGACAAGTAGTGATTTTACAGCATCTTACCATGCTGATGGACAGTGACTAGTGGGGTTTGTTGGGGGGGGGACTTGGGGAAGGGGGGAGCCTAGTAAACATAATGTTCCCCATGTAACTGTAGATTAAGGATACCAAAAAAATCAGTGTAAAATTAGTTATTTCTTCATAAACAGGTTATTAATGGATATTTAGGAGTTTTTTCTTTAATGTGCTGTAACTATTATAAGGATAAAAGATTTAAACTATTTTTAACAATTCTTTTTATACTGTAAATATAAGCACTTAAAATGTCTATAGATGTAAAATACAGAATTCAAAACAAATTAGTTTTTTCAGAAAAATTGATGTGAAAATTCAATCTATTGGATGGAAATTAGAAAACAAACTTTATCAGTTCTTTCATATTGTCTCAAATGTCATATAACTAGAAACTCTAAGTTTTCTAGAAAAAGTATACTGTTGTAATGGTTTACATATGCTTTAAAAATTGTTACAATAAAGTAACTTAGAAAATACCAGATATATTTAAATATTTTTTATAGTAAAATACACTAATGTTTACTAGAAACATACTTGGATCCAGAAGAATATAGACTATGTTTATAAGGATAAACAAAATATGATATATTTTAAAAACAAAAAAGGAGAGAGAGAGAGAGACAAGATTTTAGCTGTATGTTAGACTGAGCTAGTTGAAGATGAAAATATAGACTTAATTCTGAGGCTTAGATTTGAAAGCCTCTATATAGAGTTTACTAAGAGATGAGTTAATTTTATTTGCAGTAAGATTTAATGCATCTAGCATATTCTCTTAATTTACTTAGAACACAAGCATTTTACATAACGTAAGCAGATTCTCATGGAGTCTAATGCATTCAGGACAGAGTTAATTAGTAGCTATGGTAACTCTTAGGCCTGCTAAGTCAAAATGTATTAGAAATGCTTGACTGACAATAGATAGCTCCACAATGTGCTTTTGGCTTTCATGAAGAATAATAAGCTAGTAAGCTTTCTAAAGAAGATGGTGTTTGGGGGATTGAAGATATGGTGCTATATATACTTAGATTTTTTTAAAAGCCTTTCTCTTCCTAGAATCTCCATGTGAGCAAGCAAACTGCCCAGATAAATGTTTCTCACTGAAGTGTTAAAAGAGAAAAAAACAGCAGATAATGAAGAACAAAATAATAGAGGCGTCTGGGCCAGTTACATGACAGCAGTGTGTTCTTTTGCTTTGAGAAGTCTTTTATCTCTGCATGCAGCATTAGAACATAGGACTCTCTCTCTAAATAATAATTTAAATAATAGATTTACAGGTGCTTTTAGAATTTCAGTTCACAAAGTTAGGAAAAGAAGAAAGCATCTCTTTAAGGCTTTTTTATTGAACTGCTGTTCTAGGTAAGATGAATACCTTTTGCAGGAGAAACCAAACACAGCAGCATGTTAGTGGGCCACCCAGAAAGAGCTCCCCATTTCTGAGGGGCACCCAACAGGTGTTAAAATCCTATAGCAGTTAACCCCCCCTCGCACCATTGAGCCTGTGAGCACCCTCCTTTCCACAGCAAATGCACATTTCTATTTCTCTGGGTTGGTAATTTTGTTAGTGAACATTTGCTTTATTTGGGGAATGTGTGTGTAAACAAACTCCTGTATTGGAAGCAATGAGTTTTATTTATGTATTTAGTACATGAAAAAATTTATTCTTTTGAATGAAACAATTTTAATGATACAAATTTTGTTTTTTAATTGAACTTTTTAAAGGTAGCTGTAGATTCACAGGCAGTGGTAAGAAATAATACAAGAGATCTGATATCTCATATACCCTACCTGGTTTCCACTCATAGGGAACATCCTGCAAAATTATGTTATATCGGGGGATTGACAATCAAAATGCAGGGGGCAAAATGCAGGGGGCAAGGGGGATATTGACAATCAAAATGCAGAAGTCTCCATCCCAAAGATCCCTCCTGGGCCTTACTTCCTTCCCACCACTGGTGACCATTAATCTGTTCTCCAGTTCTAACTTTTTCATTTCAAGAATGTTATCTAAATGTTCTATATGGTTTCAAGAATCATATAGCATATATCATTTTGGGATTGGCTTTTTTTCACCAACATAATTTATGGAGATTAATCCTTCCTATTAGATTAAGAGTAGTTTGTTCCCTTTTATTGCTGAACATTGCTCCATGGTATAATGTACCATATTTGTTTAACAGCTCATCCAGTTAAGGACATCTGGGTTGGGTCCAGTTTTGGGCTATTAGAAATAAAGCTGTTACAGACTTCATGTTCACGCTTTCTGAGCATAATCCTCATTTCTTCAGGATAAATGCCCAAGCTATCACTGCTGGGTTTTATGGTAGTTATAGGTTTAGTTTTTTAAAAAGCTGCCAAACTGTTTCTGGGATGGTCTTAACATTTTACATCACCATCAAGAACGTATGAGTTTCTCCATGTCCTTGCTAACATTTGATGTAACTTTTTTTTATGTTTGCCATTCTGATAGTGCATAGTAATATGAAATTGTGATTTTCATTAGCATTTTCTTGATGGCTAAAGATGTTGAACATCTTTTCATGTTCTTCTTGGTCATCTGTATACAATCTTTGGTGAAATGTCACTTCATGTCTTTTGCTCATGTTTTAATTCATTTGTGTTTTTGTTAAATTGAGTTTTGAGACTTACTGTACTCTAGGAGCTAGTCCTTTGTCAAATGTATGGCTTGCAAATATTTTCTCACAGTCTGTAGCTTGTCTTTTTATCATTTAATGGTATTTCACAGAGAAAAAGGTTTTCATGTTGATACATTGAATTAATCAATTTTTCATTTTACAGCTCATTCCTCTCCTGTCAAAATAACTGAGAAAGGTTTGCTTAGATGTAGATCCCAAAGATTTTATTCTGCATTTTCTCTGAAAGTTTTCTAGTTATACATTTTAGATTTAAGTTTCTGATCCATTTTGAGTTAATTTTTACATGAGGTGTAAGGCTTAGGCTGAGGTTTGATGTTTTCGTCTGTGGGTATCTCACTGTCACAGCATCACTTGTTTTCTGAAAAGGTTAACTTTTCTCCCTTGAGTTGCTTTTGTGTTCTAAAATAAGTTGTGTGCAAAAACGTTTGTGTGGCTGTGGTTCTGGTTTCTCTATTCTGTTCCTTTGATCTAAGTGTCTATCCTTCTGCCAGTACACAAAGTGTTTCAATTACTGTAACTGCAAAATATATCTTAAAATTGAGTAGGTTGATTTCTCCCACTTAATTCTTTTTTTCATAATTGTTTTAGCTCTACTGATTGTTCCACCTTTCCATATACATTTTTGATAATTTTCTCTGTATGTACAAAAATATTACTGTTATTTGATTGAAATTGCATGAAACCTATATATCAGTTTGGGTGAATTGCCATCTTTTCTATGTTGTATTTCAATCCATAAACATGGTATGTCTCTCCATTTATTTAGATCTTGATTTCTTTCATCGATGTTGTATAATTTTTAGAATACAAGTCCTGAATGTGTTTTATTAGATTTACACCTAAGTACTTAATTTTTTGAATTACTATAAATGGTATTGTATTTTTTTATTTCTGTGTCCATGCATTCATTAATAGTATATAGAAATATAATTGTATTTTGTATATATATCTTATATCCTGTGACTTTGCTGAACTCATTAATTCTAGAAGGTGTTTTGTTCCTTGGGATTTTCTATATTGGAAATTATGTCATCTAGCAAATAGGGCTAGTTTTGTTTTTTCCTTTCCAATTTGTATGACTTTATTTCCTTTTCTTGCCTTATTATACTAGTTTGGTCTTCCAGCCCTTTTGAATAAGAGCAGGGACAGTGGACAGCCTCGCCTTATTTCCGGTTTGAGGGGAAAGCATTCTTTCCGCATTTACAATAATGTCGTCATTAGTCTCTTTTTAATGATCTTTTTTAGTGGAGGAAATTCCTATTTCAGTTTTTTGAGAATTTTCGTTATGAATGTATGCTGAATTTTGTCATATACTTTTCCTGTATTTATTGACTATATGCTTTTTTTCCTTATCCTGTTAATAGGGTAGATGAAACTGATTGATTTTCAAATATTAAATCAACTTTGCATGCCTGGAATAACCTTACTTATCCATGGTGTATATTTTTCTATATAGATTGCTGAATTCACTTTATTGTTTTCTCTTTGTTGCTGTTAAGGATTTTGGTGTTCAAAGTCATGAAAGATATTGGGTCATAGGTTTTTTTTTTTTTGTATTGTGTTTGTCTGATTTTGGGATAGAGTAATATTAGGTACATAAAATGAATTGGGAAGTAATCCTTCCTTTTCTTTTATTTGGCAATCATTGTGTATGTAGAGTTGTTGTTAATTCTTTACAAAGAATTCTCCAGTGAAGCCATCTGGGCCTGCAGAGTTCTTTTTGGGGAGTCTTAAAATTATGAATTCAATTTCTTCAATAGTTACAAGGCCATTCAAGTGAGCTATTTCATATTGATAGTTTTTGTTTTTGGAATTGGTCCATTTTGTCTACGATGTCAAATTTATGTGTAGAGTTGTCAGTAGTATCTCCTTACTGGTCCCCCGATGACTGTGTCCTAGGGATGTTTCCTGTTTCACTCCTGGATGTAACCTTTGCCCAGTTCAAATGCTCTTTGAAGTCAGCTTCCCCACAGCAGTTGTGATGATTTGAGACTGTGACCCCAAGGTCCTGCATCTTGCCTCCGTATTCTAGTGAAATTTACCTTTGTTGTTCCCTTTTGCTCTTTTCAGTTTTAACCCAACTGGCTTTTTAAATGTCCCTTAAATATCCTGAGCCATTTGCCTCCTTTCTGACCTCACAAGGGTCATCTTTATCCCCCCAAGCATAGGCGTGACTTTCACTTCTCCAGGGAGGCTTTCCATGACCTCCAGGCCAGGTGGGGTGTTCTCCAGGTCAGTGCATTCTCACTGCTTCTTTTCTTTTCTTTTTTCTTTTCTTTTCTTTCCTCTCCTCTCCTCTCCTCTCCTCTCCAGGTCAGTGCATTCTCACTGCTTCTTTTCTTTTCTCTTTCCTCTCCTCCCCTCCCCTCTCCTCTCCTCCCCTCCCCTCCCCTCCCCTCTCCTCTCCTCTCCTCCCCTCTCCTCTCCCCTCCTCTCCTCTCCCCTCTCCCCTCCTCTCCTCTCCTCTCCTCTCCTCTCCTCCCCTCTCCTCTCCTCCCCTTCCCTCTTCTCTTTTCTCTTCTCTTCTCTTTTCTTTTCTTCATACCAGTCAAATATTCTCTAAAGAAAACAAAATATTTTTTGTTTTACTACCTTTCTGGTATCTCTCTCTCCCCCTTGATCCATAGAGGCAAACGCCGTGCTTTGAACTGTCTTCTTCATTGCTGTATCCCCCACGCCTAGCTTGGCATACACGTGGTCCCTGATACTAAGTAACTGAATGGATAGATGCCAGAATAAAGAGATGCTTTATTGCAGGAGATGATGAATAAACACTAAAATTCTTATAATGAAGTCACATATAGTTGAAATGTGGTTTAAAACAAGACATAAAGGCACCCCTGAGTTACAGACATCAGATTGCAAACAGAGACCTTCCTGGTTCCACCTTATCTCCGTCCTCTTCCTGCCGGAAGCTCATTCCTTACACACCTACCCGCCCGTTACTCTGCCCTCCGTTGACCTCAGCCCCACATTTCTGCGTACCCTGGCTTATTTAGTGCTTCTCACACTTGGGTCCCAGGACTTTATCTCTATAGATAAATTTTTGGGAGTTGACACATTTTATGAGAATTTTAGAATTTGTGCTCCATTTTGAAAGTAATGTTCCAAATTATTTCGCTCTTTCAAAATATAAAATGTCTGGTTTTGGCTGTGATCAGTAAAATTCATAAGATCTTTTCCTAGAATAGGGCTTAAATCTTTAAACTAGCATTTCATAAACTGGAATAGGTTTCTTTCTTTCTTCTCTCCCTGCGTCCCTCGCTCCCTTCCCCTTTTCTTAGCTTCGGGTGGTTGGCCAACGACTCAAGTTTTGAGAAATATTTCCTGGACAGCAGGCAAGCCACAGAGTAAGATACAGTTGAGAGAGAGTGTGCATGATACAACAGTGATCAATGATTAAAAACTAAATTGTAGCTTGATTAATGATTATATGAGCAGAATATGAATCATGCCAAATCATTTTTTAAGGACAAAAATGAAAACCTGCAGACAAATACATTAATTAACATAGAACAAAAAAAATGACTAAAATCATGACAGGAAATATAAGAAGTACCAAAAAAATGAAATAACCACTGGATGTTTATGAGAGGGATTTTATTAAATTTAAAGCTTACTTTGCATCATCAATAAATATCTCATACAAAAGAAATGAGAAAAATCAGTTTTCTTATATCTTAGAAAACAAGCTCAGAGATTAAATTACTTATTAAAAATGTACAACTGAGTCTCTAAAAAAGGAAGAAAATAGGCAAACAAGCCATGTAAGTGGGCCCATTTTTCTTACAGAGACTGTACGATGCTTTGCCTACTTAGCGGTGTGACATGTGTTGTGCCGCGTGCCTGGGTCCTCACCGGCTTGGGGCCACCAGCCGTCCACTGTCCCTCTCGGGGTTCGGCTGCACGGGCTCTGCTCGGCCAGGCTGCCTCCTCACTGACCTGCTGCCCCAAAGGCTCTCCAAGTCTTGGGGAGCCTAGTGCGGAGGCTACAGCCCCGGGGCGCCTGGCCAGGGCACTTTCTGCCGAGGAGAGCCACTCCTGCTGTCGCTCGGGTGCTGCAGGGGGGACCTTAAAATAGGAGCGACTCCCCACAGCCTGTTTGTTTCTCACCCCTTATCCACTAAATGTCCTGCTTAAGGGCAGCATAAGGAATACCTTTTCTTTTCCTCATGTCTCTAGGATCCACACCTTTTATTTTTGCTTTGATGGTCTCTAAGCGAGGGGGTTACAGAGATCTGGAGGGGAAAGGGGGGCTGCCTGGGCTTTAAATTCCCTTTAACGTCTTTGCTCTCAGACTGATAAATATTCATGCAGCTTCCGTCTACGGAGGGCGGCCTAAAACACCGACCCAGCATCCCAGTAACATTCGCAGTGCGAAATGGTGTCACATGTTGGCGGCCGGAAATCTGTTCCTATGGTCACCACCTGCGGAAGGTCACCTTCAGGAGGTCCCTCCCGAGTGCTGGATCATGCGGGGACAACGAGCCTCCTCCTGAGGGTGAAGGCAGAGTTCGCTCTGCGGCCTGTAATGACCTGGGTGGTTCTGGAAACTTGGAGTTTATCATCAGGCCTCTGTATTTCAAGAACTATTTCAGTCAGATGTTATCTAAGGCAGGATTCCATAATAAAAGCAGCCCTAATGTTCTGATGGGGGGAATGAGCTGGGCTGAAGGGGGGCTGAAGATTGTCACTGGTGCTAAGTTTATTTTCTTCACTGGAAACCAGTCGGTTGTTTTAAGATGGCCAATTAGGGTCCAAGGAAAGGGACTCTTCCCTGAGAAGGGTTGGGCTGCTCGTAGTGAAGAAGGGCACTTGACTGCGTGAGGAACACGTCGTCAGTCAGAGGTGGCCGAGGTGTGGAATGGAGCTGGGAAACTTGACCTTCTAAAACCCAGAAATCCTGTGACATTCCATCCTGTCAAATATCAGCACAGTCTCTAAGTCTCTGCCATCAGACACTGAATCGAGTAGTTCCCACACAATCACACCAGTCAGAGAGCTTTGTTCCACTTGTTCACTTCCTCCACGCACCCCTACCAGGTCTGAAGCTGCCCCAGTAAAGATCTGGCTTTGGTTCAGTTTGGCATCCTTGAGCCCAGGAGCCACGGGAGGCCCCTGAGGCCCCCGTGCTGGGACAGAGCAGCCACACTGACTCACAGCTGCTGGGCCCCGGCCGGGGCTCCCTGAGGTCTGTCCCCAGGACAGCATGCCCTGCAGATGCTGCCCTCACTGAGCACCCCACAGGGCTCCCCAGGAAGAGACCTGAGCAGGGCAGGGCCTCTCTGGGGTAGCGAGAAATGAGTGCGGGCCTTGTCATGCAACTACAGTTGAATAAACATAAAGTCGCTTTGGGAGGGTAACGTTTCCCTGTGACATTTTTTAGAAATCATAGGTTGTCAGATATGAATGATTCCAGATTCATAGGCAAATTCCTTTGTTGACATTAGGGCAATTGTGTTCTTGCCCACAAAATAATACAGAACTTTATAATTCTTTAAAACGAGAGACTGAACGTAAAACTGCGCACTCTGGGCACTGGGCAGCGTTTCATGTACTATGTAAATGTCTGAAACACGTGAAGCATGCATATTATTTTACTGCTTTCTGACTTTAGAATTCCAAGAAGGGCATTTCTTCTCAGCATCAGTTCAAAGATTACTTCTAAAAAAATTCTCATTTCCATGCCTCCAAGGAGTCCACCAAAGGATATCCTTGTAACCTGAAGACAGGCTCAATCCTAGGGGCCTACATGGAATGTACAGAAACAAAGGCCTGCCGCCAGCTGTCTTTTTGTTCAAGAGCTTGGATGACGGTGGAATAATAGCATGAGAAGAAAGGATCTCAAAGGAAAGACTAGAAAGCACATATGTTTAGGACTTGGATTTGAAGTTTGAGTGGGCCGTTTCCTCCTTGAGTCTGTACCAACTGCTTGGTAATATGGCAGAAGGAGCAGGTATTTCTGTGTGCTCCGTACTGGTCTGGAAAGTTTTTGTCGATACAAATGTAAAAATCACAATTCTTTATTTTCTTCTTCTCCTTCCTCACTGTCACAGATTTTTATTCTAATTCTGTAGCCTTTTATTTATTAGAGGTCACTAACTAGTAACTTCAACTCTTCAGGGCCCCAGGGAACATAATTGAGGATCTGTACGTTTAAAAATACGTCTGGAAACAATGGATACTATAAAGCCCGGGCACTAAAGCTAACCTTTCAGGTCCTTGTGCAGACTCCACTCTGCCCAGGTTTTCTAGACACCAGGTGCCCTGGTCATGCAGATTAGAAGCCAACAATTTAGAGGCAGGAAATGACCACTGCTGGAACCCACTTAAGGGAACCAACAGGGGCTGACGTCTGAATAGTGAGGGAGGAAAACAGAAGTTACAAGAAATATGTACAGTGAGTCACGATCTGGAAAACTTGAAGGCATTTAGTACAGGGGCAAAGACGTGAGAGAACATAGTACCTCTTGAGGACATTTTTTTATTGAACCATGTAAAACTGAGACACCTCATGACGATCTCATACTGATAATTTTGAATTAAGAAAAAATGTTATATTCTGTGTAAGACATTGTTCTGTTCATTAGGTTCTACTGAAGAATTTAAACAAATAAGCATATATATGATCTACTGTGAAAATTCCATTAAAAGTTATAGTTTAAAACATCCCACTTACAGAGATACACCTTATTCATCTGAAAACATTTGCTTATGTAGATTATTTACCCATTTGTGCTGGGTACCTGAGTTTCCTACCTAAAAATTTAGAATTAGTAAAGAAGTCATTCTTGAAGTGAAGTGTGGCACGATCAGCATCCCTTCCCCTCTAGTCCCCAAAACACAGTCTGAGTCGCCGCATGTCATGGGGTGCAGGTTAAACTGCAACCAACACCCCTATGCCAGTGTGTGGTGGGACAGGCCTGGGAACTCCGGCTCTGTCCTCCTCCTGCCCGCCTGCCCTGTACCTGTGCAGGGCAGTTCCTCCACGAGCACCCAGTGGAAATCAATGGAACCTCTCCTCTTTGTGTTCCAGGCTGGTGTGCAGTGTGGCTGAACTCCTGGGCCTGAGAACATTGGCAGACCCGGTCAGCAGGTCCGGCAGAGCAGCCCCCCTGCCGCCATGCACCCTGTCCCCCCTACTGCTCCCCGGAGTTCTGGGCTGCACGCCCCTCTGAGACGTCCTGGGCCTGGAGGGCTACAGCCTCACCACACTCTCAGATTTGTGCCGACCCTCTGCACCTGCTGCCAGGCACCTCCATGCTGGCACCAGCCTAGGCCTTTTCTTTTGTTTTGTGACCCTTGCTAGTGTTTAGAGATTAAATGGTTCCAGTTACTGCAGGTCATACTTGTCCCAGTCCCCATTTACCTAATTAGTGTTGTCTTCAGCATGGGTGGGGAGAAGACAGATGGCCAGATGACAGTCTGAGCCCACTGCTAATGTGATATGAACGGCAATAATAGAGAAAATACTAAATGGGAAAAATTCAGTAACAAAAGGAAAAGTGTTTCTCAGCATTAAATGAAACATCCTAAACAGTACACAGGACACTATGTTACTGCTAATATTTTATATCCATTATCTCATTAATATTCCTACATCCCTATGAATCATGATCATCATTATCCTTTTAAGATGATCCGGAAGCTTTTCAAAGAGAGGCTGAGCAACCTGCCCTTCCGTATAGCAGGGTCAGGACTGCACCCCTGCCCCCAGAGCCCACGCTCTCCATGCACCACTGCATCACCCCCCGCGGGGAGTGTACAGGCTGTTTGTGTCTGTGATAAACCGTAAGTGCTTTGAAGGTGGGGCCATGTGATTTGGTGTCCTGTGTCCTATTTACACTTCACTAGGTAAGTTATTGAGAAGAACATGCTAATTACACTTTCTGACTTTATTATTTGAGAGAAGATAATGGCTAAACAAATGTGCTTTGAAGCTATGCTAGGCACACTGTTAGGAATCTCTGTTAGTGGTAAATGTTATGATGTTTCAAAGTGTTATTATAAAAGTACAGTATATTTGTGAGATTCTTTTTCATCATTTAATTTTATTAATGACTTTTCTCTGACTATAAAAATAAAGCAAGTTCATCATAGAGAAAGCTTAGAAAAGATAGAGAGGTATAAAGAAAGTGCAAATCACCCGCCATTTCAGCACCCGGAGATAGCAGGGGAACGCTGCCCCCATTTGGCTGGTTCCTTGCACACACTTTCTGCTGTCTGGACTATTACAGCATGGACAAGATCTCAGTATAAAACTGGCCTCCATTCTGAACGCAGCGTGGGCAAGCGGGAACTCACAGCCAGGAGCAGGGGGCAGATCCATGGTGGGAAGTGGCTAAGAGCCATCAGCAGTCAAGGGCACCTGGTAAAACGACCTAATAGGATTGTTTGCTGAAGACAGGCCAGGACAATCCACCCCCCGCCAAGGTATGGTGAGGATGAAGAACCCCATCAGGTTGTAAGGCTGATCAGGTATTGAAGGTGGGGGCTTCTGATTAAATTCACTTAGCAGAGTTCTCAGCAAAACTGGATTTTACAAGCAAGTGGCCAGATGGGCCTAGGAAAAGGTCTAAGAGCCTGACTGAAATGTGGTCAAGCAAAGAATCTTTGTCAGCACCCAGCGTAAGCCATGTACACACACAACATGCACACACACCTCTCTTTAAAATTTCAGTGTACATGAACAATGGTATTATAAATAGTTTTGTATTTGGCCTTTTTTACTCACTGTTGTATTATGCACATTTCATAGTATTAATTTTCAAGAATGTGGTTTCTAATCACTGGATGGTTTACTGACTGGACTTAATTTATTTTTTATTTTGGTAATTTAGATAGTTTCCACGTTTATCTATTTGCTTCTTTGTTTTTACTATTTATTGTCAGAAAATTTACATCAGTGACCTTATGCATACACATTTGACCCTATCTTTAGGTAATTTAAGATACAATCTTAGAAATGGAATTGTTAAATCAAAGGACGTGATATATTTAAAATCATATTTTCAGGTAGGTTATGCCATGTAATACTTCTACCACTGGTGTTTAGATGATAAAAACTAATATTTTTGTCTGCATTTAACACGTACTTTCATACTTACTATGAAGTTTTATCCTCACAACAATCTTTTGAACAATATCAGTACTGTTTTTCTCGATGCTACAGATGAAGAGATTTTAAAAAGTAGTAAAAATAAACCTGAAGTTAAGTGCCTTATATACAATGTTGGAGACAAAACTGGAACCGAGTTTCCCAAGCTATAAGACTCTAGGGAGGCCTCGGGATTTTCTGTAAATCTCACTCAGTGCCTGAGTTCTCTAGTAAGATTTTATTTCACATGAAACTACCATTTTCACCTTTGCCGTGGGTTTACTGTGAATACCAGCAAAAGCAGGGGCTCGGGGGAGGCGCCGGCCGGGGGGAAGCCTGAATGAGACCTTCCCATTTTTCACACTGGTTTTTCAAGAAGTAGGTGATCTGGAGGCCACTTGGCTAAGCTCACTGACTAGGAGCTGACAGAAAACCTTTCTAAGTTCTTTAGAAATTTCTATTAATCAGTCGTGATCTGTATAGCAAATGCATAGCTTTTACTGACATTTAAATTCTTGCTTCATTATAACGCCTTTACAAAATAATCTTTTAAAATCCTTTCTGATTATGAGGACATACAATTTGTGTTATTAAATAGAACTATTTCATAATGAAAACATGTAAGCATACATAGTTTGTCTTTATACTTCGACTAAAATCGTCGATGACACCAGTCTGAGTGGAGCTGAAGGTGTCAGGATCATAGGTGGCTGAACATACATTTCGCACGCGGGTGGAAAGTAAGAAGAAGAGGGAATGTTTAAGGCTGTGCCTAATTCTGTAAAAACGAGTGTTCAGAGGGTGTACCGAGTTGTCATGCGCAGTTTGCAAGTGTTGTAGAACATACAGAAATGATGGGAGCACTTTTTCTAGCAACTCATCAGCTCTTATGCAGATAAGACTGGGCAGAATTCATAAGGACTGGGTTCTGGGCCTGTTCTCGTGCCTGCCACTGACTTCTTCATGAATGAGGAGCAAATCTCACATCTTTACTGTTTCACTTTTCTTTTTAATAAAAGAGGGAGAGTTTAGATTGTCTTCAAATTCAT
The DNA here is from genome assembly GCF_040802235.1 of Manis javanica. Lineage (NCBI taxonomy): Eukaryota > Metazoa > Chordata > Mammalia > Pholidota > Manidae > Manis > Manis javanica. Next base: position 15,019,915 of record NC_133171.1, read on the forward strand.
GTGTAATCTACAGTTCTACAGTTAAAAGATGCCTTTAAATGTTCGCTAAGCACTGGTATGGTTGAAACAACTAGAGTAGCACCAAAAGTGGTTCACCAATTCCCTTTAAAACGCCATAATTTTGAAAAAAAAAAAAAAAGAGCTCCAACGTGTTCTGACCAGTGGATGTGAGTGTAGGAGGGAGGAAGCAGGCTCAGCTCTGGTCTTCAGGTCACAGCTCTGGGGTCCCACAGGCCTGGATCGTTCTAACCTAACTTGGTGCTTTGAAAGCCATGTGGCTTGAGAAAACTCAATTTTTTTCAGCTTCAGTAAAACTTGAAGATAATACATTTCTCTTGGTACTGAGGAGTGCTTGAGACACACTGGTCAGAGATTGAACCTGGTGACAAACTTACTGCACTTAACTGGAGTCTAAAAGGCTTCCTTCCATTTGTAGATTGAAATTATTTCTACAGAATGGTTACTTTTATTTTTTAGGCAGGTGTGGGTGTAACAATAACAGTTCTGGCAATCATACTTTTACTTCCTTCCAAAACGTGCTTGTGTGTGTTCTGTGCACAAGTGCTGGGTGTGTGTCACACGAGGGTGTTATCAGAGTGGCGGCCAGCGACGGATAGCACATACGCTGTGGTCCATGTAACGGGAGCTGATGTTGCCCTAACATTCTAGCCCAGCCCGAGTCTTACAGCTAGCTGGTCGATGGCAGCATTCAGAATGGCTTTCTCCCTCTGAGAAAACAAAACGATAGTGTTCTCAAAAGACAGCCACCAAGTGAACAGTATCTGTCTCCCTTGAAAACATGAGGCCGACAGCGTGGACGGCCAGCTCCCGGGTTTATCGCCAGAACAGCTAAGGTTTGCTGAGAATAAACATCAGGATCGCTTTACTGACGTTTGATGCCTGGATGACCAAGTGGCCTAAACCACTGAAGACCAGAAGGCTGAAGTTCTTCCACTTGTCTGAATGATTTCGGCTCTTTTTCTTCTGAGAATACGCTATTTGTACAAAGCCAGCAGCTCTCTGGTTTAGGCGGCCCTTCATTCTGCGGGAAGCAGGTGGACACCCTCCCGCTGACACATCATCACCTCCGGGCTTGGAGCGCCCTTCGCGGGCGAGGTGCCTCCCTCGGGGTCGTTCATGGGGCCGAGACGCACGTTGACAGGGTATCTGCCGTGGGGTCGCATTTTGTGCCTTGCTGTTGTCACTAGCTTCTCGTTCTAATTCTAATTCCGAAATCTTCAGAGGAACTAAACCAGTGTTAATTAACCCAAACAATGTGTGCAAAACTGTGTGAAGCCCTCTACTTGCAGAGCTCTGACCTGCACCTCCACTGACCCTGAGCCGGACCAGGGACTTCACAACAGAGGATCTCCCGGTTCTGAATCGTGCATTGAGGGATTTTTCTTTTGTTTTTTAGTATTCCAGATTTGGCCAGATTAAAATTTTGATTTCCGGCTTTTAGTCCATTTATATATTTCTTTATTTCTTCTTATATATAATTTATACCTATTTCTATGATGGTCCAGTCGTGTTCATGTCAGTTTATTAAATGGTTTTTGAAGTATTTTCTAGTTTCATTTTTTATAAACCATTGTTTTTTTTTGGATTTCCCCAGTGTTTTGGAATGTATGCTATTCTTAAATCTCCTTCGTCTCTATTTCTCTCATTGCCAGTCAGCAGCAAAGGTGCATATTTTCTGAGTCTTCACTGATGAAAGGAAGAGACTGCCATGTGTTTTCTTCCCCCTCCCTTCACACCTTTTTTTTTTTTATGCTGGGTTTTAAAATCCAGGATGTTGCGCACATATTTTACTTAATAATTTTTTCTTTCTGAAAGATCATTTTTGACATTGCTGTTCGCTTTGGTCACCAGACTAAAACAGCGGTTACTTATCCTGACGAGTGACCAGCTCTCGGGCTCACAGACCCTGTGGTCTTTACCCTGCCCTCGAATGAGGGAGTTTTCTTCATTCCAAGATCAATATTCAGTTTTAAAAGTTTTCATGCTTGAGTATTTTCTGAATCTTGAAAAATATCTCCTTTTGCCCCACACGTTCCCGGCATCTGCAGTTGACTAGTCCTGGCCCTTCCTTTGAAAACTCTACAAGAAACAGTTCTACCATTTGTAGACACTTTTATTTTTATTTGCTTGATTGCTTGCACTATTCTTCTATACCCATGTATTTTGAACATATATCTAAGAGCTAGCTAAGTATCTGAAGCAAGAATTTCTGGTCTATTTCTATAGACTTTTTCTTACTTCAGAAGGCTTTCTCTTTTGTGCAGACCGTTTTCTGTGTCAGAAGAGAGAAAAAGTCTTCCTACCTCTCATGAAGAGCCACATGGCTATGTCCTGTGTCCTCCCTTGGGTAGAGGTTGTTCTGTTTGGCTCTGTTTATTTTTGGAATCATTATTTAAATAATTTATTTATCATTTATTAATAAATGAAATTAACACATTAATACACATTTATTAATCTTGATATTCAGTGTACTATAAACTCTTGTTTTCATTGTGTTTTTCATAAGCATTTCAATGGGCTTTCAGGAGAGGCTGTATTAAGAGCTAATAGACTGATGTGACTTTCTGAAAAAGAAGCCTGCAAATACTGAGTATGAGTAACGTGTACAGAGAAGGGCAATCAGACGTTTACTCCTGAAAATTGTGCCTTCTTATTTCAAGATGTCACCTTCAGATCAAAGGATAGAATAAGTGTAGCATTAGTGATACACTGAGGCAAATGAACATTAGAGCAGTGCCACTGTGACGTCAGTTCATCCCCGCCCTCCGTGCGCCCTGAATATACTCATGGGAGGGGAGGGGGGAGGGGGGAGGGGGGAGGGGTGGGAGGGGCCCGCCCTCTGCTGCCCTCTGCTCGCCGTTGCCGGAATCCATGCCGGTTTGCGCATTCCCATCAACACCTATTATTTCTTACAGGTCTTCTAGATATCTCTAAAGATAATTCTCCCAGGGACTGGAAAACTTTCGAGTCATGAAAAAGTTAAAAATAATTGTATTTCCTATCAATCCCAAAATGTACATTAATATTTTATTTTTTGTTATAGTAAATTTTCTTAAATGATCAAAAACTTTCTATGCAAAAGCGATCATTTTTTCCAGCTGGGAAACAGATGACTACTCATAAAATCATTTAGGGAGTGACTTCTTCAGATTTACACTACTGCCAAGAATAATAAAAAGAAATGGTAAAACGATCTCATGTGAATTAGAATCTGCACCCTTATTCCTCGGGGCAGGCCTCACTCTCAGAAAGTGCCTTCACGGATTCTTGGCCCAAAGCCCAGGTGTTCATCTCTCTCCTGGCTGGCTGGGCCTGAACTGCCACTTTCTGCAGGCTCCACCGAGCACCCGAAATCTCTGCTCAGCCCCCAGGCCCCAGAGGCTGTCCTGTTATGACCCCTCAGAGCCTCATGCTGCTTCTGCGCAGCTTAGGGTCCTGGCGAATTTTCGTACTGACATTAATGAATCCTTTTTGGCAGTTCTTTCCTCTCTAAAAGCCTCTCTCTCACATTCAGTGCTTGGCAGCCTTTAAGGCTGGTCGGTTTGTCCCCCTGAATGGGAACACCTCTCTGTGCCCTCCGGGAGAAAGCTGGGCGTGTGAGGTTCGGGAGTCGCCCCCTGCGTGCCCCTTGTCTTAGGGATCACAGTCCTGCCCCGTGCCTGCAAACTTGTTTTATAAGCATTATCCAGTTTTTATGGTAGTTTATGGCGGCAGTTAAATTCTATGCCAGCTATTTCTCAAAGACTTTCCTTGACCCTCCTGCCACTTTTCATCATTCTCTTGCTATGATATTCTGGTTTGTTGTCTCGATAAACCGCACCACTACCTGAAATCAGCTCTGCTATGCGTTTGCTCCTATTCACTGTCTTCCCCTGAATGAAGGCCCCCGGGGCTCCGTCTCCATGGGCTCTGAGTCCTCTGTGCTGGGTAGTGCTAGGCTCCCCCCGCTAACAAAGTGCCTGGCACGTAGACACTGAAGAAATATTTGTGGAGTGAGTGATTGTTCATTATTTTGGCCACTGTTAAAAGCTGCATAGAATAAATCGGAGTTTTCCAAACTGGGTAAATATCTAACTTCGGGATTTGTCATATCCATGTATTGAAGACAAAGCAGAAACAAAAAACAAAACTAGTTTCTTTCCTTTCCTCCCAATACACATGAGAGCACAGCATTTTATCTGAGGGATTCAATCTTCTTGAAATCCGTGCGCGATCATATTTTTATTTCTCTTTAAAATTGACTAGAGGTCATTTCCTTGCAGAGCCAGCCTGTCTCTTTACAGGATGAAGCTGCTCTTTAACTTCATTACTAATACTTTGCATTTTAGTTTTTCTTACTCCTCTCCAATGGGGGGACATGAATGCAGGTTTATGAGGGCTGTGTGGAAGCCCGCTGTCATGATGTACCCCCATGCTATATTTGTGATGTCTCTGCACATTTGGAGAGATTTGAAGATCAAACACTGGAGAGATGGGTGGAAAACATAAAACTCACTGGCAGGCAGAGGGAAATAATAAATCAATGATATTAAAATCTTCTTACAATGTATTTCTAATGTCAGGAAGAGCCAGAATAAATAAAGGTTTTGCATTGAGTTCATTATTCAGCTAGAAATTTTAATAGGGAACATGCATCCTTTGGTAATGACAGTTGCTAAAGAACAAGATAGCACACATTGGCTTATTCTGCTCTTTCTCTGGAAGGAAAACTCCCTGGAGCAGAGTCTTACAGATGGGCTGTGCGGGACTGCAGACAAGGCCTGGGTAAATGAGTGCAGACGAACGAGAAACAGTGCGAAGCTCCCTCTTAGAGAAGCAATTCATTACACGGAGAGGGACTGTGGGTACCTGGTGAGGACAGGTGCTGGAATATCATGTAGCGATTACAAATTACAGATGACGGTGTGGAATGGATGGAGAACCTGAGAAAGAAAACAACATGATCGTGAGCTTCTAATGCAAGACAAGGGTGGCAGAGAAAAGAGGCTGTTTGGTGTTCATGAAGCAAAGGGCAGATGTGAGTGAGTGAGGTCAGAAAGGGCTGTTATTATTTCCAGTCTTGAGCCATGTGTTAAGTCGGGGTCTGGTGGAGAAGAACGGGACTCTGAAGCCTACGACCAGGATACATGGGAACGTAAAGAGCAGGCTGAGGCCTTCCAGCCCTTAGACTGAAGCCTGCTGGCTGGTGGGAGCATCGCTTCCTCGCTCCTCCCTGGCACCAAACATTCGTTACCTAAAACACGGCCCACTTGCAGGCAGAGCCGCCTGCCATGTGAGCAGCATCGCCCGCAGTCCTGTTTCTCCTGAAACACAAGTTCCTGTGACCCCCTGGGGATGGCATTAAGAGCCATCATATTTGGCATAAAGAATTCATGTAATAGTTATTTTTCGACAGCTTTCAGAGGCCAAAAATACAAACATGAAGACAATAATCACTGTGATTAATAGAAAGTTAGATTTTCCTTCTTTCAAAAAAAAGGTATTTGTCAAAAATATGAAGTATTTTAAAAGGAAAATTATACAATAGCGGGTATAACCTTAACTTTGACCCCAGAAAAAAAATCCTATATTCTTTTGAATCGAATGCATTAATTCTAGTAAGAATTCAACTTCTTTTGAATGGCTGCAAATCACATGGCCCCAAGGGAATTTCCAGGAGGCCAGAAGGCAGCAGGCACTTGAAACACCACCTGATGAGCCGCAGTCTGGGGGTCCCCTCAGTGCACACTGCAGGTACACAGAGCGACAACTCCTTATGAAGTGCTTATGAGGCATTTTGCATATTGTAAGTGTGTGAGTTGGTGAGCTCACACTCTTGAGATGTTAAATTATGGTAGGTATCTTTGTGTAAGAGACTTTCTTGTTGATAAACTTATTTTTGAAATACCCAGGTATACTGTCAGTTCTCAGCTTGAAATTACTTTTTTTCTGTCGTGTACAAGACATAAAATTTTGTTACACAAATAGAGACAAGCAAGGAAGAGTACATTAGAATTAATAACTGTGCACTGCCTTGAGCTCTTTTGAAAAGCATCTGTAGCTGATAAAGTAGAGGTTTATTCATGTTTTTCTCATTTCACAAAACACGTATTGAGTCCTTTCTCTATGTTTTGGGAATGTTTAGAAATGATTAAAGCAAAGGCTCAACCCTCAAGAACTTTCAGGCTAGTAGGAAGACAAGATATGTGCATGTAAGTATAAAGTGGGTCGAAGCAATAAGTACTATGAAAATATAAAAACTACTCTTATTTTTCTGAACTTGTATAACTCTACCCATTGTTGAAGGAGTCAGCCTACTACTCTTTGGATGAAGAGAAGGTGAATTTCAAAAGGAGAGGTAGACAGATTTAACTACCCAAAATAAAACTTTTATAAATCAAATAGTAAGGAAATAGAAAGCAAATACAAAGCTTGGAAACTATTTACAATGAATCTTAATGTAAATGTGTTTATAAAAATAATATGTAAAAATCTTTTACATTTGCTAAGCAAACACTAAAAACATCATCAAAAGTTCCACAAAAGGTATAAACAAAAAATCCCTGGTAAATTTCAGTCTATAAAATTAAACATTAATAAGCAATGGGATATGGTTTTTTGTTTACAAATCAATATAGACGTTTTAGATAAAAGGTTGCACTTTGTTGACAAAGAAAGGGTGAGGTAAGTACCTCTGATGGAGTAAGAGCTATAATTTTTAAGAAAATATTCTCAGTATCTACTCAGAGTATAAATTTTTCATATCCAGCTATTTTGTTTTATCCCCACATACCCTAAAGAATTAATCGTGAATGTGGTCAAATTCATGCACAAACATATTTAAGAAAGAAGTATTCACAATAGGGGGCGATTAGACCAAACGGAAGTGCTCAACAACAGAGGACATGTTCATCAATTTGTTGACATGTCAGTCATTAATAATGCATGTGTGTGATGGAATACTATTCAGCCATAAGAAGAAAACAAATCCTACCATTTGCAACAACGCGGATGGAGCTAGAGGGTATTATGCTCAGTGAAATAAGCCAGGCAGAGAAAGCAAGTATCGAATGATTTCCCTCATTTGTGGAGTATAAGAACAAAGCAAGACTGAAGGAACAAAACAGCAGCAGAGTCACAGATTCCAAAAAGGGACTAGTGGTTACCAAAGGGGAGGGGTGGGGAAGGGTGGGTGGGGAGGGAGGGAGAAGGGGATTGAGGGGCCTTATGACTGGTACACATGGTGTCTGTGTGGGTCACGGGGAAGACAGTATAGCATGGAGAAGACAAGTAATGACTAGCATCTTACTACACTGATGGACAGTGACTGCAGTGGGGAATGTGGTGGGGACTTGATAATATGGGTGAATGTTGTAACCACAATGTTGCTCATGTGAAACCTTCGTAAGATTGTATATCGATGATACCTTAATAAAAGAACAATGCATGTGTGTGTACTTATGTATGTACATATATACATAGAAGGTGAGGGAAAAGGCCGTATGTAGCTGACACAGCCTCATTTCTGTATCTGACTGTGAGGCCCTGGAAGATGTACATAGTTTCTTGTTCCATTACCCATTTTATGTCTCCTTCACCCTCAAACAAGGACCTCAGCTAATTGGTGTTCTTTACTAAGTCAGGTGACCCAGACTTCACTGTTGAAACCTCTAAATCTTTAGGGGGAATGTCCTTTTTTATTTGGTAGGGGGGGGGAATTGTTGTAACTTCCTATTAACTTTTTCTCTTGGGTATGAAAGTCCTAACAGGTACCCTAGAGAAGACCGTGGCTTCCATGCAGAGTTCCCTTGTCCAGTTTCCTTGGTTATTTGGGTCAGTCTTCCTGCCCAGTGCTGGAGTCCCCCACTCTGTAGGCTGCACAGGGAGCCCAGATGACCAGGTAGTAGCCAAAACTTTCCATCTGATGGAAACCCCGCTGTCCTGCGGAGGGAATGTGGCCCTGCTGGGGGAATAGACATCCGAAGGAGAAGAGGGCAGAGTCCCAAGGAAAGGACTCAAAATGTGTGAGTGGATTTCTCAGTGTGAGGGTCAGAGGAGCCTCATACATCCCTTGATTCTGGACCCACAGATCCCAGCAGTGGAAGAGCAGCAACCTCCTAGTGGAAGGGCTTGAAGAATAAATCAGTCCTTCTGGAGTGTGAAGGCACCTCTCTGCTCACAAGCCCTGTGCCACTGGAAGCTCCTACATGTGCAGAGGTAGCCAACTCTCTGCAGAATAATTTGGAGGGTTTTAATGGGAAATGAGACATAGGTTTTGACAGGAATACATGACTAAGGAGAAAGCCTTCATTTCCAGTCAAGCAGTTTTTCCAAACCCCTCAGCACACAGAGCAATGTCCACCCATGTGAGACCCACGTCCACGGCCTTCACCTGGCTCAAGAAGTAATTGCTTGTAGCTTTTCTAAATTCACCTTTTCTCTCTCCTGTCTTTCAAATATTGAACTTACTCATTCTCTAATCAAGGACTACCACCCAGAGTTGCTGGAATCGGGTCCAGTGTCCGTGTCCGCAGACCAGATAACGTGTGTCTCAGATGAGCCTACGTCCACATGACCTCTGGGGCAAAGCATCGCCTTTCCCCCTAAGCGCCTTCTTCCTTTCTATAAATGACACTACATTTGAGATAAAAACCCGCTTCTATTTGTGGTCTACAGCAACTTTGCGTGATTTGGTGCCTCGATTTTTCTCTTGTGGTTGAACTCACTTCTGAACCTTGTTCTGATGGAGCCTGGCAGCCGTCGGTCTTAATCCAGGTCATTGGATTCAGGGCTCCACGTCTCTCCAGCTGGAGGACTGCCCTGAATGAGCAACTCTCTTCAAACCTCCCCCCAGACTCCTTAACCCTCGGCTGTGCTGTGACCAGGCTGTCCTGGTGGTGTCCCAGCCCGTGTACCTCCCTGGGAGGAGCGTTTGCCTTCACCGTATCTGCGCTTGACTCACCAGCGAGACATTGATGCAAGGCAAGGTCTCTGCACACCCGAAGAAATCGCATACCCAGTGTACAACTTGTTCTTCACCTGCCCTTCTTATTAAATAATACATCTTGTTTCAAAATTGAAAAACCCTAGTTCCTACCATGTATCTCTCCAAACCTTAATTTCTAGCTCTTAGATTTGTTCAACCATTTTAGGTTCTCCTCTGCCCGAATATAGTTATGCCAAATAAACTTCACATAATGTCTACTTGCAACACAAGCTAAGAAATCATATTTTCTGGCTGGCACACAATCAGTGTTTTCTCATCATTTGTGAGATATAATAGAGAGCTGCTAGAACTAATTAGCTATTAGGCGATGTCTTACTTCCTGCTTGAAAAGTGCAAAAAGATTAGCATGTTTAAATTAAACTAGATCTACTCACAGAGGATTAATTATTTGCTTGTTAACAAGAAGCCATCACATTATTAATGTAATGGACAAAGAAAATTGCTTCTATAAGAAACAATGATAAGAATACTTTGCCAAAACATCAGAATATAGTAGAGGTGGGTGGTGACAATATGCACTGATGTTATCCAGATATACATTTTTAAAAAGAGTTGGTCTCAATTAGCATTCCATTATCCAGCTATTATTTTTAATAATTCTTGAAAGAGCTCATGTTCAGATCTCGCTGATACGGGTAAGTGGTGTCAGCAGTCTAAGTCTGCATGGGGAGCGCCCCAGGCCCTGCATCACTCGGTCGGGCTGCCGGGGGTCATGACCCGGAGGGTGGGGGGCTGAAACCTGCCCAGGAGCCTCAGGATTCATCCCCAGGTCATCCCTGCGGTCTCATGCAGAGACAGGAGAAGATACAGGATGCATCAGAACCATCCTCCCTGGAGAAAGTGGCCGGCCAGTCGGACAGCCAGGAGCACAGGCACGGCAGGCGAGGGCATCAGACTGGCTTGGCACGAGGTGGGGGGCAAACCGCTCTCCTGCAAACACGCAAAAACCGATGGAGTCACTGTCTTCTTTTAGTTCAAACTCACTTTTCCATTTATATTATGAGTTTCTTTTTTTTAAATGTACTTTTCATTGAAGTATAGTTGATAAACAGTCTTACACGGTTCCAAGCCCACAGCACGGTGGTTCACCAGTTACCCACATTATAGATCCTCACCCCTCTGGTGCTGTCACCGTCTGTCAGCACAGGAAGATGCTACACAACCATTGGCTCTATTCTCTGTCGTCTTCCATCCCCATGACCAACTCACATTATGATTGGGACTTTGTGCCTTTTTATACATTGGTTTCCTTACTAAATTTCTAGTGCCGAAATTTTTGGGGAAGTATAAAGAAAATTAAAATGACCTCTATTTTCACATTTTAGAGGATGTTTTCTTGTTTTGTAATGTGTTATGAATAATTTTATGTTAGAAACTAGTTGTATAAATCGTATTTATCCTGAAATTTTATTTGATATTGTGAACACACTATTAGGTCATACAAATTATTGGCAAATATTAATCACGACTGCCTCACATTCCAATGAATTGATGTGTACCTCTCTGTTGAATGTTAAATCTTTCTCCAAACATTGGCAAACAATGCAGATTATTTTGCTTTGAACATCTTTGTGTATAAATCTGCCCATATTTAGGTTTCTCCTTAGGATAGATGCCTGGAAGCATAATTGCTGGATATTAAAATAATATGGCTCTTGATAAATATGAATTAATAGGCCAGGATTCAGAGAAGATGGAACCCCACGGATTGAATACTATCCTCTAGGCTGCACTTTTCCTGGGGTGTTTACAATCAGGGGGAGATGGTTGAGAGCTAGACAAGCTGAGCAGTTTCCATGGCCTCTCAGGGGCAGGGAGAGATGACAGCAAGATGAAGAAAAATAGCAGGGAAATAGTACCTAAAGTAAAGGCCAAAATATATCTGATAAAGAATTGAAAGTAACAGATAACAAAGAAAATAAAAGATAATAAAATTCCAGAATTGAAAAATAAAATAGAAATTGAGAACACAATGGGTAAACTTAAAAACAGATTAGATACAGCTAAAGACTATGCATGGAAAGAAAGCTAAGAAAATATCCAGAATGAAATGTGAAGAAACAGATATATGGAAAATAAAGATTTTTTACAGAAAAATAGAAGCTTAAGATATGAGAAAATTTACTGCCAGAAGATCTGGATGAAAAGTGTTGAAGTTCTTGAGACAGAAGTATAATGTCAGACAGCAGCATAGATCTACCTAGAGAAAGAAGAGTTTCAGAAATGGTTAAAAATATATAAAATACTGTTTTCTTATTGTAATTTCTCTAAAATGAAGCTGAGAATCTTAAACAAAAATAATAACTACTAAGGGGATTATACATATGTAAAAGTTTAATGTATGACAAAGGTAAAGCAAAGGACGGGGTGGGAATGGATCTATAATAGTGTGAAGTTCTTACATTATGTACGAAGTGGTTTTGTATTATCTGTAGGTAGCTTATCATAAGTTAGGGGAATATATTGTAAATACCAGAGCTACTACTAAAAATGTAAGCATAGAGGTACAACTAATAAGTGATAAGATGGAATGCTAAAAAATATTTAACATAAGGGAGAGCAGATGTGAAAAAGAAACAAAGGAAATATGAGACAATCAGAAAATCAGTGGCAAAGTGACATAACAACAACTTTATTGACAATAAAATTAGATATAAGTGTTTAAACACTCCAAGTGTTTAGAGGCCTTTAATATTAGGGTTTAAAGGCAGAGTATCGTAGATGGATTTTTTTAAAAAGCCTCTATACAATACATTTTAAAATATAAAGACAGAGGTATGTTAAAAGTAAAATTATAAGAGAAGTTACGTTATGCAAATGCTAATCAGAACAAAGCTGAAGTGACACTGTTAATATCATGCAAAGAATATTTCAGAACTAGGACTGTTACCAGGAACAGAGACACTTTATAATGACTACAGGGAGAATTCATTAGGAAGACACAGCAAGCTTAACAGTGCCTGTTTTTAACAACAGATCTTCAAAGTGATGAAACAAAAACTGATAGACCTGACTGGAGAAATAGACCAACCTGGAGTAATATTTGGAGATTTCAGCACTCCTCTCTGAGTAACTGATAAAGATATAGGCAGAAAATCAGTAAGAAAATAGAGGTCCAAATAATACTGCCAACCAGATGTAACTAATAGACATTTATAGAACCATACCCACAATAATATCATGTACATGTTTTTTCATGGAATATTTACTAAAAATTCTAAAATTAAAAATTCAATGAATTGCTTATTGGACTCAAGAAATCAGAAAAAGAACCAACATGAAATAAGTACAGTAGAAAAAAATGTATTTTATATAAAATGTTTAGAAAACAATTGATTTGATAATTAAAAATGAGTCTTCAAAATGCTCCCAGCTTGTAGGGGTTACAAAATCAAGAAAGAGAATAAAGTCAAATAACAACAAAAGAAACAAAATAAAAAATTATGGAATGTTTTCCTAAACTGTATGTGGTTTCTCCTTGAATATCTGAATGAATCAGATATGCCTGGAAAGTCATAAGTCATCAAAATTCAGTTTAAAAAAAATGTAAAAAACAAGTCTTCCAAACAGCTTCATCCAGGAAGAGCATCCGGCCTGAATGACTTCAAAGCTGAGTAATTATTTTCAGATGCCTGAAACATTTTTAATTTTTATTGTTGATATACAATATTATATTGGCTTCAGGTATATAAAGTAGTGATTCAACAAAATGAACATTACAAAATGCTCAGCACAATGAGTGTAGCTAACAATTGTCAATATACAAAGATAATCACAGTGTAATGTGTTGGCTGTCTTCCCAATGTTGAACGTGTCCCCATAACTTCTTTATTTTATAATTGGAAGTTTGTACCTTTGTCCCCCTCGCATATGGCAACCCCCAGTTCTCTATGTTTATGGTTCTATTTCTGTTTTGTTTATTTGTTTATGTTTCAGATTTCAATATAAGTGAAATTGTATGGTATTTGGGTTTCTCTCTTACTGATTTCACTTAGAATAATACTCTATATGTCCATCCCTGTTGTCACAAATGGAAAGACTTCATTCTTTTTTTATGGCTGAGTAATAATCCCTTGTGTATATGCAACACATAATTTCTTTTTATTAAACTATCATTGATATGCAATATTATATTGGTTCCAAGCATAAAACACAGTGGTTCAGCAGTTACACACATTACTAAATCCTTAGCATTAGTATAGTCACCATCTGTCAACACAGAAAGAGGTGACAGAGCCACTGACAATATTCTGTGCTGCACTACCATCCCCATGGCCAACTTATATTATGACTGAGAATGTTTGTGCCCTTTTATCCCCCATCACCCACTCCAAACCGTCCCTCATGGTGACCACCAGTCACTCCTCAGTGTCTCTGAGTCCATTGCTATTTTATTCATTTTGTTCTGTTTTGCTTTTAGATTCTACAAATAAATGAAATCATATGGTATTTGTCTTTCTTCGCCTGCCTTATTTCACTTAGGATAATACCCTCTAGGTCAATCCATGTTGTTGCAAATAGAAGGATTTCTTTCTTTTTTATGGCTAAATAACATTCCATTGTGTATATGTACCACCTCTTCATTACCCATTCATCTACTGATGGACGTTTAGGCTGCTTCCATATCTTGGCTATTGTAAATACTGCTGTAATAACCATAAGGGTACACGTATCTTTTTGAATCAGAGACTTTTCTTTGGGCAAATTCCTAGTAGGGGAATTACTGGGGCATGTGGTGTTTCTATTTTTAATTTTTTGAGGAACTGCCATACTGCCTTCCACAGTAGCTGCATCAATTCATATTCCCACAAACATTGATGAGGGTTCTCTTTTTCTCAATTCCTTACTAACACTTGTTATTTCTTGTCTTGTTGATATTAGCCATTTGATATATTCATGTATTTATATATATGTATAATGTCTTTTAACATGAAAATGCTTTAATTCCTTATTAAAGGATCAATATTTTTGATCCTCAATCATTTGCTTTTTTTGTTGTTTATTTTGTTTTGTGCTTAAAATCTATCTTGAATACTTGTAAAATTTTGATAGGAACTTGTGTGAGATTGCTATCCAGAGAGATCTTGTAATTTCCTTTTCTTACCATTTCATGAACTCGGTAGAGCTGTTATGAATGGTTCAAACATTATATTTCTTCTTCCACTTAAACATTTTTCAGTATTCTTTAGCTACTATAAATGATTTTGGATTTACACATTTTTGATTGATCAGTGTTACTGGTTGCAAGTAGCAGGAACTGCTCAGGTTATATCAGCAGAGACACTTCTTATGAGAGTATATTCAATAGCTTCCAAAATCATTGGCAATGAGGGGAGGCATGGCTGAAGAAACTGGTTTGTGGTTAAGGGTCTAGGAAAATGCCCCAAATCTCAAGAAAAACAGCCTCCATGGCTGCCACCACCAATTAAAACAGTGCCAGGATTTCACCTTTATTACAACTGCTTCTGTCAAGTTTCAGGGCTTCAATCTTGCAACTGTGGTTCTCAAAAGGCCGATATCTCTTCTCCATCTCTGCGAGGAAAATTGACATCTACATCAAGTCTGCTTTTACACATTACTCACTTCCACGTCAAAGTCTCTTGTGGATGATTTTGATTGGTGGAGTCCCCCCAACGTTTCCAGCCTGAAAACAGACAGAATAACTGAATTCTAAATCCAATTTGGTGAGGCACAACTCAAAATGTGGGAACCTGCTAATACAGAAAGGCTGATTAAAAACCGGTTGCCAGCCACAAATATGACAGATGAATTGTGCCAGCTCTTTTAGGACTGACTGAGTCGCACATCTGCTTTAACTGAAAGGAAAGGATCAGTGACCCTCTCAACACTGCCTGTGAATATTTTCATAATCACCTGGAAGTCTCTGTTTTATAATATCCTTGGAGATGTTAGATGATTAGTTCAAGGATCCATCATGGTTCTCAAATTTTAAAGTTGATTTTGTTTTTAGTTTCATGCTTCATGTTCAAGTGATTAAGCTAAATTATTGTTTGACTCAATCCTAGGGCCTTAGTTTCGAGCAGTGATGGTTTGATCCATGTTTCACTTCCTGGAGTTGCCAAGTTTTCTCTACTTAATCTCACGAGACTACAGCTCAACTTTTGTAGCTGCACTCAAGTTTGGCATTCAAAATTTAAAGAGTTGATGAGTGGAAATGACCTGGCAAATAGCATGGAGAGTAATTAAGAGGCTGACTCTCTGGAATGGCTGTCAGAGGCAAATACACAGTGCCATTCCTACACTGGTGGAGATTAGGAGCAGGTAAGGTGGAGCATGCAAAAATGTGTAAAAACCTGGGAATGTAAGGAGTTATGTAGAACTATGAAAGAACAAAACAAAAACATCAGGTTGAAACTAAGAAAGATGTGAATTTGGATAGAATATCTCAGGGGCCTTAGGCAAAGTATTGAGCTAA